>NC_143143.1:13147321-13449642 GCF_059928025.1 Delphinapterus leucas
GAAAATAAGACTCAATGAAAAGAATTTTCCACATCAGCACATTCCTTTTAACTGCTGAACATCTCATTCCTATTACGATATGGTGCATAATATTCCATTCTGTGGCTGTATCATGCTTTGTTTATGCTTCCTTCTTAAGGGGCATTTGTGTTGTTTTCAGGCTTTCTTTATACTACAGATAATGAGGCAACACATTTCCTTGTATATATATAGAGAGATTTTTTTTTGAGAACATATATCTCTAGGATATGAAGAGAACACACACAGAATAAAAGATCATCCCCCACTGTTACAAAAAGATAAAAGGTGGGGGCTTCCCTGGTGGCACAGTGGTTGAGAATCCGCCTGGCGACGCGGGGGATGCGGGTTCGTGCCCCGGTCCAGGAGGATCCCACATGCCACGGAGTGGCTGGGCCCATGGGCCATGGTCGCTGAGCCTGCGCGTCCGGAGCCTGTGCTCCACAACGGGAGAGGCCACAACAGTGAGAGGCCCGCGTACCGCAAAAAAAAAAAAAAGATAAAAAGATAAAAGGTGACCTGGCATCACATTAATGACTTTTTGTGAACCTATCAGAGAACTGAAGTCACAGGACAAACAGCCATCTTGAAGAGAGACAGGTGCCTGTAGGGAGACACAGGACCTGAGAATTTGCTTATCTGGGCACAGAAGACACTGAATACCATATAAACTGGTAGAAGCATTTTTTTTTATTAAATTATTTTATTTTATTTATTCTTGGCTGCGTTGCGTCTTCGTTGCTGTGCGCGGGTTTTTCTCTAGTTGCGGCAAGCGGAGGCCACCCCTGGCCGCAGTGCGCAGGCCCCCCACTGTGGTGGCTTCCCCTATTGCGGAACAACTTGGGGGCCTCAGCAGTCATGGCTCATGGGCTTCAGAGCGCAGGCTCAGCAGCTGTGGCTCATGGGCTCAGCTGCTCTGCAGCATGTGGGATCCTCCCAGACCAGGTCCAGAATCCGTGTCCCCTGCACTGGCAGGCGGATTCCCAACTACTGCGCCACCAGGGAAGCCCCTGGGAGAAGCATTAAACTAGAAGTTTTAGTGATTTGCTGGAGGCCAGATATGGACTAATATGAGAGTATGGGGCTGTAGTCATGGGGGGCAGAGATTCCCAGCCTTTTCTCCAGGAAACTTACCAGGCTCTCACAGGAAGGACGCGGAAAATTTAGAGACATTGGCTGCACAAAGGGAATGGCAGGCACAGCTGAAACTACACAGAGGCCTCTCTTCCTCACAGAACAAAGGGTTTAAACTGCAAGGGAGTGTATATTGCCAGAGGCCACTCTACCCAGCTCCAGCCTCCAGGTCTCACTTAGGGGAAAAAAACTCAAACTTAATCTGCAGGAATGTTCTCTTCAATGATTGAAGATGCTGGAGGCTATTTGCTGCTGCAAGGGAAAGGAATAGGGGTAGAGGGATAAAATAGGGGAGGAGGGACAGAAGCCATTGCTAAGGCTACATCCCAAGATACAGTATGCTCTGCATACTCCAAAGACTGAGACTTCAGTAGAAAATTAGAGAAGGCTCCCTGTCCTCCACACCCTACCACCATGCTAACAAGCATCTGGTAATAATGATAGTAAGTAAATAATCGTCAGCATACAGATGGGGGAGCTCCAGAGGCAAAAAGACAAAGACAAAGGCTTGAAAACAGCTGCAGAGGGAGAGAAAACAAACAAACAAACAAACGAAAACCTTAGTTACAGAGGAACAAGGATATGGCTGTTTTCTCTTCAGAAACCATGCAAGCAAGAAGACAAGGGAGGAACACCTTTAAAGTACTGAAAGAAAAAAACCCCGTCAACCTAGAATTCTATATCCAGTGAAAATATGCTAGAAAAGTGAAGGAGAAATGGAGACTTTCTCAAACAAACACAGGGATTTCACTGCCAGCAGGCCACTATACAAAATAGGGCAAAAGAAGTTCTTCAGCCAGAAGGAATATTATTAAGGTGAGAAATGTAGATCTACCCAAGGAAATGAGAAGTATTGGAAATGGGATAAAGGTAAACTATAATATTTTTCTTATTTGTAGTTGCTTGAAAAAAATAACTGTGTAAAGCAATAACAGCAATGATATATTGGTGTTTATGTCATATGTAAATGGGAACATATGTCCACAGTGACACAAAGGAGGAAGGAATGGGGAGTATTCTGTTATAAGGTTCTTTCACTACACGTGAAGTGATACTAGAGTATTAAGACAAAATATTGTATAGTGATAAAATATGGACTCAAATTATCTTAAAATGTATATTGTAAGCCCTAAGGAAACCACTAGAAAAGTTAGAGAGAAGTACAAATAATAAGTGAATAGAGAAGATAAAACGGAATCATAAAAGTGTTTAATTAAAACCAGAGAAGGCAAAAAAAAGGAGGAAGTAAGAAACAAAGAATATAAACAAAGAAAACAGCCAGCAAAAATGATAGATTTTAATCCAAATATATCAGTAATCACTTTAAATCCAAATAGTATAAACACACCAGTTAAAAGACTTTATCAGATTGGACTTTAAAAAAATCAACCTTCAACTATATGCTGTCTAAAATAAATAGACTTGGGCTTCCCTGGTGGCGCAGTGGTTGGGAGTCCGCCTGCCGATGCAGGGGACACGGGTTTGTGCCCCGGTCCGGGAGGATCCCACATACCGCGGAGAGGCTGGGCCCGTGAGCCATGGCTGCTGAGCCTGCGCGTCCGGAGCCTGTGCTCCGCAACGGGAGAGGCCACAACAGTGAGAGGCCCGCGTGCCGCAAAAAAAAAAAAAACAAAACAAATAAACACACTTGAAATATAAAAACATGAATAGGTTAAAAAAAAGGGATGGAGAAAAATATACCAGGAAAATATTAATTAAAAGAAAACATGAGTAGTTATATTAATTTTGGATAAAGTGGACTTTAAAGAAGATTATCAGGGTTAGAGAGGGATACTACATAATAATAAAGAGATCAGTTCTCTAAAAAGATATAACATTCCTAAACCTGTATGAACCTAACAATATAGATTCAAAATACATAAAGCAAAAACTTGATAGACCTGAAAGGAGAAGCAAATCTACAATTATAGCTGGAGACCTTAACACTCCTCTCTCATTGATTGCTAGGAACAGATGACATGAAGAACATTATCAATCAACTTGGCCTAACTGACACTTGTAGAACACTTTATTCAAAACACACATTCATCTCAAGTGCACGTGGACCATTCATCAAGAGAGACCATATTCTGGGCATGAACTATACCTTCACAAATTTAAAAGAATAGAAATCATACAGTATGTATTCTTGTATCACATCAAAATTAAACTAGAAATCAATAACAGAAAGATACCGGGAAAAGCCCAAATAATTTGGGAATTAAACAGTACACTTCTAAATAGCCCATGGGTCAAAAAGGAAGTCTCAAGGGAAATTAAACAATACTTTGAAGTAAATGAAAATGAAAATAAAACTTAGCAAAATGTGTAGGATGCAGCAAAATGTGTAGGATCTGTAAAAAAAAAAATGGACTGTAAAAAAAAGTGTACATCTTGTTTTATCATTCGCATTTTCCAACTCACAATATATTATTTTTCTACGTGCATATTTTCAGTTGAGTTCTGGGTTGAAAACATGATTGTGAGGGCTGAGGAGTGAGAGGAAGGTGAAGGGTTGGAGGCGTTTGGACTAAACCTCTACCAAGCTCAGTGGTAACAGGAAGGAGAAACATGGGGCAGCAGCCTGAGGATCGGCCGGGTTGAGGAATCATATTTTAAGGATGGATGAAACCATCCTCTTGTAGACCAAGAAACAATTGGGAAAGCGAGAGGGGACTCGCGGGAGGAGGTAGGATGGAGGTGCTTTTCCAGGAGATGAGATTTCTCATGAGTGTGGGTGAGGACACAGGATGCAGAGGGGGTGGGATTCAGAGAAGTTTACTCTGTGTGATTCCAGTCTCCCTGAAGCAGATGAGGTCATCAGCTGAGCGCAGTTCAGACTGATGTGCGTTTGGGGCCTCCAGGAAGTGGAAAACATTTGGACCAGAGGCTCTGGGAAATGCAGCAGGGAGTCAGCAAGAGCAGCCGCGAGAAGCCAAGTAGGTGAAGAGTCAGAGCATCCACACGGCTCTCTCCAGGACCACTCGGGACCCCAAGAGTGGGAAAGATGGCAAGGAGGCTTGGGCATGGCCAGCGTGCAGACAGCAGGGAGACATGGGTACAGCAGAGCCCTCTGGCCAGGAGGAAGCACACCTGGGTGTCCAGAACCAGAGGACAAAAGCAGGGGGAAGTTGGCTTTCATGAGCACCGAGCTCTGCCATCTGCTCAGATAACCTGCCTGGCTACCAGCCTCATCATCCCCTACTCTTCACACCTGGGGCCTCCTGGGTCTCCAGGGGCAGACCCTCCTCATCCCCAGATGCCAGGGAGCAGGGGAAATCAAGCAGTGATCCCCCTGCATCCTTCAACTCCTCAGCAAGGCACATGGCTTCCCCACTGACCCTGCCCAAGAATGTTCAGACGGCTTCCCGTCACCCCGTGCCCCACCTGCATGACTGTTCACATCGACAATGTCTTGAGCATCCTGGTGTCAGGCCCTTTGCTGGGCACAAGGGGTGCAGAAATGGATCAGCTCAAGCTGCTGCCCGAGGAAGTTCAGAGCAGAGACAATAGGAGTAACCTCTACCTCATCGAGCAAATTATGCCCACACAGCAGGTTCCAACATGACAGAGGTCTGCAAAGGGCAGCCCTAGAGGTGAGCCCCATAGCACAGTAGGAGGGAATAGGATGAACACCAGGAGCAAAGGCTCAGAGTCCAGACGAGCCTGCAACGTGGTGTCACCAAGATCAGAGCAACCAGAGCCCTTGGCACTGCGGGCCCCGACCCTCGACAGCGCGGGCTTGCGTGTGCTTTACGGTGGGCTGGGCCCTTGTCCTGCCATTGCTAAGGTGTAACCCAGTGAGGTTTCCACATGGTCTTGGACGCTGGCTGGGCTCTCAGGGCTGCTCAGCCACGCAGGTCCTAAGCCTTCAGAGTGGGCATTTTGCTCTATGTCCCCTCGCTTGGATTCCTGCCTGTGGAAACGTCTCTCCTCCTTTTCCCAATGCTCTCATTCCTGCCAAGGCCTACTGAACGTAGTGGGGACACTGGCGCCCCTTGATCTGTGATTAATGGAGAGCATTTCCCAGCCGAGTCGCTCCCTCTCCCTGGGTGTCAGTTTCTTCACCCTCGCAGATGGGGGTGCCCAGAAGACATCTAAGACCTCCTCCAGCGCCCCAGTCCAGGTGCCTGCTCCCCCAGTTTGCCCTGCCTCGCCTTTCTCCACTTCCTTCTGCTGAAGCTGCCCTGTACCCTCATCCTCGCCAGCAGGACACATTGTGTACTGTGGTCCACCCTATGCTAATAATGTAATTATGTGCTTATAGGATCAGGTCAGCGGAATACCAGCCAGGACAGGAAATAAATCAAAGCTGGGCGTTGCAGGGAGAAGGTCCAAAATGTCTCTTCAGCAAAAGCCCCCACTGGGCTCCCAGCCCAGGGCATGAGGCCTCCTAGCTGGACCAGGGAAGGAATGTGATGCAGCTGCCCGGCTGTTAATTCAAGGGCAAGTGCGGACAGGCCCAGCCCTCCCAGACCAGCTGCCCCTGGGCCTGGTCACCAACTAGTGGGGAAAAATGGGGTCCGCCGCTAAGGGGCACTTCACAGGTTTCTGGGGCTTCCTCCTGTCCAAAGGAAGCCTGGATCTTAGTCTGGTGTGGTTCTCATACCCATGTTAAAGAGCAGAGAAGCACCAAGGAGTTCATGACCTTGCTAGCTAGGCGTGCTAAGTAGCTCCTTAGTGCTTGACTAAGAGACTAGAACTGGTCTTCTGACCCCAGAGAGAAGTGATTTTCACTCCACTCACTGCCTCCTCCAGTAACTGCCCATCACTCTGGTTCCTTCGGAGCTGAGGGATCAGGGCGGTGGGTGGAGGCATGGATGCTGTCGCTGGGGTGAGCACAGGTCACTCCCTTAGATGGTGCTTCTGATATGGCGAGTAATTTAATTCCCACGACAACACTTTTCAGTAGATATCATTCTTCCGATCTCTTACTCGTGAGCAAACTGAAGCCTGTGTAAGTAATATGGTTGAATAAGAAATAGTTGGCCCCTACATGGGGCCCTGATCTTGCGTTCCACCTGCTGGAGCCCACTTCCCATCCATCCTGGTATCTCTCGAATTGCAGTGGCCTGAACAGGTCCATCTCCACACTGCCAGCAGGGGAAGGCTTTGGTAGAAGTGGGTGGGTTATTGCAGGAGGATGGTATTCACTTCTGCCCTTTGTTTTCTGCCTCTGGCTTTCACAGATGCACAGGGAACTCCTCTCCCCCAGCTGTGGGAAACATTTGCTTATGGAAAAAAAATACCTTTCCCAAAGTGAGGGGCTGGCTTTGAAGGGAAGTGTTCATTGGGGGATGGCTTAGGACTGCGAAAGCTGGCTCTGAGAAAAATGGAGAAAGAATTCTAAGTATTAAGGAGAAACAAGGATGTGGTTTGGGGAGGACCTCCAACCTCACTCTCATGGGGGCAGCTGGTAGCTTGGCCACTAAGAGCCACTTTTCTCAGGCCCCAGTGACTCTGAGGGTTCTACTCTGGGGGCAGCTCTGGAGGGGTGTCAAGTCATCGATTTTTAACCACTAACTCTTGGGTCGAAAGGGGAAGAAACAGGATGAAAAGAAGGGAGAAAGAAGATGGGGGAAGGCAAGAGGGAGGAAGCAGACCCACTTGAAACAGACCAGGGCTGCGGAGAGCTGAGTGACAGTCATACCCCATTGACCAGGGCCCATCACTTTCCCGTCTCTACTGGCAGGATGGGCTTTCCAAGGGGGAGACCATGAGCAAAGGATTTGTTCATGGAAATCCCAAGGAAGAGTTAATGAGGCTGCCCAGAGGCCCCCTCTCATCTCTTTCTGGAAGCTCTCACTGCCAGGGGCCCTTTCCCCTCCAAGAACCTCCCAGGACCTGGATTCCATTAAATACCAGGAGGTAAAATACTTTTTAACCACCTGCAAGGTTTGAACTGTTAAAGGCCCACGTCAGTGGTTCTCAAAATGCAGCCTCTGGATTAGCACCATTGGCAGCACCCGGGAGCGTGTTGGAGCACTGCAGAGGCAGCTAAATTCCGTAACAGTGGATTGGAAAGCATCTCTCCTTCAGCAGTTATCCTCTGTGTGCTGATGCCCAGCTAAAGTGCCCTTGTCCTGGAGAAGCAAGGACAGACCAACAGTCACCAAGCACATGCCAAGTGCCAGGTACGGTGGCAAACACCTCACAAGACACCTCTGTTTTGCAGGGGCAGAAACTGAAGATCAGAGAACTTCAATGACTTACTTGCCCAAGACTGCACCACTACAAGGTAACGGGGCTGGCATATTTGAACCCAGGTCTGACTGCTTCTCTTCTGACTCAGAGTTTCTCTGGAGAAGCCGTCTTCCTTGGGCGATCTGCCCCGCTGGGAAACTGAGTCCAGGAGGCCGGTCAGCAGAGGCAGTGTTCTAAAGCCCTTAAGTTCCTTTGAGTAGAGCAGCAGTTTTCACGTCTTTTGATCTAGGAGTGTCTTTGCATTCTGAAAAATCATCGTGAGCCTCAAAAAGCTTTTGCTTCTCTGTGGGTGTGGTATCCAGTGATATTTGCCATGTTAGAGGGTAGAGCTGAGAAATTTTTAAAATACTAATTAATTCATTTTAAACAACAATAAACCCATTACACATTAACGTAAAATAATGTGCTTGGGGAAAAAGAAAGCAACCCAGATTGTGTTTCAAATAGTGAGAAAAAGGCATTGTTTTACATTTTTGCAAAGCTCTGTAATATCTGGCTTCACAGAAGACAGCTGGATTCTCATAGCTGCGTTTAATCTGTTGCGATACCCCATGTCATGTAGTTTCTGGAAAACTCCACTGTAGGCTTGTGAGAGAATGAGAGTGCAAACATGTTCGTATTATTTTCAAGTACTTTTGATCTTGCAAACGCCTTGAAATGTCCTCGGGGACCCCAGAGGTCCCTGGACCTCACTTTGAGAAGGGCTGGGTGCTTGTAGGTGCTCAGTTTCAGAATCCATCTTCCATAAGTAAATACTGGATCATCACATCATCACATTTAATTCTTACAACAACCCCATTTTGCAGCTCTGGAAACTGAGGCATGAAGGGGCTACAAGACTCACCTCAGATTTCATGTCAGCTCAAGAGGTGGAGCTGGAGTTTGATTCCATGTCTGGTCCTAAAGCCTTTTTTTAAATTGAAGTAGAGTTGATTGACAGTCTTGTGCTAGTTTCAGGTGTGCAGCAAAATGATTCAGTTATATATATAGTGTTTCCCAGATTCTTTTCCATTATAAGTTGTTACAAGATAGTGAATACTGTTCCCTGTACTATATAGTAAATCCTTGTGACTTCCCTATTTTATATATAATAGTGTGTATCTGTTAATTCCATACTCCGAATTTATCCCTCCCCCTCTCCTTTTCCCTTTAGGTAACCGTAAGTTTGTTTTCTATGTCGGTGAGTCTGTTTCTGTTTTGTAAATAAATTCATGTGTATTATAAGTGATATCTAAAGCCCTGCTTTGAATGAGTGTGATAGACACCCCTCCTTCAGAGCCCAAAGAGCAAAGTCAACTCCTGGGGTGCCACGTGCCATGGGGACCTTGGGACTGTTTTAAGACTTTCACACCACAGTGGCCCCATCATTCGGGGTCCTCCAGCAAGCAGACACGGAGACAGGAACTAGGCAGACTATGCGAAAAGCCCACGAGGGGAGACAGGAGGGAAGCAGGCACAGGCTGGGGAAGGCATGAGACAGTAATGCAAGTCTGACCCCATGAAGGAGAGAGAAAAGGAAGGAAGGTCTGGGGCTGTGTACGGTGCTCTGACGAGGCCCAGCCAGGGCGCCAAGTTTCCCAGGAGCGGGCCTGCCTGAGTGTCCCCGGAGCGCTCAGATGGCTGGGAAGCACAGCCTCGGTGTAAAGGTAGCGATCATCTATCTCGGGGTGCACCAGCTGGGGCCCAGAAGGAGCTCTGGAGGTGCATTTCCATGGCTGCCACACAGCAATGCCTTCACTGGTTAGAACCAAAGGCCTCCAGGGTTTGACTCATGAGGATGGCAAAACAATCACGCCGACACACATGGGCAGACACAGTGATCCACCCAGGAAATGCCGTTGGGCTCCTTGGCTTTCAAGCTTCAGTTGGACTCTCTCCACGGGCTCCACAGAAACATGCCCTCTGAAGCTGCTCACAAGAGGAATGCAATCCTTCTGGGGAGGACGCTGGGAGCTGTTACACTGCCAGCTGGCAGGCGAGAAGGAGAGAGATGGATGCAGGGCCAGCCACAGACATGGAGAGAAAACACAAGTCATCAGAGAAAAGGAGGGAGCACCCCACCCAGAAGACTGGGCCGCGAGGAGGCAGGAAGAAGGCCCAGGGATATGGATAAGTTGAGCCAGGGCTCCAGGAGGAAGAGTCAGTGGCCTGCGGCTGGTTGGACCATAACAGGGCTGAGATGCCAGGACAAAGCAGGAGTGAACGGCAAAGTTGGGCTCAGCAGAGAGACACACCAGGATGCCCAAGACTGGCCACTGAATGCTGTCCAAGCACATACACTAGAGAGAAAGTGCACATACACTAGAGAGAAACTCCAATATTCTGTGCTTCCTCAACATCTGGGAAAAGGAAGGGCCTCCAATGGTCTAATTGCAAGTTCCCCTCCACACTCTGCTCCTGTGGATAAGATATGCCAGCCAAACCACGCTCCTTATCAAACTGACCAGGCACAGTTCCTGCTTTTCCTGAGTAGTGGGTCTCCGTTCCCTCCAGCTCATGGAATTATTCAAATAAGCCAATCACATCTTCCTGTGGGAACCAGGGTTCACCCCACCCTCTTGAAACTACAAAGCCTGCCTTGCACAGCCCCTCCTTGTTCATTCAGCTGCCCAGTGCAGCCCCCTGTGGTCTTGTATGGTGTGCAATGTCCTCTTCCACCCAGGCTATGAGTACATGTAATTGAGAAACAGCTGTTGATCTCATCTGCCCAGTGTTGTGTGTTTGGCCATCTCCCTAGCCCTAGGGCAGGAATCCCTCCCTCACCAATGGGATGAATAAGAGGTGATTGAAACAAGAACAGACTTCATCCATGCCCTCAAGGAGTCCAGCTGGGAAGACAAGATGTGAAAGATCACAAAATGTTAAGTGAGCTACACAGACCAGACAAGAAATCTGTCATTCAACAAATAGGAAGTGAGCCCCCACTTTGTGCCAAGCACTGCTCTAGGCCCTGGAAACACAAGTCGGAAGAAAACAGACAAACTCCCTGCCTCCATAGAGCTTATATTCTGGGAGCTCTAAGTGGAGGAGACAGACAATGTGGGTTAGGAAGAAATAGAAGCTGAGTACAGGAGACGGAAGGACCAGGGTAGAGGTGGGGTTGCTATCTGGTTTACATAGGATGCTCATGGAAGATCTCTCTAGTGAGGAGATATGCAAACAGGAACTTAAAGAACGTGAGGCAGCAAACCACATGAGAAACTGAGGGAAAAGCATTCCTAGCAGAGGGAACAGCCAGGGCAAACGCTGTGAGTTGGAGGAGAGGATGAGGGCTTGCTGTGCACTAGGAATTCCCAGAAGAGGAAGACTTGAGTAAACTTGGAGAATGGGCAAGTTTTGACCAAAGGAACTTGTGAGATCCTATGTGGACCTCTTCCATCAGCCTCTTATGGTGTGCCCAGGAGCTCAAGAGATGTGTAAAGGGGGCCTGGCAATACCTACACTTAGACTGCAGACTAGAGTCTGAGAAGTCTCTGCAGATCCCCATTCCTACCCCTACTTTACAGGACTTGGACCTTAACAACTTATACCAGCTCTAGACCGGATTCCAGATTTCTCCAGCAATAGGACAGATTAGGGCTCATGTTAGGGGCACAGATGTTTGCCTCTATGTCCCCACCCACTTCTGTTGATAACCAACAGCCTCCTTCCCACCGGCAGCGTGGGGTTGCCCCCCTTCCACGAAGGAGCTCACCACATCCCTCCTCTCTCCAAGAGCAAGGCAGCGTGCTTAACACCATGAGAAACTCTCTGAGCCTCCTCCAAACTGCGGGGTTCTTCAGAGCCATCCTCTTCCACAGTCATCTATTCATTTAACAATTATTGAGGTCTTACTCTGGGCAACTCTGCTGGGTGCTGGGCAGACAGAAATGAAAAGATGGACTTGGAGCTCATGTGTGATTTATCCAGCCCACCAAGATCCCTTGCAATCCCAAGGCTTACAGCTCTTCAGGGTTCCCAGAGGTCACTGTGCTCATTTAAATGCCCAGCTCCTGACTTCCCTGGTTGTCCAGTGGTTAAGACTCCTTAACCAATGCAGCTTCCAATGCAGGCGGTATGGGTTCAATCCCTGTTTAGAGAAGTTCCGCATGCCACATGGTGCGCTCAAAACAAACAAACAAAAATAGTAATAAATACCCAGGTCCATCACTGGGAGCCATGACTATGACCCCCTGGCTAAGCCAATGCAATAGCTACTCCTCCACCCCGAAGCAGACATCCTGCTGTGGACACATGGCCTCCACACACACGTGCATGCACATGTGCGTGTGCACACACACACAGAGCCCTTTCCCTGCATAGGATTTCTGCCTTCCAAGCTAGCTCCATCACCTCCTTTGTACTTTTACTGTGATCAAATTTATTTAATATATTACATATGTGTATGTTGGTATAATACATATATTATACATGTATAAAACATGCATAAGATGTATCTGTACACACTGAGGCATTTGTGGGTCAAGTGATGTAACGCCTGGAATTGGCTTTAAAGTGCCTAATGCCCCCCCAAATTGGGAGGCATGAATACGTGACACAAAAAAGCAGACAATCGTTGAAGCTGGGGTTTATCATACTATTGTCTGTACTTTGGAGAATGTTTGAAAATTTCCAAAATTAAAAGTTAAACAGAAGTAAATAAAGCAAATTGGCAAAGAATTATGAAGCAAATGCCCAGGTAACTACCATGTAGGTCAAGAAATAGAAAATTGCCGGCCCCCCAAATCCTCTGTCCCCTCACCACACAGAACCATTATTCTAGCTTCTGTGATAATCATTTCCTAAGTTGCTTTATAGTTTCACTACCTAAACAATATAATCTAGTGTTGCCTGTAACTGAGCCCTGTAAATGGAATCACATAGTATGTGTTCTTTTGTGACAAGAGGGAGAAAGTTGTGAAGATATGGGGAAAGAGCATGGCTGAATTGGGAAGGGTTTGTATGAATTGGGAAACTGAAGCCCAGAAAGGGGGAATTCTCACCCCTGGTCCCACAAGATGAAGAGGCTGGACACCAGGTCTCCTGACATCAGGGCAGAGCGATTCTGCTTATCTAACAGTTTTGTTCAAGGTCATATATTCAGCAGTAGGACTGGGAAGAGGGCCATCATAACAGCTTGAATGAACTTCATGAGGACTTCTGGCCACCAGGTGGAACTGCACACGAAGCAGGTTGCTCAAGGTGGATTTAGCTCAAGGAGGTACAGTTTGTAAAGGACCAAAGTACTTTCATACAGAAGTGACAGAGAACACAACTCCTAGGGAGTAACTTTAAGGACAGTATCATAGGAAGGGGAGCCAGTGCTTTACTTCACAGAAATTTATGCAGTATGTGACCTACGAGGTAGGTAGGCTGAATAATGGCCCCCAACAGGTCCGTGTGCTAATACCTAGAATCTGTGGATTTTACCTTACATAGCAAAGCCTTTTCAGATGTCATTAAATGAAGGATCTTGAGATGGGGAGATTACCCTGGATTACACGGTCGTCCCTAAATGCAAGCACAAGTGTCCTTATAAGAGGGAGGAAGATGGAGATGACAGATAGAACAGGAGAAGGGAATGTGATCACAGAGGTAAAGATTGGAGTGATGCAGCCACAAGCCAAGGAACACCAGCCCCCACCAACATAATAAGAAGGAAGGAACGAATTCTTCCTTAGAGACTTCAGGGAGAGCGCAGCCCTGCCAACATCTTGATTTTGGCTCAGTGAAATTGATTTCAGACTTCTGGCCTCCAGAACTGGTGAGAGAAATCTGTATCGTTCTAAGCTACCAAATTTGTGGTAATGTGTTACAGCGGCTGTAGGAAAATAATATAGATGTATGTATTGACTATCTAACTATTCTAGGTACTTGTGATAAAAGAATCAATTAGACTAATAGCCCCTGATGTCAAGTTTTCTAAATAGTCTGATGGAAGGAGAGATGTGTGAAGAAAGGCTTCCTTGGAGGAGATGATGCTTGAGCCCAATCTAAAAACAATGAGCATTCTTTTTATTTCTTTTTCATCTCTGATTGCTGTGGCTAAAACTTCCAAAACTATGTTGAATAATAGTGGTGAGAGTGGGCAACCTTGTCTTGTTCCTGATCTTAGTGGAAATGGTTTCAGTTTTTCACCATTAAGAACAATGTTGGCTGTGGGTTTGTCATATATGGCCTTTATTATGTTGAGGAAAGTTCCCTCCATGCCTACTTTCTGGAGAGGTTTTACCATAAATAGGTGTTGAATTTTGCTGAAAGCTTTTTCTGCATTTATTGAGATGATCATATGGTTTTTTATCCTTCAGTTTGTTAATATGGTGCATCACACTGATTGATTTATGTATATTAAAGAATCCTTGCATTCCTGGAATAAACCCCACTTGATCATGGTGTATGATCCTTTTAATGTGCTGCTGGATTCTCTTTGCTAGTATTTTGTTGAGGATTTTTGCATCTATATTCATCAGTGATACTGGCCTATAGTTTTCTTTTTTTGTAACATCTTTCTCTGGTTTTGGTATCAGGGTGATGATGGCCACATAGAATGAGCTTGGGAGTGTTCCTCCCTCTGCTATATTTTGGAAGAGTTTGAGAAGGATAGGTGTTAGCTCTTCTCTAAATGTTTGATAGAATTCACCTGTGAAGCCATCTGGTCCTGGGCTTTTGTTTGTTGGAAGATTTTTAATCACAGTTTCAATTTCCGTGCTTGTGACTGGTCTGTTCATATTTTTTATTTCTTCCTGATTCAGTCTCAGAAGGTTGTGCTTTTCTAAGAATTTGTCCATTTCTTCCAGGTTGTCCATTTTATTGGCATGTAGTTGCCTGTAGTAATCTCTCATGATCCTTTGTATTTCTGCAGTGTCAGTTGTTACTTCTCCTTTTGCATTTCTAATTCTGTTGATTTGAGTCTTTTCCCTTTTTTTTTTTGATGAGTCTGGCTAATGGTTAATCAATTTTGTTTATCTTCTCAAAGAACCAGCTTTTAGTTTTATTTATCTTTGCTACTGTTTCCTTCATTTCTTTATCATTTATTTCTTATCTGATGTTTATGATTTCTTTCCTTCTGCTAACTTTGGGGTTTTTTTGTTCTTCTTTCTCTAATTGCTATAGGTGTAAGGTTAGGTTGTTATTTGAAATTTTTCTTGTTTCCTGAGGTAGGATTGTATTGCTATAAACTTCCCTCTTAGAACTGCTTTTGCTGCATCCCATAGGTTTTGGGCTGTTGTGTTTTCATTGTCATTTTTTTCTAGGTATTTTTTGATTTCCTCAGTGATCTCTTGGTCATTTAGTAGCATATTGTTTAGCCTCCATGTGTTTGTATTTTTTACAGTTTTTTTTCCTGTAATTGATATCTAGTCTCATAGTGTTGTTGTTGGGAAAGATACTTGATACAATTTCAATTTTCTTAAATTTACCAAGGCTTGATTTGTGACCCAAGATATGATCTATCCTGGAGAATGTTCCATGAGCACTTCAAAAGAAAGTGTATTCTGTTGTTTTTGGATGGAATGTCCTATAAATATCAATTAAGTCCATCTTGTTTAATGTATCATTTAAAGCTTGTGTTTCCTTATTTATTTTCATTTTGATTGATCTGTCCATTGGTGAAAGTGGGGTGTTAAAGTCCCCTACTATTACTGTGTTACTGTTGATTTCCCCTTTTATAGCTGTTAGTCTTTGCCTTATGTATTGAGGTGCTCCTATGTTGGGTGCATAAATATTTACAATTGTTATATATTCTTCTTGAATTGATCCCTTGATCATTATGTAGTGTCCTTCTTTGTCTCTTGTAATACTCTTTATTTTAAAGTCTATTTTGTCTGATAAGAGAATTGCTACTCCAGGTTTCTTTTGATTTCCATTTGTATGGAATATCTTTTTCCACCCCCTCACTTCCAGTCTGCATGTGTCCCTAGGTGTGAAGTGGGTCTCTTGTAGACAGCATATATATGGGTCTTGTTTTTGTACCCATTCAGCCAGTCTATGTCTTTTGGTTGGAGCATTTAATCCATTTACATTTAAGGTAATTATAGATATGTATGTTCCTATTACCATTTACTTAACTGTTTTGGGTTTGTTATTGTAGGTCTTTTCCTTCTCTTGTGTTACCTACCTAGAGAAGTTCCTTTAGCACTTGTTGTAAAGCTGGTTTGCTGGTGCTGAATTCTGTTAACTTTTGCTCATCTGTAAAGGTTTCAATTTCTCCATCCAATCTGAATGAGATCCTTTCTGGGTAATCTTTTTTTTTTTTTTTAACATCTTTATTGGAGTATAATTGCTTTACAATGGTATGTTAGTTTCTGCTTTAAAAAAAATTTGGAACGCTTCACAATTTGCATGTCATCGTTGCGCAGGGATCATGCTAATCTTCTCTGTATCGTTCCAATTTTAGTATATGTGCTGCCAAAGCAAGCACGCTGGGTAATCTTGATTGTAGGTTTTTCCCTTTCATCACTTTATGTCCTGCCACTCCCTTCTGTCTTGCAGAGTTTCTGCTGAAAGATCAGCTGTTAACCTTATGGGGATTCCCTTGTACGTTATTTGTTCCTTTTCCATTGCTGCTTTTAATATTTTTTCTTTGTATTTAATTTTTGATAGTGTGATTAATACGTGTCTTGGCATGCTTCTCCTTGGATTTATCCTGTATGGGACTCTCTGCGCTTCCTGGACTTGATTCCAAATCAGAAAAGCAGAAGTAAAATTGTCACTGTTTGCAGATGACATGATACTATACATAGAGAATCCTAAAGATGCTACCAGAAAACTACCAGAGCTAAACAATGAATTTGGTAAAGCAGCAGGATACAAAATTAAGGCACAGAAATCTCTTGCATTCCTATACACTAATGATGAAAAATGTGAAAGATAAATTAAGGAAACCTCCCCATTTACCACTGCAACAAAAAGAATAAAATACCTAGGAATAAACCTGCCTAAGGAGACAAAAGGCCTGTATGCAGAAAAGTATAAGACACTGATGAAAGTAATTAAAGATGATACCAACAGATGGAGAGATATACCATGTTCTTGGAATAGAAGAATCAACACTGTGAAAATGACTATACGACCCAAAGCAATCTACAAATTCAATGCAATTCCTATCAAACTATCAATGGCATTTTTCACAGAACTAGAACAAAAATTTTCACAATTTGTATGGAAACACAAAAGACCCTGAATAGGCAAAGCAATATTGAGAAAGAAAAATGGAGCTGGAGGAATCAGGCTCCCTGAATTCAGACTATACCACAAAGCTACAGTAATCAAGACAGTATGGTACTGGCACAAAAACAGAAATATAGATCAATGGAACAGGGTAGAAAGCCCAGAGATAAACCCACACACATATGGTCACCTTATCTTTGATAAAGGAGCAAGAATATACAATAGAGAAAGGACAGCCTCTTCAATAAGGGGTGCTGGGAAAACTGGACAGCTAGTAAAAGAATGGAATTAGAACACTCCCTAACACCATACACAAAAATAAACTCAAAATGGATTAAAGACCTAAATGGAAGGCCAGACACCATAAAACTCTTAGAGGAAAACATAGGCAGAACACTCTATGACATAAATCACAGCAAGGTCCTTTTTGACCCACCTCCTAGAGAAATGGAAATAAAAACAAAAATAAACAAATGGGACCTAATGAAACTTCAAAGCTTTTGCACAGCAAAGGAAACCATAAACAAGACCAAAAGACAACCTTCAGAATGGGAGAAAATATTTGCAAATGAAGCAACGGACAAAGGATTAATCTCCAAAATATACAAGCAGCTCATGCAGCTCAATATCAAAAAAACAAACAACCCAATCCAAAAATGGGCAGACGACGTAAAGAGACATTTCTTCAAAGAAGATATACAGACTGCCAACAAACACATGAAAGGATGCTCAATATCACTAATCATTAGAGAAATGCAAATCAAAACTACAATGAGGTATCACCTCACAGTGGTCAGAATGGCCATCATCAAAAATTCTACAAACATTAATTGCTGGAGAGGGTGTGGAGAAAAGGGAACCCTTTTGCACTATTGGTCGGAATGTAAATTAATACAGCCACTATTGCGAACAGTATGGAGGTTCCTTAAAAAAATAAAAATAGAACTACCATATGACCCAGCAATCCCACTACTGGGCATATACCCTGAGAAAACCATAATTCAAAAAGAGTCATGTACCACAAAATTCATTGCAGCTCTATTTACAATAGCCAGGATATGGAAGCAACCTAAGTGTCCTTCAACAGAGGAATGGAGAAAGATGATGTGGCACATATATACATTGGAATATTACTCAGCCATATAAAGAAATGAAATTGTTATTGGCAGTGAGGTGGATGGACCTAGAGTCTGTCATACAGAGTGAAGTAAGTCAGAAAGAGATAAACAAATACCGTATGCTAACACATATATATGGAATCTAAAAAAAAAAAGGTTCTGAAGAACCTAGGGGCAGGACAGGAATAAAGACGCAGACTTAGAGAATGGACTTGAGGACACAGGGAGGGGGAAGGGTAAGTTGGGATGAAGTGAGAGAGTGGCATGGACATATATACACTACCGAATGTAAAATAGCTAGCTAGTGGGAAGCAGCCGCATAGCACAGGGAGATCAGCTCAGTATTTTGTGACCACCTAGAGGGGTGGGATAGGGAGGGTGGGAGGGAGGTGCAAGAGGGAGGGGATATGGGGATATATGTATACGTATAGCTGATTCACTTTGTTATACAGCAGCAACTAACACACCATTGTAAAGCAATTGTACTCCAATAAAGATGTTAAAAAAAATAAAACATAAAAAGAGTGAGCAGGAGTTAGCCAGGTGAAGAGAAAGAAGTATATGCCAATAAGAAGAGGAGCATCAACGATACAGTGAGGACTCCCAGAAGCCCAATAAGGCCTGAGAACCACACCCAGAGGGCATGTAAACAGGAATGATGTTCAAGGTTGCACTGCAGCGTGGCTCCATGGAGACAGGGCTGCCACTTTGAGATTCTTTTCCTACCCCTCCACTGGGGACTGCATGAGAATTGACCCTATGACTCAGGAATCAGGATTCAAAATGCAGCTGCCACACCAGCTGAAAAATGACCCCAGGTATCCCCTGTTTCTTGACATTTCTAACTTCCGACTTGGAGTCCAGGCAGGGGCATGCGGTCTGCTGAACCAGGTGGTGGATCCATGCCAAGCTTCAAGGGAGGCTGGGAAAGTGAATGTCTTGGACTTTCAGCTTCCCAGTTGAAGGTGGGCTATATCAAGAGTGCTCAGAAGCTAGGCAGCCAGAAAGAAGGGCAATTATCACTAGGAATGGAAATGAGGGGATGGATTTAAATGGCTTTGCAGATTTCCTCAGAGAGAAAGTGTCTCAACTACTGAAGGAAATTAAGGAACTCTTGGCCATTAGGATTTTATTAACTGCTAAAGGGAGCCCTCCACTGCCTAAGTGGACACTCTGGCCTTGCAAACTGAGTGCCGCTCTCTGCGGTTGCATGATGTTTTATGATCAGTGCACGTGGATGCTATCCTCTACAAGCCTCCGGCCATTAAGGAAACAGCACGTGTTTCCATCACTGCTTCTCTGATCAGCCCAGTCTGACATTTCAAGTCTTTTCTATTTCAACCCAGAAGGCCACTGTTCATGTCTTTATCCCAAGCATCTCAGAAGGCTGAGGAGACGGTTCTGGGGGCTACGTCTTGCCTAACAGGGACGTGGGAGCCCCTGGGGGCATCTTGGGTTACTCAGTCTTTGTTAGGAGGTCCTGCTTCTCCTTAGAGAGATGCTCTCCCTGGACTTGAATCTTTTCTCGCTTCTCCTTCTGCAGGGATATCCTCAAATCCAGACATTTTGGAAAGATTTCCATTTTTCCAGAAAACTTGAAGTCACACATCATTGTCATCGTTGTTATAATAACCAACTTTCATGGCTCAGCAAGGACCGTAGAGTCCCTTCACTTAATGCCACAACAATCTTTTGAAGACATATAGATTGTAATTCACTTTTTTTTTGGCCGTGCTGCGTGCCTTGCGGGATCTTAATTTCAGAGATCGAACCCGGGCCCCAGTAGTGAAAGCGCCGAGTCCTAACCACTGGACCGCCAGGGAACTCCCTGTAATTCACATTTCATAGGTGGGGAAGCTGAGACAATGAGACATTAAGTGATTTAGGTAGCGAGGGTGCCAGGATGTGGGTCAAGGCCAGAGGGGATGTGCTCCTCTCTCTCTACATATTTAATCTTAGCTCTGGTCACTCACAAGGATGTCGTAGGGCTTCACACTCAGGTCCTGCTACAGTGACATAAAGAAAAAGCCTCTGGGAAGGTGCAAAGAAATGCAAGGGTTTGCAGCAACTGAAGATTCCACTTAGACCCCAAATACCCAGCTGAGAAATACGGACATTTGCTGTGTGGTGGGAAAATCAAGCAAAAGCCAGTACCATGCTCAAGACTTGGGACAGAGTGACAATGCTCCCTAGGTCCTGAGTGGCAGGAGTGGCCGTGGCCCTGACAAGCTAGCTCCTGGGCAGTGGTCAGCAGAGGTAGGAAGGGGCACGGTCAAGGGCAGCGGCAGCAGCGCCAACAGCGCCAACAGTGCCAGGAGCATGTGGCGGCTACTACCAGCCGTGAGGACTCCGCTTACAGCCAAGCTGGGGGGCGGGGGCGGGTTCAGTGCCGTGGCCCGCGGGAGGAGGGCATCGGTGACCCCTCTTGTACCCACAAGCTGGCGGAGGCTGGGGTGTATGGCTGTCACATCTGAGCTCCTCTCCCCACTCAGTCTGTGCTGACTCGGCTGCCTTTCTGCTGTGTCGCTGGCATTTATCTTGGCCACTCTCCCTCCGTGGCGCTTACCGCTCGACCCCTCTCGGACATAAACATTAATGTTGTAGGGAGTAGTTATTAATAGCTCAGAGTTGTCACATGGCTAATTTAGGGGAGATAAACGGATTTGCAGCTTTCATCTTCCCCAAATGAGAGAGGAAGGGGAAAAAATTGCGGGTACCAAAAGAGATATTTTTGGATAGCAGCTTCTAACATGAGAATGATGCTGAGATTTCCCATTTATTTTATGTGCTATGAAGTCAAATCATTTATAGGCAAAAACAAACACATTACTGAATTTTAAAAAAATACAGATTATTTAAAAATTCTAACTCTTTATATGTATCTGGTAAAACTAGTTGAACAGAAAGAGGGTGGAGGGGAAAACATGATAACTTCTGCATTTCAGAGGAGACTGGGCCTGAGGTAGATGGGCTCCCTGGGGTCTGGAATGTGCCCATCCCACCTACATCTTTCCCATGCTTAGTCTTTTCCCTGGCCAGTCAACTCATCACTGCCGCAAGCTGGGTACCAAAGAACACAGCAGGATACAAACTCTGGCATGTAAAAGGGATCCTGATCTATTGCTTGCTGGTGCTCTAGGCTTGGCCTTTGAGCCTCGTGTGCCTTAGTTGCCAGTGGAGAGAATATTTCCCTCATGGAAATAAATCAACACACAGTTGCTACATAAACCCCGAAGTGACCCACGTGAGTTCCTTATGTCTCTTTAGAGTGGTGGCCTTCCTGTTCTTCCTGTTCACAGCTTGCTGGGGTAGCCACTGCAGACCACCTAACACACCTGCTCCCACTTGCTTCCCTAGGAAAAGAAAATTACTCATCAAAATGAGAGAAAGTGTTGCTACGGCTGGTGAGACACCAATAGGAAGCAAACAGTGTTGAATTGTTGATTCATTTCTGAAAGTAAATATGCACAGAACCAAATGCAAAACACAAGCCATGTTGCTGGGTCAGGAAACAGAAATGATAGCTATCCCATTATTCTGAGCTTCTGTACGAGCATGATGTGTTTCAGGGGACTCAATTTAGAGATCAGCCAGAGGAGCCTCTGCGAGACTTCTGTGCACATCCGGGTTCCGTGGACATCCTGCGATCTGTGCAGTGTGCAAAGGCCATTAGCAGTCTACACGGCTGTGGGCTTAGTAATCATTTCTCTAGTGTCTTAGCTGAAAGTCTTGAGATGTGAGCCCCTGTTTCAGACATGCCCACTACAGGAGCCAATTCCGCCAGAGCGGATTAAAGGCGTGTGTGGTAGGACAAATCTCTTCCTCCATTAAAGCCATCTTATCCTTGCCTTTTGAAGATGACACTTCTTCTTTTGAAGAAGCCACAGTCACCAGCATGTAAACGGGGAGCTCTTTTCCCAGGACTGGAGATTTATCCAGTTCTATCCACATGTTCTGGCCTGCTGCTTCTGCAAGAATTGTCAGGTACTGGCCAAGGTCAAGAGACCTGTCGGTGCCCCAGAGACTGGGACTCAGCAAACTGGCAGAGGAAGGAAGGGACACTGTGATCCCTTGAGCCAGCCAGGCTCATCAGACCCCAGAGGTGGAGGCAAAGATGGGGAGGGGGAAGAACGCTTAGAGGAAAAACAGTTGACATTTGAACAATGCAGGGGTTGGGGAGCCGACCACCTGTGCAGTCAAAAATCTGCATATTATTTTTGACTCCCCCAAACTTAACTACTAGTAGCCTCTTGCTGACTGGAAGTCTTACTGACAAATGGTCAATTAACACACATTTTGTATGTTATATACATGTCCATATATATTTTATGCAGTCGTGACATACCTTTTTCTATCCTTTTTTTTTTTTTAAATATTTCTAGGCTACATAGTTCATCATGAGCTTTTCCAAATTTTTGCAAATTTCCAAATTTTCAATGTATTTATAGAAAAAAATCCATGTATAAGTGGACCTGTGCAGTTCAAACCCGTGTTGTTCAAGGGCCAACTGTACCCAGATTTGTTTCACTGTGAAGCTCTCAAAATCATTCATTTTAATCACAGCCTTCCCCATGCAGCTTTTAATCAGTGGCTCCATCCTTCCATTTAATAACGTCCTTAGCACTGTTTTTTGGTGAGAATGCTAAAGGGACTGAGGAATAAAGAGACACCATGATGCTGTTGATTGCACAAAACAGTCAACATTTGAGAAATTTTAATAGATAAACAAATTTACATGTAACTCTTACACTCCCACACCATGTTTCATTCTACAGAGGCTCTGAGGTAGCTTACAAGAATATAAATAATATGATAAATAAGAGTTGAAATTTTAAATTATAGCGTAGGAAAATATAGACATAATAAAGAGGTATGTCTGGTAGAAACCCAAGAGTTATGTATGGTTCAATAAGGCAAAAGGGTGACTATTAAAATTGGGGAGAGTTTCCTGTCCACCAAAATAAATCAGAAATATAATTTATTACAAATATCACTGTTTTGATTCCTTTCCCTTGAATTATATTAATTCTTCAGGCTAAATGAAAATTTTCTGGTCAGTGGGTCTAAAATTTTTCTTTCACGTGGAGCCTCATAGAAGAGACAAAGCAACAGCTTCAACATCATGTCTGCAGTAATGCAGAAGTAGATTTGTGCAGTAGTTTCTTACAGAATTCCTCAGTGTGAGCAGAGGGGCCATTTAAGAAAGACTCTTTTACAAATCAGTGAGCTGGAAACCAGAGCGGCAGAAATCACTGCCACGGAACAGAATGAAGAAAAAAGAATGAAAAGAAATGAGGACAGCTTGAGAGACCTCTGGGACAACGTCAAACACACCAACATTCTCATTATAGGGGTCCCAGAAGGAGAAGAGGGAGAGAAAAGGCCTGAGAAAATATTTGAAGAGATAATAGCTGAAAAATTCTCCAACATGGGAATGGAAACAGTCACCCAAGTCCAGGAAGTGCAGAGAGTCCCATAGAGAATTAACCCAAGGAGGAACACGCTGAGACACATAGTAATCAAACTAAAATTAAAGACAAAGAGAAAATATTAAAAGCAACAAAGGGGAAGCAACAAATAACATACAAGGGAATCCCCCTAAGATTATCAGTTGGTTTCTCAGCAGAAACCCTACGGGCCAGAAGGGAGTGGCACGATATACTGAAAGTGATGAAAGGGAAAAACCCACAACCAAGAATACTCTACTCAGCAAGGCTCTCATTCAGATTTGACAGGGAACTCAAAAGCTTTACAGACAAAAGCTAAAAGAATTCAGGAAAGGCTCTTTTGCTGCAGGAACTAAGTAATATGTAGTTCTCCAATGGTTAGGTCTAATGTCCTCAAATACATCTGGTGTGCTCGGTGTACATCAGAATTATTTGCTAACTTGTTTAAAAATATATAGATACTTAGATTCGCTGTCTTGCCATAGATTCAGACTCAGTGAATTGAAGTGGGCATCTGTATTTTTAATAATCTCCCCAGGTGCCCCTTATATCTGCCAAAGACTGAAAACCATCGGTCTGTTCTGGTCCTAGAACTTCTCTGGTTCTACCAGCTAGGGTCCTTCTCTGGGGCTTCTTTTTAGATTTGCTTAACATATTGAGACAATTTAGGTAATCGCTTCAAAAGATACCTCACTGGACCTCCCCAAGTAAACAACCAAGTCAATAAACTCAAGACATATAAAGCTTTACTTTTATATATCAGATCAGCAAGTGCAAGGAAACTTCCCCCGTGTGTTGGATTCTAGCAGATTTAAGTTGTAGAGCATGAATTAAAGTTGTATTCATTAAACACCAGGAAGGTAATTATGTTTGGGAATATATAAGTGCTTTCCCTCATGCGTAGGAAGAAAGGCATATTAGAATCTCTACTGGATTCATTTCCCTTTCTCCTGATAACTTTTTCCTTTCCAGGATGTTTTCTTTGTGTCTACATGGGGCTCCCAGTTCAGCAATTTGGCTGAAATAGTCAGCTGAATACGAGTCAGTTTGGTTAACAAAAAGTTAATTAAACTGGTTGCTTATTAATTAAATAAGTAGCACATACGTTTAACAAAAACTGGCCTCAAAAACCTACAAAATTATTACATGTGCACAAAAATTTTTCAATGAATCATTAAATATATTAGCAAAAATACACATTTAACCATCCATGAAGGAAGGTGGTTAAATTATGTTGCATTCACAGAATGAACTAATACGCAGTCATTAAAAAGTAATCCATTCACCATAAAAATGAACAAAGTACTAATATTTTGTGAATGAACCTCAAAAATATGATGCTAAGAGAGGGGAGTGATATCAACAAAATGGCACGAGAGGATGTCCCCAGCTCATAACCACACACACAAATAACAATCTGGCAGCCATTCATGGACAAAAGTGCCTTTGTGGGAGCTTTGAGAACCAGATGGAAGGTTGCAAAAACCTAGTGAAGCCCAAGATCAAAGAGACCTACTTTGAGAAGGCATGTCCATGTCCTGGTGGAAGGATTGTTGAATGTGGTCACAGCTGCAGACTGAAAGGGGTCCCATTCCCTTGTGGACTCAGCTCTAGCTTCTCTTGGCCATAGTCCTGCAACCAGTCCCAACTGCCACCCACCCATGCCCCTGGTAAGAGGCTTGTTGGCCTTGGTTCCAACTGAAGACTCTGAATCAGGCTCCAACTCCACCATGGTCCAGAGTCAGCCCTGCCTGCCCTGGGACGCAACAATGCCAGTCTGTACCCCTGGTATCAGGCCCACTGACCTCAGTCCTGACTCTGGACTCTGAAGTATCCCCATGGCCAGCTCTAGCACTGCTGTACTGAAGTCTCCGACTCAGTTCTGCCTGCCCAGGAGTGGACCTAGGGACTTGGGGGGAGGGCACATTCAGGGACCTGACAGGAGCCACACTCATCTGTGCCACTGGGAACAGGCTTGCCAGCCATGTATCCACCCATGGACCCAGCATCAGCTACAGGATGAAGCTCCAGTCCCACTCAACTATGATCTCAGAAGCAGTCTCAGTAGGAGAAAGCCTTACCTGCTAAAACCAGTCTGTAAAGAGGTGTTTTCTTCTTCAAATGCACAGACATCAATGTAAGGTTACATGGATCATGAAAAAATCAGGCAAACATGACACCACCAAAGCAAACTAATAAAGCTCTGGTAACTGACCCCAAAGAAATATAGATCTATGAACTGCCTAACGAGGAATTCAAGATAATTGTCTTACGGAAGTTCCATGAACAGCAAGAAAACAGAGATGAGTCAACAAAATCAGGAAAACAATACATAAACAAAATGAGAACTTCCTCAAAGTGATAAAAATTATAAAAATAACCAAAGTATGGAACTGAAGAATACAATGAATGAAATGGAAAAAAAATGCAATTGAGCTTCAAGAGCACAGAAGAAAGAATGTGTGAAGAAAGTAGAAGAAAATATAAGTGAACTTGAAGACAGCTCATTTGAAGTTATCTAGTCAGAGAAGAAAAAAAGAATTTAAAAATTGAAGAAAGCCTGCAGGATTTATGAGAATCATAAAGTAAATCAGTTTAGGCATTATGGGATTCTCAGAAGGAGAAGAGCAAGATAAAGGGGCAGAAAATTGATTTAAAGAAATAATGGCTGAAAACCCTAAATCTTGGGAGGAATATGGACATCCAGGTTCATGAAGGTCAAAACCCCAGAAATAGGATCAATGCAAAGAAGATTACACCAAGCCATATTATAATTAAAAAGTACCAAAAGTCAAGGACAAAGAGAATTTTGAAAGCATCAGGAGAAAAGTGACTTGTCACATACAAGGGAACCCTGTAAGTCTACCAACAAATTTATCAGCAGAAACCTTGCTTCCAGGAGAGAATGGGATCTTAGACTCAAGTCCTAAAAGACAAAATTGCCAACCAGGAATATTACTCCCAGAAAAGCTATCCTTCAGAAATGAAGGAGAGATAAAGACTTTCTCAGATGATCAAAAGTTGAGGGAGTTCATTATCACCAGACCTGCCTTACAAAAATGTTAAAGGGATTTCTTCCAGGTGAAACAAAGGGGTATTAATTAATAACATGAAAGTGTATGAAAATATAAAACTCACTGGTAAAGGTAAGCATATAGCCAAGTTCAGAATACTCTAACATGGTATTGGTGGTGTGTAAATCACTTATAACTCTAGTATAAAAGTTAAAATTTGAAAATATTAAAGATATATATTCTATAATTTGTTCATGGATATACAATATAAAAAGACCTAAGTTGTGACATCAATAATACAAATTGGGGGGGGGAGAAAAGTGTAGAGTTTTGTACATGATTCAAGTTATCAGATTAAAATAGACTATTATAGCCTATTACGTTATTTTATGTATACCTCATGGTAACCACAAAGAAAAAAATCTCTAGCAGATACACAAAGATAAAGAGAAAGAAATCAAAACACACCACTACAAAAAAATAATCAAATCACAAAGATGGCTAGAGAGGAAGAAAGGAACAAAAGAACTACAAAACATTCAGAAAACAACTAACAAAGTGGCAATAGTAAGTCCTTACCTACCATTAATTGCTTTAAGGATATATGGATTAAATTCTCCAATCAAACATACAGTGGGGCTTCCCTGGTGGCGCAGTGGTTGAGAGTCCACCTGCCGATGCAGGGGACGCGGGTTCGTGCCCCGGTCCGGGAAGATCCCACATGCCGCGGAGTGGCTGGGCCCGTGAGCCATGGCCGCTGAGCCTGCGTGTCCGGAGCCTGTGCTCCGCAATGGGAGAGGCCACAACAGCGAGAGGCCCGCGTACCGCAAAAAAAAAAAAAAAAAGACATGAAGACAAATTCGCCCTTCCTCTGCCTTTGTGTTCCTTTTAGGCCCTCGATAGATTGGATGATGCCCGTCTTCACTGGTGAGGGTGATCTGCTTTACTCAGTCTACTGATTCAAATGCTAATCTTTTCCAGAAACATCTTCACAGACACACCCAGAAATAATGTTTTACCAGCTATCTGGGCATCCCTTAGCCCAATGAAGTTGACATAAAATTAACCATCACAGTCTCCTTTCTTGTAAAATGATAAAGTTGAAATTAAATGATCTATAAAATTTGCTCTTTCTGGAGCCAACATTCATTTTGTGATTTTACTTCTAACTCCGCTGCCCATTCTACTTCTAACTCCTGCTGGCCCAATCCTGACTCTTCCCCCCTGGTACCTTTCCTATGTCCACTGTAGTTGAGAGCCTTGCACATTTGTGACAGCAGTTGCCATGCTGTTGCCTGAGCCTGCTACATCGGCTCACTCCTCTGGGCATGCTGACTTTTTTTTTTTTTAATTTGTTTTTATTTTTGGCTGCGTTGGGTCTTCGTTGCTGTGCACAGGCTTTCTCTAGTTGTGGTGAGCGGGGGCTACTCTTTGTTGCAGTGCGTGGACTTCTCATTGTCGTGGCTTCTCCTGTTGCAAAGCACGGGCTCTAGGCACGCGGGCTCCCGTAGTTGTGGCACACGGGCTCAGTAGTTGTGGCTTGCGGGCTCCAGAGCACAGGCTCAGTAGTTGTGACACATGGGCTTAGTTGCTCCGTGGCATGTGGGATCTTCCTGGACCAGGGCTCGAACCCATGTCCCCTGCATTGCCAGGTGGATTCTTAACCACTGTGCCACCAGGGAAGCCCCGTGCTGACTTTTTGTTCTTTACAGGTGTCTGTGAGAGGAGACAGGCCCATGGATTGATCAGGCAGCCCTTGCTCTGTCGACTCAAAGCCTGCTGCTTGGAAAAATCACAGGTAAAGCCTCTGACAGCATCATTAGTGTGAGTCAGCGTGCTGTTGTTCAGGCCCAGTATAATGGGGGGAGTGAAGGGTGTAATTTGCTTGAACACATACATTCTCCTGCAGAGTAATTACTGTGCAGCCCACATACTTTTAGGGGGCCCGAATTCTTCTTGAACCAAGCACAGTCTTCCTTGTCATATTCTGTCTGAAGAAAGACAGCTTCTCCATGGTCTGAGATGGAAGGTTGAGAAACAAATGGAAAAACAAATAATGCAGAGAGGCAGGATGTTTTTTATTTTTCATCATGGGCTGTTCAAAATCTTTCTTTGCCATTGAGCGGAGTAGACACCCACATACTTCATTGTTTTGGACTTTGGTACAAGCCCAAACAGGAGACCTGTCTAGCTTCCAAGCAAGTCAGTTTACCCAAAGCACAGAGCTCCTGATGGCATATGAGACTCTCACCTGTACGTGTGTCTCCCAACCTTTGGAACCATGCCCAAGGTTCCTCCCCAACCCTGGTCTGTTATCACCTCTGCTCTGCGTTATGAATCTTGACTTGGAAAAACATATAAGGAGCTGAACTCACCATAGAGGAACAAGCACTACATTACGTGGGGAGTGAGGGTGCCTAGGTCTTGGGTCTGTGAGTTGAACTTGGAAAAGCAGTTAGCCACCCCAGGCCCTGGTTTCCTCTCTTGCAAAATGATATGGTTGGAATAAATAATCTGTAAAATCTGCTCTTTCTAGAGCCAACATCCTGTGGTTCTATTGCTACCTCCATTGACCCGGGTGTCCTGCTGACCTTGACTCTCCCCCCTTGTCCCTTTCCTATGTCCACTTATTTGAGAGGGCTGGATATTTGAAGACACTTAAGACATACCACCATGGTTTCAGTGATTTAACATAATTCAACATGCAAGTACAAAAAATACCAGCCCAGGGCTTCCCTGGTGGCGCAGTGGTTAAGAATCTGTCTGCCAATGTAGGGGACACAGGTTTGAGCCCTGGTCCA
The DNA here is from genome assembly GCF_059928025.1 of Delphinapterus leucas. Lineage (NCBI taxonomy): Eukaryota > Metazoa > Chordata > Mammalia > Artiodactyla > Monodontidae > Delphinapterus > Delphinapterus leucas. The sequence continues at coordinate 13,176,205 of NC_143143.1, forward strand.
GGAAGATCCTTCCTGCTGTGGAGCACCTAAGCCCATGTGCCACAACTACTGAGCCCACGTGACACAACTACTGAAGCCCGCGTGCCTAGAGCCTGTGCTCCGCAACAAGAGAAGCCACCCAATGAGAAGCCCATGCACTACAACGAAGAGCAGCCCCCGCTCGCCGCAACTAGAGAAAAGCCTGCGTGCAGCAACAAAGACCCAACGCAGCCAAAAATAAATAAATAATTCAAACAAACAAACAAAAAATACCAGCCCAGTGAAATTATTACCATTACGCTTTCTTTACTGTTCACGTAGTAATGAATATTGGGTTTCTGCTTTGGGCCTAGCTTGGCACCGGGCTCTCTGAGGTATATCTAAGGAGAATGCGACGTGGTCCCTGTTATACAGAAACTAAGGTTCCCTTGAAGATATTCAGCCCTCATGATCTGAGCATTAATATGCGGGCTGACACATGAGAATAAAAGAAGCTCAAAGATGCACTGGACAGAGGTGGAGAGAAGTATTTGGGAAGCAAGTATTTGGGGTTGAGGTTGGAGCTTCAAGGATGGGTGGGATCTGGATGGGCAGAAAGAATCACAGAAAGAAGGGGAGGAACCGAAGTCACAGGCGTTGAGGGGCGGTGAAGACCCTGTGCTGTTTGGAGCAGAAATTACATGTTGGAAATGAGGTAAAGTAAGACAGAGGTGGTTATAATCACGCACGTAAAGCAGCTGACTCATTAAAGAATCCTTTGTCTGGGTTATCTCGTCTAATGCCTATAACATTCCTCCGAGGGATGGCCTCTGAGGGATCTTGTTATCCCTTTCGTATAGGTGAAGAAACTGTGACTCAGAGAAGTTACATAACTTGTCAACAGTCACAGAACTAATGCAAGCGGCGAGGCAGAAGCCCGTGGCTTCCGAATTTAAGTCCAAGTTCCTTTTCTTCTGCAGTGCTTTGAGAGCCAGATTATAGTGGGCCTTAACTGACAGGCCAGATATCAGGAGGAAAGGCCTGAGATTCTAGACTCACAAAGGTTATCATCGTAACTTGCATTTTCTCATGTTGTCCCAACAATTTTTACCTGTTTGCCTGACTCAGCACAGAGCCATGGCTTTCTGAGAGGAACAGTTGGAGAGCAGACAGGGCAGAGCACATGTCCAAAGTGAGGCACTGGTCTGGCTAGGAATTTTGAGGTAGACTGGAGCAACAGTGGAGGAGAAAAACTCAGCTGGAGGAAGTTAATTCATGGAGAACTTACCACTTCAAGATTCTTTTCACATATTAAATATTTTATTGAGTACCTACTATGTGCTAGGCGCTATGCCAGGTACTACTTTTTCTTCTTCAGTGTTGCCATTCCAACAATGCCTCACCATCTTACAACAGTTTCCCTCTGTGTCCTTCCACCGTTCTGACCTTCAGTTATAAATTCATTTGCTGATCACCTATAACATAACAATCCCTGTGTTAGGCTTAGAGGAAACATACACACTAAAGATAGGCTTCCCACTTCTGGTACAGGAATGAAAAAATTAAATAATGGGATAGAGTTAAAAACAGAAGGCTCTGAAATAGACACGAAATGAATATTGAAATTTGATACATAATTGGAATGGCATTTAAAATCATTGGATAGTGCTGAGATAACACACAATATGGAAGGCCTTGAACTTGGATCCCTACCTGTACAATAAATAGATTCTGGATGGACTAAAGAATTAAATATAAAGAAGAAAAACCATAAGAAGAAATTGGAAGACCATGTTTCTCTCCTCTTTGGATGGGAGAGATTTTTCTAAGCATAAAAGCAAGGGAAGAAATCATATAAAAATATCAATAGATCTAAGTTCACATTTTATAAAAAAAGGTACATACAAAGAAAAATACTATAAACAATACTGATGGAGGTCTTCCAGGGCAATTTGATGCTGTGAGTTCACGGGTGAATGATGTTCTTTGCTAGAAACTCAGCAATGATGGATAAAAACAAAAGGAAAAACTAAAAGACAGACTGGGGCTCAAGTACAAGATAAATGTCTTCGTAGATTGGACACAGCAGAAAAACAAGCTGAAGCCATGGGCTTGCTGGACCCTGGGTCCAGAATCGGGCTGAGAGTGGGATATCTAAGCTAAAGTCACTGCTCTGTTTGAAAACAGTCACTGAAGAGAGGTTTATGAACATCATAAAAGGAGGCTGAAAGCAAAATACTACAAAAATACTGCTGAAGGAAAACATCTCAGATCATACATCTGATAAGGGGCTCGTATCTACATTACATAAAGAACTCTTACAACTCAACAGTAAAAAGACAAATAACACAATTACACACGGACAAAGGATTTGAATAGGCATTTCTCCAAACAAGATACTCAAGTGGCCAATAAACACAGCCCCAACCCTCATAAGAGACACCAGGAGAGCTTGCCCCCCAGCCCCCTCCCCAGCCCCACTCTCTCTCTCTGTGCCCTGTGAGGACACAGCAGGAGGGTGGCCATCTGCAAGCCAGGAGGGCAGTTTTCTCCAGAACCCAACCATGCACGCACCCTGATCTCAGAATTCCAGCCTTCAGAACCATGAAAAAGAAATTTCTTGCTTCAGCCACTTAGTCCAGAGTATTCTGTTATGGCAGCCTGAGCTAAGACAGATTTTAATAACAGACAGATCTGTCTTCTGAGCTAAGACAGATTTTACTACAAAGAAGTGGGAGTGCTACTGTAACAAATAGCTAAACACATGGAAGCCACTTTGGATCTGGGTAATGGGTAGAGGCTAGAAGAGTTCTGAGGTCCATGCTAGAAATGTGGATGTTATGATTCTGACACTCATTCCAATGTGTGGGGTTTTTTTTACCCACACCAAGCAATTCTCTGACACAGCAGGGTGTCCCACGATTTAACTCAATGCTGATACTACGTACCTGGAAATAGAATCAGATCTCACAGGTTAAGGGCTCAGTTCCACAAGACTGCTCACAATTCAGATACCAATCACAGGTCTAGATTGTTACCTGCGCTTCTAACCAACTGGCTGTCATCAGAGGTTCCCATGAGCCCCTCCTTGGGTCTGATTCATTTTCTGGAGTCAACCACAGAATTCAGGAAACCAGTTCATGCACTAGATTACCAGTTTATTACAAATGATATTAAAGGAGACTAATCACCAGCCAGATGAAGAGATACATAGGGTGAGATCCTGAACAAAGGAGCTTCTGTCCTCATGGAGATTGGGGCCTGGCATGGTGGCACATGGATGCATTCTGGATTATCAACCTGGAAGCTCTCTGAACTCCATCCTTGTGGGTTTTTATGGAGGTTTCATTACATGGGCATAATTGATTAAATCATTGGCCATTGGCAATCGAGCTAGATCTCCAGTCCCTCTTCTCTCCCTGATGTCCAGGGATGGGAATGAAGTTCTAATCCTCTAATGACATGGTTGGTTCTCTGTTGGCTGGCCTCCATCCTTTGGTTACCTAAGGGCTTTCCAAAAGTCACCTAGTTAACATAAAAAAGACACCTTTATAGCTCTCATCACTCAGGATATTCCAAGGGTTTTAGGAACTCTGTTCCAGGAATAGGGATGAGGACAAAATATGTATTTCTTATTACAAATCACAGTATCACAGATGTTAATGGCGATTCTGGTGAGGACTGATAGAAATGCAGACATGATACTGAAACTGGAAGAAAGGCAACGCTTGCTTTAAAGTGGTAAAGAACTTGGCTGAACTATGTTCTAGAGTTCTGTGGAAGGTAGAACTTGTGAGTGATGAAATTGGAGATTTAGCTGAGGAGATCATTCTAAGCCAAGAGTGGAAGGAGCAGCTTGTTCTTCCTGATTCCTTACAGGAAAATACAAAAGGAGACAGGTACATTGAAGAAGGAATTGTTAAGCCAAAAGGAACCAGAACTTGAAGATTTGGGAAAGTCTCAACCTATACATATTGCAAAACATGAGAAAACCATGTTCTGTAGAGAACACGAATGGTATGATGGAACAAGCATTTGATAAAGAGATCATGGGTGCACTCACGAATATGATCAACTATCTCAGGAGAGGCAAAATAAATAAATAAATAAATAGAGATGGTACTATCCCAGCAAAGACACTGCCAGTCTGAACTAACGGGCACAGAGAAAGTGGGATGGAATGAAGGAAGGCTGTCATACTTCTTGGATTCTGCAGAGCTAGACCATTGACATATTCAACGATGAACATGCACTGTTCTTCATAAAAAGAAAGAATGACCTTAAACGCAATTCAGAGATCATCACGACCACCTCCTTGGTTTCAGAGTCAGGTCTCTGCCTCAATTTCAACTGGCTGGACAGCCTCCACTAGGTGGAGGGTGGGACTGCCCAGAACCTTGGAGCCAGGACCTCTGCCTGCAGAGCTGAGGAGGCATGACTGCCACCTGAATGTATCATAAAGGCAGGAAGATGGGCTACCAGGCCAAAGAGGATCATTCATAAGCCTAAAGATGAAATTCGCCTTGCTAGGTTCTGGACTTGCTTGGGACCTGTCACCCCTTCAGTCTTTCCTATTTCACCCTTTTAGAGTGTGGATGCCTGTCCGGTCCCACAATTATACGGCACATAATTTGTTCAGTTTCACAGGTTCACAGGTGGAAAGGAAGTTTCCTTGAATGTGATGATATTCAGATAAGTCTTCAGACTTTAGACTTCAGAGTTAATGCTGGAATGAATTAAAGATTGGGGGCCTGTTGAAGGTGAAATTAATGTATTTTGTATGTGAGAAAATGGTTGAGCAGCAGCATTAAGACGTAATTTGCAAGAAGAGGAATACTAACGAGTTATGAACTTATGAAAGCAAGTTCAACATCACTGCAAAAATGAAGACTGAAGCAGCAATGAAGTACGCTTTTTTTACTACCAAATTCTAGGAATTACCCTTAGGAAGTGGCCAGGAATTCTATAAAGCTTTATTTTCAGAACTATTATTCATGGTTCATGACAGTGGTGAAAAATATACAGCAATAAAGTGCATGCATCTGTCCAAGCCAGCTATCACTATCTAGAGAAATATTTGATTCATTTTATCCCTTTACTCCCCATCACCAAATACTGATAGTTCTTTTTACTAAATGCAGCGTCACACATTTCTGCTTCACATTTTAGCATCTGTGAAATTGGGATGTGTCTTACAGTCACTGCCAGCCAGGGGGCAGTCACGATGCAACTGTCATTGTCTAAACTTGTTCATCAACACTTGCGAAATAAACAGGTGTCACACTCTTCTCATAAACGTTGTAAATGCTATATAAACTTTATATGAGCAAACAAGCTCAGAAATGCACATTCATCTCAAAAGTACCATCTTAGTACAAGTTAGAGCAAATTAAGATGAATCTAAGCAGGTTAAGTGAAACCAATGACAAAACCACACATTTATATCTAAGGTAACTTCCTAGGTTCTAAGGTGATACAGAACAAATCTAAGTGAAACTAAGCAGACTGTCTGAAACAAGCAAGAAATGATACATTTAATTCAAATGAAATAGGAGTTAGGGTGAGTTTAGACAAAACTAAGCAGTTTGTGTCAAACAAGCTCAGAATCTCACTCTTCTTTTTTTTACTTTTTAAAAAAAATTATTTTATTTATTTATTTTTGGCTGCATTGGGTCTTCATTGCTTTGTGTGGGCTTTCTCTAGTTGAGGCGAGCAGGGGCTACTTATGGTTGCAACGTGCAGGCTTCTCATTGCGGTGGCTTCTCTTGTTGCAGGGCACAGTCTCTAGGCGTGCAGGCTTCAGTAGTTGTGGCACATAGGCTCTAGAGCACAGGCTCAGTAGTTGTGGCACACAGGCTTAGTTGCTCTGCAGCAGGTGGGGTCTTCCCGGACTAGGGCTCGACCCCGTGTTCCCTGCGTTGGCAGGCAGGTTCTTAACCACTGCGTCACCAGGGAAGCCCTATCATTCTGCTTAAAACCAGTTCCTCATGAGGCTTTAGAGCAAATTCTAGTTGATGCTAAACAGTTTATATGAAACCAAGCTCAAAATCACTTGTTCACATCCAACAAAAGTTCTTCCTGCTCATTAGAACTAATTAACATACAACTAAAGAGTTTATATTAAATCAAGTGCACACTCAAACATTCTTCTCAAAAGTAACATCTTAGGATGAGTTAGAGTGTATGTAAGTTGAAAATAAGCTATATATGTGAAACAAAGCTTAAAGTTCCTAATTCAGTTCAAACAAAACTCCTAAGCTTCATAAACTTTTTTTTTAACGTCTTTATTGGAGTATAATTGCTTTACAATGTTGTGTTAGTTTCTGCTTTACAACAAAATGAATCAGTTATACATATACATATGTTCCCATATCTCTTCCCTCTTGCGTCTCCCTCCCTCCCACCCTCCCTATCCCACCCCTCTAGGTGGTCACAAAGCACCGAGCTGATCTCCCTGTGCTATGCGGCTGCTTCCCACTAGCTATCTATTTTACGTTTGGTAGTGTACATATGTCCATGCCATTCTCTCACGTTGTCACAGCTTACCCTTCCCCCTCCCCATATCCTCAAGTCCATTCTCTAGTAGGTCTGTGTCTTTATTCCCGTCTTACCCCTACGCTCTTAATGACCTTTTTTTTTCTTAGATTCCATATATATGTGTTAGCATACGGTATTTGTTTTTCTCTTTCTGACTTACTTCACTCTGTATGACAGACTCTAGGTCCATCCACCTCACTACAAATAACACAATTTCGTTTCTTTTTATGGCTGAGTAATATTCCATTGTATATACGTGCCACATCTTCTTTATCCATTCATCTGTTCATGGACACTTAGGTTGCTTCCATGTCCTGGCTATTGTAAATAGAGCTGCAAAGAACATTCTGGTACATGACTCGTTTTGAATTATGGTTTTCTCAGGGTATATGCCCAGTAGTGGGATTGCTGGGTCGTATGGTAATTCTATTTTTAGTTTTTTAAGGAACCTCCATACTGTTCTCCATAGTGGCTGTATCAATTTACATTCCCACCAACAGTGCAAGAGGGTTCCCTTTTCTCCACACCCTCTCCAACATTTATTGTTTCTAGATTTTTTGATGATGGCCGTTCTGACCAGTGTGAGATGATATCTAATTGTAGTTTTGATTTGCATTTCTCTAATGATTAATAATGTTGAACATTCTTTCATGTGTTTGTTGGCAATCTGTATACCTTCTTTGGAAAAATGTCTATTTAGATCTTCTGCCCATTTTTGGATTGGGTTGTTTGTTTTTTGTTATTGAGCTGCATGAGCTGCTTGTAAATTTTGGAGATTAATCCTTTGTCAGTTGCTTCATTTGCAAATATTTTCTCCCATTCTGAGGGTTATCTTTTGGTATTGTTTATGGTTTCCTTTGTTGTGCAAAAGCTTTGAAGTTTCATTAGGTCCCATTTGTTTATTTTTGTTTTTATTTCCATTTCTCTAGGAGGTGGGTCAAAAAGGACCTTCCTGTGATTTATATCATAGAGTGTTCTGCCTATGTTTTCCTCTAAGAGTTTTATAGTGTCTGGCCTTCCATTTAGGTCTTTAGTCCATTTTGAGTTTATTTTTGTGTATGGTGTTAGGGAGTGTTCTAATTTCATACTTTTACATGTACCCATCCAGTTTTCCCAGCACCACTTATGAAAGAGGCTGTCTTTTCTCCATTGTATATTCTTGCCTCCTTCATCAAAGATAAGGTGACCATATGTGTGTCAGTTTATCTCTGGGCTTTCTATTCTGTTCCATTGATCTATATTTCTGTTTTTGTGCCAGTACCATACTGTCTTGATTACAGTAGCTTTGTAGTATAGTCTGAAGTCAGGGAGTCTGATTCCTCCAGCTCCATTTTTCATTCTCAGGATTGCTTTGGCTATTCGGGGTCTTTTGTGTTTCCATACAAATTGTGAAAGTTTTTCTTCTATTTCTGTGAAAAATGCCAGTGGTAGTTTGATAGGGATTGCATTGCTTTGGTAGTAGAGACATTTTCACAATGTTGATTCTTCCAATCCAAGAACACGGTATATCTCTCCATCTATTTGTATCATCTTTAATTTCTTTCATCAGTGCCTTATAATTTTCTGCATACAGGCCTTTTGTCTCTTTAGGTAGGTTTATTCCTAGATATTTTATTCTTTTTCTTGCAATGGTTAATGGGAGTGTTTTCTTAATTCCACTTTCAGATTTTTCATCATTAGTGTATAGGAATGCAAGAGATTTCTGTGCATTAATGTTGTATCCTGCTACTTTACCAAATTCATTGATTAGCTCTAGTAGTTTTCTGGTAGCATCTTTAGGATATTCTATGTATAGTATCATGTCATCTGCAAACAGTGACAGCTTTACTTCTTCTCTTCGATTTGGATTCCTTTTATTTCCTTTTCTTCTCTGATTGCTGTGGCCAAAACTTCCAAAACTGTGTTGAATAATAGTGGTGAGAGTGGGCAACCTTGTCTTGTTCCTGATCTTAGTGGAAATGGTTTCAGTTTTTCACCATTGAGGATGATGTTGGCTGTGGGTTTGTCATATATGGCCTTTATTATGTTGAGGAAAGTTCCCTCTATGCCTACTTTCTGCAGGGTTTTTATCATAAACGGGTGCTGAATTTTGCTGAAAGATTTCTCTGCATCTATTAAGATGATCATATGGTTTTTCTCCTTCAATTTGTTAATATGGTGTATCACGTTGATTGATTTGCGTATATTGAAGAATCCTTGCATTCCTGGAATAAACCCCACTCGATCATGGTGTATGATCCTTTTAATGTGCTGCTGGATTCGGTTTGCTAGTATTTTGTTGAGGATTTTTGCATCTATGTTCGTCAGTGATATTGGCCTATAGTTTTCTTTCATTGTGACATCCTTGTCTGGTTTTCGTATAAGGGTGATGGAGACCTCGTAGAATGAGTTTGGAAGTGTTCCTCCCTCTGCTAAATTTTGGAAGAGTTTGAAAAGGATAGGTGTTAGCTCTTCTCTAAATGTTTGATAGAATTCGCCTGTGAAGCCATCTGGTCCTGGGCTTTTGTTTGTTGGAAGATTTTTAATCACAGTTTCAGTTTCAGTGCTTGTGACTGGTCTGTTCATATTTTCTATTTCTTCCTAATTCAGTCTTGGCGGGTTGTGCATTTCTAAGAATTTGTCCATTTCTTCCAGGTTGTCCATTTTATTGGCATAGAGTTGCTTGTAGTAATCTGTCATGATCTTTTGTATTTCTTAAGTGTCAATTGTTACTTCTCCTTTTTCATTTCTAATTCTGTTGATTTGAGTCTTCTCCTTTTTTCTTGATTAGTCTGGCTAATGGTTTATCAATTTTGTTTATCTTCTCAAAGAAGGTTTTGGTTTTATTGATCTTTGCTATCATTTCCTTCATTTCTTTTTCATTTATTTCTGATCTGATCTTTATGATTTCTTTCCTTCTGCTAACTTTGGGGTTTTTTTGTTCTTCTTTCTCTAACTGCTTTAGGTGCAAGGTTAGGTTGCTTATTCGGGATGTTTCCTGTTTCTTAAGGTAGGATTGTATTGCTATAAACTTCCCTCTTAGACCTGCTTTTGCTGCATCCCATAGGTTTTGGGTCATCGTGTCTCCATTGTCATTTGTTTCTAGGTATTTTTTGGTTTCTTCAGTGATCACTTCGTTATTAAGTTGTGTATTGTTTAGCCTCCATGTGTTTGTATTTTTTACAGATCTTTTCCTGTAATTGATATCTAGTCTCATAACATTGTGGTCAGAAAAGATACTTGATACAATTTCAATTTTCTTAAATTTACCAAGGCTTGATTTGTGACCCAAGATATGATCTATCCTGGAGAATGTTCCATGAGCACTTGAGAAAAATGTGTATTCTGTTGTTTTTGGATGGAATGTCCTATAAATATCAATTAAGTCCATCTTGTTTAACGTATCACTTAAAGCTTGTGTTTCCTTATTTATTTTCATTTTAGATGATCTGTCCATGGGTGAAAGTGGGGTGTTAAAGTCCCCTACTATGAATGTGTTACTGTCGATTTCCCCTCTTATGGCTGTTAGTATTTGCCTTATGTATTGAGGTGCTCCTATGTTGGGTGCATAAATATTTACAATTGTTATATCTTCTTCTTAGATCAATCCCTTGATCATTATGTAGTGTCCTTCTTTGTCTCTTCTAATAGTCTTTATTTTAAAGTCTATTTTGTCTGATATGAGAATTGCTACTCCAGCTTTCTTTTGGTTTCCATTTGCATGGAATATCTTTTTCCATCCCCTCACTTTCAGTCTGTATGTGTCCCTAGGTCTGAAGTGCGTCTCTTGTAGACAGCATATATATGGGTCTTGTTTTTGTATCCATTCAGCCAGTCTGAGTCATTTGGTTGGAGCATTTAATCCATTTAATTTAAGGTAATTATCGATATGTGTGTTCCTATTCCCATTTTCTTAATTGTTTTGGGTTTGTTATTGTAGGTGTTTTCCTTCTCTTGTGTTTCTTGCCTAGAGATGTTCCTTTAGCATTTGCTGTAAAGCTGGTTTGGTGGTGCTGAACTCTCTCAGCTTTTGCTTGTCTGTAAAGGTTTTAATTTCTCCATCAAATCTGAATGAGATCCTTGCTGGGTAGAGTAATCTTGGTTGTAGGTTTTTCTCCTTCATCACTTTAAATATGTCCTGCCAGTCCCTTCTGGCTTGCAGAGTTTCTGCTGAAAGATCAGCTGTTAACCTTATGGGGATTCCCTTGTGTGTTATTTTTCCCTTGCTGCTTTTAATATGTTTTCTTTGTATTTAATTTTTGACAGTTTGATTAATATGTGTTTTGGCGTGTTTCTCCTTGGATTTATCCTGTATGGGACTCTCTGTGCTTCCTGGACTTGATTAACTATTTCCTTTCCCATATTAGGGAAGTTTTCAACTATAATCTCTTCAAATATTTTCTCAGTCCCTTTCTTTTTCTCTTCTTCTTCTGGAACCCCTATAATTCGAATGTTGGTGCGTTTGATGTTGTCCCAGAGGTCTCTGAGACTGTGCTCAGTTCTTTTCATTCTTTTTTCTTTATTCTGCTCTGCAGTAGTTATTTCCACTATTTTATCTTCCAGGTCACTTATCCGTTCTTCTGACTCAGTTATTCTGCTATTGATCCCTTCTAGAGTATTTCATTTATTTAATTTTTTTTGCGGTACACAGGCCTCTCACTGTTGTGGCCTCTCCCGTTGCAGAGTGCAGGCTCCGGATGCGCAGGCTCAGCAGCCATGGCTCACGGGCCCAGCTGCTCTGTGGCATGTGGGATCTTCCCGGACCAGGGCACGAACCCGTGTCCCCTGCATCAGCAGGCGGACTCTCAACCACTGCGCCACCAGGGAAGCCCTCTTCTAGAGTATGTTTAACTTCATTTATTGTGTTGTTCATCATTGCTTGTTTCCTCTTTAGTTCTTCTAGGTCCTTGTTAAATGTTTCTTGCATTTTCTCCATTCTATTTCCAAGATTTTGGATCATCTTTACTATCATTATTCTGAATTCTTTTTCAGGTAGACTGCCTATTTCCTCTTCATTTGTTAGGTCTGGTGGGTTTTTACCTTGCTCCTTCGTCTGCTGTGTGTTTTTCCGTCTTCTCATTTTGCTTATCTTACTGTGTTTGGAGTCTCCTGTTCTCAGGCTGCAGGTTCGTAGTTCCCGTTGTTTTTGGTGTCTGTACCCAGGGGCTAAGGTTGGTTCAGTGGGTTGTGTAGGCTTCCTGGTGGAGGGGACTAGTGCCTGTGTTCTGGTGGATGAGGCTGGCTCTTGTCTTTCTGGTGGGCAGGTCCACATCTAGTGGTGTGTTTTGGGGTGTCTGTGGCCTTATTATGATTTTAGGCAGCCTCTCTGCTAACGGATGGGGCTGTGTTCCTGTCTTGCTAGTTGTTTGTCATAGGGTGTCCAGTACTGTAGCTTGCTGGTCGTTGAGTGAAGCTGGGTCTTGGTGTTGAGATGGAGATCTCTGGGAGATTTTCGCCATTTGATATTATGTGAAGCTGGGAGGTCTCTTGTGGACCAGTGTCCTGAACTTGGCTCTCCCACCTCAGTGGCACAGCCCTGACGCCTGGCTGGAGCACCAAGAGACTTTCATCCACACAGCTCAGAATAAAAGTTAGAAAAAATAGAAAGAAAGAGGATAAAAGAAAAGAAAATCAAATAAGGATAAAATAAAGTTATTAAAATAAAATTATTATGAAAAAATTTTTTAAGTAAAAAAAAAAAACGGATGGACAGAAAGCTAGGACAAATGGTGGAAGCAAAGCTATACAGACAAAATCTCACACAGAAGCATACACATACACACTCACAAAAAGAGGAAAAGGGGAAAAAATCATAAATCTTGCTCTCAAAGTCCACCTCCTCAATTTGGGATGACTCGTTGTCTATTCAGGTATTCCACAGGTACATCAAGTTGATTGTGAAGCTTTAATCCGCTGCTTCTGAGGCTGCTGGGAGAGATTTCCCTTTCTATTCTTTGTTCGCACAGCTCCGGGGCTCAGCTTTGCATTTGGCCCCGCCTCTGCGTGTAGGTCGCCGGAGGGCGTCTGTTCTTCGCTCAGACAGGACAGGGTTAAAGGAGCCGCTGATTCGTGGGCTCTGGCGCACTCAGGCCGGGTGGGGGGGCGGCGAGGGAGTGGTACAGAGTGCGGGGCGAGCCTGTGGCGGCAGAGGCCGGCGTGACGTTGCAGCAGCCTGAGGCGCGCCGTTCGTTCTCCCGGGGAGGTTGTCCCTGGATCACGGGACCCTGGCAGTGGCGGGCTGCACAGGCTCCCCGGAAGGGAGGTGTGGAGAGTGACCTGTGCTCGCACACAGGCCCCTTGGTGGCGGCAGCAGCAGCCTTAGCGTCTCATGCCCGTCTCTGGGGTTCGCGCTGTTAGCCGCCCGTCTCTGGAGCTCCTTTAAGCAGCGCTCTTAACCCCCTCTCCTCGCGCACCAGGAAACAAAGAGGTAAGAAAAAGTCTCTTGCCCCTTCGGCAGCTCCCGACCTTTTCCCGGACTCCCTCCCGGCTAGCCGTGGTGCACTAACCCCTTCAGGCTATGTTCAAGCCGCCAACCCCAGTCCTCTCCCTGCGCTCCAACCGAAGCCCGAGCCTCAGTCCCCAGCCCTGCCCGCCCTGGCGGGTGAGCAGACAAGCCTCTCGGGCTGGTGAGTGCCGGTCGGCACCAATCCTCTGTGCGGGAATCTCTTCGCTTTCCCCTCCGCACCCCTGTTGTTTTGCTCTCCTCCGCGGCTCCGAAGCTTCCCCCCTCCGCCACCCGCAGTCTCTGCCAGCGAAGGGGCTTCCTAGTATGTGGAAACCTTTCCTCCTTCACGGCTCCCTCCCACTGGTGCAAGTCCCGTCCCTATTCTTTTGTCTGTTTATTCTTTTTTCTTTTGCCCTACCCAGGTACGTGGGGGGTTTCTTGGCTTTTGGGAGGTCTGAGGTCTTCTGCCAGCGTTCAGTAGGTGTTCTGTAGGAGTTGTTCCACGTGTAGATGTATTTCTGATGTATCTGTGGTGAGGAAGGTGATCTCCACGTCTTACTCTTCCGCCATCTTCTCCTCTCTCTCCATAAACTTTTTATGTGCAAATAAGACAGAAGAAATGTTCCTTGCCCTGGTTATCAAGGGGTCATTGGATTCAGTGACCATTTGCTGCCCACGCCTTAAAAGTCAGATCTGGGTTGTTTTGGATGAAAAGGATAATCTTAGAAGCTCCTTGGGGAAAACATTTTAGGGACACATTAAGGAGGATTTGAAGGTGCTCTAAAGGAATGTACAAACAGAGATGGGACAAAAAGTTAATACCCTCATTGTGTGAAGGGCTAATGAAAATCTGTAAGAAAAAACTGTAAGTCTCCAGTAGAGGAATGGGCCAAGAACAGAGAGCTCACAAAGGGGGTAATACAGTCAGCCAAGAAATATTTGAAACATCTATAACCTCGAAGGAAATCAGAAAATGCAACTAGGACAAGAAATTAATTTTGCCTCTCTGGATTTCCAAGATTGAAATGATAAACTCTCCATTGTTGCTTAGGTTACAGTAAAACAGGAACTGTTATGTCCTCCTCCTGGTAGGGTTCATGGAAGCAGCCTTTCTGGAAAGCCATTTGCCAGCATGTGAAAGGAGCCTCAGACACATCCACACCTTGCTTATTTATGCAAAAATAAAAAAATATGGGAAGGATAAACCAAAAAGTAAACAAATCGGTTGTCTATGGAGGAGGGAGAAGTATAAAGAAGGGGAAAGAGGAAGGAAATCTTAGGGACAGGGATCAAATGACCCTTCTAATATACATACCTTTTATATAGCTCTGAATTTTAGAAACATTGTAATGCTTTACGTACCCCAAATTAATAATTAAAAATCAGCCAGGAAGTAGAGAGACCCCAAACAGAATACAGATAGCAACAAATGAACCTAATTACATTACAAATGATTAAGCACTCTGAGCATAGTGGGGAAGAGAGGAATTAACCTTAGTAACTTTGGGAAATAGGATTTTGACTAGATATTGCAAGATTAAAGACCCAAAGAGCAGTAAACATACTATGCTCAAATTGGTAAGTGTGTTCCTCTCAGGGGTGTTATTCTGAAACCACTTTATGTGTATACTAGGATAGAATAAATAAACGAATACGTTGTAGATAGTATCTGCAGTGCTTCTCACTGTCAGAGAAAGAAGTTGCAAATAAGGAAAGGGGGAAGGTAGAATTAACCCTGTGGTTTGGGATTGCAGTCAGAGGTATCAGTATGAACTCACAGTTCTCAGACAGAAAAATGCAGAAATAAGCATAAAGGTATTTGTATGTGTGGATTAGTATAGCTTCACAGACTGTCTAGCTATGTCCGCTGAGAAGGCCTAGAGGCAATGACAGCCTAGCAGCAGTGAGGATACTTAGCAACCAGATCTTCATTTTTAAATACCCAACGAAAGGAACCAGAACTTGTTGGAGAACTGGATGATTCCAGAGCCGGGGCAGGGAAAAATGCAAGATGAACCTGGAGCATCTTGTGTTGTCAGAAATTAAGGAAGCAATCAAAAAGAAAGAGGACACTGAAGGAGCCCCTAATGGCCAAAGCTCGAACAAGTGAAGCAGCCAAATAAATAACTATATTGCTGGATTTTAACCCATAGCATGAAAAACAAAGGAACAACAAAAAGAAAAACCTTGAGTCTATATTGAAACAAAAAAAATAATTGAATAGATTAATAGGAATAAAGGGATAACTCCTCTTTATAGAATTTCAATTCATAAATGTAAAAGAAATGAAGAGAATTTTAAAAAAATTATTAGGCAAACACCACAGTAATAATTGTAAGCAAGTTCTACCAACAGATGCTGAAATTAGTAGGAAAAAATTGATATTATTTGTGTTTCCATACACTAACAATGAACAATCTGAAAAGGAAATTTTTTAAAAATTCAATTTTAATAGCATCAAAAAAGAATAAAATGCTGGACGACCCTGGCGGTGCAGTGGTTAAGAATCCGCCTGGGAAGATCCCACATGCTGCAGAGCAACTAAGCCTGTGCGCCACAACTATTAAGCCTGTACTCTAGAGCCCACACGCTGCAACTACTGAGCCCACGTGCTGCAACTTCTGAAGCCCATGTGCCTAGAGCCCATGCTCTGCAACAAGAGAAGCCACTGCAATGAGAAGCCCGCACACTGCAACCAAGAGTAGCCCCCGCTCGCCGCAACTAGAGCAAGCCCACGCGCAGCAACAAAGACCCAATGCAACCAAAAATAAATAATAAATAAAATTTAAAAACAAATAAAATGCTTTGCAGTAAATCTAACCAAGGAGGTAAAAGACTTGTACACTGAAAGCTATTAAAACGCTGCTAAAAGAAATTAAAGAAGACACAAATAAATGGAAAGATATCCATGTTCTTGGATTGGAAGACTTAACATTGTTGAGATGTCCCTACAACCCAAAGCAATCTACAGACTGAATGCATTCCCTATCAAAACTCCAATGGCATTTTTTTTCAGAAATATAAAGATTTATCCCAAAATTCATATGGAATCTCAAAGGACCCAGAATAGCCAAAATCATTTTGAAAAAGAAGAAATTTGGTGGACCCACACTTCCTGATTTCAAAACATTACAAAGCGACACTAATCAAAACAGTGTGGTTTTGGCATAAAGACAGACATATAGACCAATGGAATAGAGAGTCTAGTAATAAATCCTTGTGTATGTGGTCAGATGATCTTTGATAAGAGTATCAGGACCAGTCAACAAGGAAAGAACAGTCTCTTCAACATATGATGTTGGGGAAACTGGATGCAAAAGAATGAAGTTGGGCCCTTATACACTGTATAAAAGTTAACTAAAAATGAGTTAAAGACCTAAATGCAAGGTTTAAAACTATAAAACTCTAAAGGAAAACCTTCATGACATTGGACTTGGTAATGATTTCTTAGATATGACACCAAAATCACAGGCAACAAAAGCAACAATAGACAAATGGGACTATATCAAACTTAAAAACTTTTGTGCAAAGGACACAGTCAATAGAATGAAAAGGCAACCTACAGAATGGGAGAAAATATTTGTCAAGCGTATATCTGATAATGGGTTAATACCCAGAATATATAAAGCACTACAACTCAACAAAAAACAACAACAAAAAATTAAATAAACCAGTTAAAAAATGGGCAAAGGACTTGAATAGACATTTCTCCAAAGATGATATATGAATGATCACAGTGCAGATGGCTATTATTAAAAAACAAAAAAACTGGAAAATAACAAGTGTTGACAAGAATGTGGAGAAATTGGAACCCTTGTGCACTGTCAGTGGGATTGCAAAATGGTGTGACTGCTCTGGAAAACAGTATTGGATGTTCCTCAAAAAATTAAGAATAGAACTACCACATGATCCTGCAATCCACCTCTGTGTATATGGATCCAAACAAATTGAACTCAGGGTCTTGGAGAGACATGCGCACACCCATGTTCACAGCAGCATTATTCACAGTAGCCAAGAGGTGGAAGCAATCCAAATGTCCATCAACAGATGAATGTATAAACAAAACGTGGAATGTACAAATAATGGAATATTATTCAGTCTTAAAAAGGAAGGAAACCCCGTCACATGCTACAACATTGGTGAAACTTGAGGACCTTATGCTAAGTGAAATAAGGCAGTCACAAGACAAGCACTGTATGGTTCCACTTACATGAAACATCTAAAATAGTCAGATTCATAGAAACAGCGAGTAGAGTGTGGTTACCAGGAGCTGGGGGAAGCAGGAAGAGGGGAGTTGTTACTTGATGGGTACAGAGTTTCCGATCTGCAAGGGAAAAAAGTTCTGGAGTTCTGTTTCACAACAATGTGAACATACTTTACTGAACTGCACACTTGAAAGTGTTTAAGATGGTAGCTTTCCTGTTGTATGTTTTTTACCACAATAAAAAGAAAAAAAATTTTGAGAAGAAACAGGACATTTGCATAGACTTAAAGAATCTCCTCTCACCTGAATACTTATTAATTACAAAGGGAAAAATAGTAACTTTACAGTGGGGAAAACCAGCAGACACCAGACATCACCTTAACCAAGTGATGATCAAAGTTAACATCATCAAAAATGACTTACCACCCTCATGAACCTGCTCGTTTAATGAACTGAGAAGGGCACAACATCGTTTCTGCAGTTTTCTTGCCACGGATGCACAACTTCAATCTAATCATGAGAAACCATCAGACAAACTCACATTTAGGGACATTCTACAAAATACCTGACCCGTGCTGCTCAAGAGCCTGAAGCTCATGAAAGACAAAGCAAGGCTGAGGAACTGTCACAGATTGGAGGAAACAGAAAATGATAACTAGGTACAGTGTATAACCCTGGACTGGATCCTGGAGCAGAAAAAATGTTTTCACATTAGTGAAGAAACTGGTGAAATTGCAATAGAGTCTATAATTTAGTTAATAGGATTCTTCCAGTTTCTAAATTTTGATAACTGTCCTATGGTTACACAAGATATTAACATTAGGGCAAGCTGGATGCAAGGCTTATAGGAGCGCTCTGTATTATTTCTGCAACTTCTCTGTAAGTCTAAAATTATCTCAAATTACAATTTTTAAAATATCCATACATTGGGGGGAAAACGAGGAGTTCCTTTCCCAACAATCTTTCCTGAATAAATAATCTGAAATATAAAAGTGTTTATTTAAAAAGATGTTTATCATAGCATTATTCATAATGATTTTAAACATCAGAAACAATCTGTCTGTTCATAAACATGGTGATGGTTGGTAAATTATCATCTCCTCTGGCATCTCAACTTTAAATACAACCGGTATGTTGACAATACCCAGATATACGTCTCTGCTCACAGAGTGGACTGCTGGCTTTGCATCTCCACTTAGAAGAAGGTCTAAGAGGCATAACAAGTTAGTATGGCTGATAGGGTATTCTCAACTCCTTCCCAAGCCCAACCCTTGTCTTCTTTGTGGCTTAGGGGAAAACATACAAGGCATCCTGGATTCCTTTCATTTCCTTGTCTTCCATACTTTCTGCATAAGCGAGTCCCTTTGCTCTCCCTCCAAAACACACCACTGGTCCATTTACTTCTCTCCAGCACCACAGCTCCTCCGGATGCAAACCATCGTTGATGTCCCCGTGCTCCGGGGAGCACAGGCTCCCAATGGATCTCCCTGTTTTCTCTCTTGCCCTCTCTCATCATTCTCCATGCAGGTGTCTGAATGATGCTAAAAGACATCCATCAACCTGTTCTTTCTCTGTCTAAAGCCCTCCAACGATTCCCCACTGCACTTAAAGCCCAATTTCCTTACCGTCTTCTGCCAGGTCCTATAGGAGCCTGCCAGGCTTGCATCTCAGAGTAATAACCTCTCCACTCCTTTCTCCTGTGCTCTGGCCACAGTGGCCTCATTTAGTTTCTTGAACAGCAAGCTCCTTTCCTCCTCCAGGCCTCTACTCTTCCCTCCATCCAGAAGGCTCTGTGCCTAAAGCTTCTCATAGCTGTTTCCTTCTTGTCATTCAGGGCTTGAACCAGAAGCCGTCACCTCTCTGAGAGGCCTGCTCTGACCACTTGACACAAAACAGTCCCCACCCCATCCCACCATCACTCCCTATGCTCACGATGTCTTTTAATGACTTCTGAAAACTAGTAATAATAATCTAAGATGATTTTGTTCATGGATTTACACAGCATTCTGCCTCCCTTCTCTAAAATGTAACCATCATGAGAGTAGTTGAGTTGTATTTTGAAAAATTTCCCATCTACAGAGAAGTGGAAAGAATAACACATACACCTAAGTTTCACCAAATGTTAACATCACGTCACATTATCTTGATCTCTTTCTCTATACACACACATGCGCACACGCACTTTTCTTCCTTAACCGTTTGAGATAAGTTGCAGACATCACGGCTCTTCATCCCTGCATGATTCCTCATGCAACCGAACAATAAAGACATTTCTCTGAACACTATTGATATCATTATCACACTCAAGAAAATTAATAATTCTATAACATCATCTTATATATGGCCTCAATTTGTCCAACTGTCCTAAAGATGTCTTTTATGTCAATTTTATTTTTCCCCCTGGTTCAGGATCAAATCTAGTGCCAAGCATTGCATTTGGTTATGTCTGTTTAGTCTCTTCCACTCACTCTGCCTCTTATTTTTCATGACGTTGATTTTTTTTAAAAATAAATTTATTTATTTTTATTTTTGGCTGCGTTGGGTCTTTGTTACTGCGCGCAGGCTTTTTCTAGTTGCGGCGAGCGGGGGCTACTCTTCGTTGGGGTGAGCGGGCTTCTCATTGTGCTGACTTCTCTTGTTGCAGAGCACAGGCTCTAGGCACGAGGGCTTCAGTAGTTGTGGTACACAGGCCCAGTAGCTGTGGCACGCGGGCTCAGTAGTTGTGGTGCACGGGCTTAGTTGCTCCGCAGCATGTGGGATCTTCCCGGACCCGGACTCGAACCCATGTCCCCTGCACTGGCAGGTGGATTCTGAACCACTGCACCACCAGGGAAGCCCCATGACATTGACTTTTTTGAAGAGCCTGTGCTCTTCAAAGAGCCCCCAGAGCCTGTCTGACAGTATGCACGGTACTCTGAAACGGTCAGATTACTTCCTTATGGTGTCAACTAACTACATCTTCTGTTTTCTTTCAGCTAGAGGTTAACTCCAGAGCCCCACTGTACAATATGGTGGCTACTGGCCACATGTAGCTATTGGGCCCTTGAAATGTGGCTAGGGTGACCGAGGAACTGAATTTTTATTTTTATTCAGTTTTAATTAATTTAAATTTTAAAAAATGGATACTCCTTACATTCATTGGGAACTTTCAAAGTAACATCACACAGTCACAATCACATAACTCGCATACGTGGATCTATTTTTTTCACTGTACGCTATGAACTCTGATTTGAGATCTGCTTCAGGTGTAAAATACAAACTGAATTTTGAGGACTTGGAAATGAAAAGAAATCCAGCCAGCCAGCCAGCCACAAAATCTGAATTCAAGTCGTGGTTAAGAAATGTAGTAACACACACACACAAACACAATTTAAAAAGTCAGAAAGGCACAGGAAGGCAAGGGCAGGCTGAAGAATGACTCAGCGGGTGGGAACCCCGTGCCCCTTACTCACCGATGTATCTGTGCCGTCTACACAATGCCTGGCGCGGAGTGGGTGGGTAATGGATACGTGTGGAATGAATGAGAGTGAGGAAGGGAGGGAATGACCGAATGGCCAGACCTTCGAGGAAGGAAGAATGGCTTTCTTTGCTCAGAGAGCGAAGGGGGCCCTTCCCAGTGGACCAGCCAGCACAGAGAGGCAAACAATGATGCTCTAATATTAAAAAAAAGGGACTCAAGCGAACAGAGGCAGGGAGGGCTGAGAAGAGCTGGCAAAAACCCAGGATAGCATTCCGAGTTCCTGGCACTGGCTCTGCCGATGCAGCACGGCTGCCAGGGGAGCAAAGAAAGTGACGGAATGAAACAGGATCTGGACATTCTTAGCGCGGGCTTGTTTGGGCTAAAACACCCCCTGAGGCGGGCAGCTCGCTGGGGTCTGCACTTGGGACATGGCTCCTGGCAAGCAGGAATGCAGGGTGACACCCGCACTGGCGAGTGACCTGGCCCAGGTATGAGCCCTGGCAGCTGCATCTGGCCTCCCTGTGCCCTGAACAGGCACACACACAGCGACAGCAGCAGAGACCCTCCTGTCTCTCCTGGGCACAGCATTTGCCTTTCTTTTCTAGTAGAGGAATTGGCAAGTTGGGAACTAACATATGCATATTTTATCACATGAGTTTATTGTGCAAAATACTTAAGTACGTTCCAGATATTATTCTAATCCTGATGCACATTTTACAGGGTAGGTATCGTTATCCTCAGTTTAGACAGGAAGACATCTGGTTTCAGAGGGGTTGAATAATTTACCTAAGGTCACAAAACTAGTGAGTGTCTGTGCCGGCTTCTGAGAGTAGCTGGTCCCCAAGTTGACCCTCTTTTTTCACTTCTCCACCTTTCTCCGAGGGAAAATAAGACTATGTAATTCCAATTCCTGTCTGGGTTGTCTTTGCACAGCTCTGGTATCTGAGCCCTACAATAACTCTCTCTCATTAAGTTGTGCTTCCCTACAGGTATATATGCCATTGTCTGCATTTATATATAAACATATTGTATATGTGTATATTACATATATATTGCATTTTTTCTAATTATATTATAGGAAGGAAGTCTTGCCATCCAAATTTCTGGACCATATTATTAAAAGCTTGAGGGAAAAACTATTAAATCATAACTCAACTGGCACCAAGCTACTCCTCATAAAAATGGTTTTCCACATTTGAATCAAATCCGATCCCTAGAACGGCATGGGAACTGTCTTCTTGTAAGACCAGCGCTTCCAATCAGTGTCAGACCTTATTGTTTACTACAGAATTGTAGCCTCGGCTCAAGATGACAAATCCTGGGAATGCAACCCTATGCCTGTCTAAGTGCTTTTATCTAAACATTCTTCCACTGAAAGGTTGAGTGTTTCCATTTGAGAGGGCTTTAGCTTTATAGTGATCAGAAAGCGGGGGGGGGCATTGATGCTCTGGCTCCCCCACTGAAGAGCATTATCTGTGGAGAGCATTTAAGAAATACTGAACAAGATCCACTTTAGAACCACAAATAAACTTGATTGTGATGTGGTCTGGGAAAACCAAGTTGTACAGAGCTCTTGAAGACTCCTACGTTAAAATGTGGATTGAATATGTACACTTATTTTCACCTCCTTCCTAAATCCCGCTGAGACTTTAGAAAGGAGATTTGAAAACAAATATGTAAACACAAATATATGGGGAAAACAAGAGATGAAAAGACAGCAAAAAATTCTGGGGAGCTGGATGGAAGCATATATTTGGTAACTGACTTAGGAAATCCAATAAAGCTACATCCTAAGCCACTGGTGGGCAGAGCTGCAAACCATTCTGATACATCCTGCAAAATCCTGAAGAGCTGCGCGAATTGGTACCTCTGAATCTAGGGGAAAGGCAATGGCTAGAGTGAGAGAACTGGATAAAAACCAAAAAGATCTAAAGCAAGGGAAGTGGAGGGGATGTAGCTCTGGGACCTACATCCTTAAATGTGTAAGATCCAAAGCCATCTTGAGAAGGCTAAGCTAGGCAAAGCCTCCTGTGTGCTTCTCTCCACAAAGGCCTAACATGAAACACATCAAGAAAAATTTGTTAAAATAAATGTCAAAAAGCAACTTTTATAAAAGGCAACTGCTTGAGGTTGTAAACAGAGTGAGAATTTGTAGATTAATGGTATGTATATAAGAATTAGTGTGTTTTTGCCCCATCGGACTAAATCCTCTCCCTCCCTTTGTGTACCTCTGATGGTAGGTGGTGGGAAGTTTCTAAAACATAGGGCTCTGGGGAATGACTCAAATTTCTTAGAGCTAAAAGAATCTCCACCCAAAGGCCCACACAGTTGCTGATAGAAAAACTGTCAGCTTCCTAGAATTTCTTTCTTGCCACCAACTGCTATAAACACCTTTGAATTACACATTTCTGAAATTCATGAAGAATTACCTTCTAGAAATATACTGAGAGGTCTTTGTCTGGGCTTGGCGGTTTGATTTCCCAGCTATCTGAATTTAGCTCTCGGTCAGATGTAGTAACCTGCCATGGCATCAGCACCAATGGTATTATAAAACGGCCTAGAAATAATTTTTGTGACAGGTTTGAGTAGTAAGTAGAGAGACAGCTTAATGTAGCATAGCATTTTTCAATTTTAAGTAAAGAATCTCCTTGAAAGGGAGGTAAAAACAACAACAAAAAAACCTTTCACATACCTCAAGCATTGACTCAAATTATTTTCTGTTACTGAAACATATACAAACACTAAACAAGACATATATATTCCTTATGTTTATAGCTCTTCGGCTATATATATAGAGCCAAAACTGGGCTTCCCTGGTGGCGCAGTGGTTGAGAGTCTGCCTGCTAATGCAGGGGACACGGGTTCGAGCCCTGGTCTGGGAAGATCTCACATGCCGTGGAGCAACTAGGCCCTTGAGCCACAACTACTGAGCCTGCGCGTTTGGAGCCTGTGCTCTGCAACAAGAGAGGCCACAATAGTGAGAGGCCTGTGCGCTGCAATGAAGAGTGGCCCCCACTTGCCACAACTAGCGAAAGCCCTCGCACAGAAACAGAGACCCAACACAGCCAAAATAAATAAATAAGAAGACCCCAAGATCAAAAAAAAGCCAAAACAGATACTCAAATTTAAACAAAATAGAGCAAAAAAAAAAAAACAAAATAAAAACAGAACAGTACTTTTAAATTGATTGAGTTCCCTATAGTTTGGATATAGAAGGTCACGGCAGATTATTGCTCCTGTCATAATCATGAGGAAATAACTGGATAAAGGGAAACTTCACATTTTAAAGATACCAGAGAGCTGTGGGTGCAAATAAATTTAAAGGAATACATTCCAGGGAGGAGAGAGCCCTTCTTAGGTGAGCAGAGATCAGCAAGCTTCCTTCCTAAAGGAATTTGCCAAATTTGGGCATAAGCAGAGGTTCAGGCTTAGCATAGGCAGATAACTCGGTAAAGGTCATGTGATGGAAAACTGGCAGGTGGGAAAAAACCATCTTCCCCTTCTTCATGACAATCCACAAGGTCATTAAAAATTACAGTGGCTTCTCTTTTCCTCATAGAGTTTACAAGGGTTGTGATTAAGCCTAGGGCTTGGCTAGAAAGGCAGAGAAAGGGTCCCTACAACCTTCTGGTTCTCGGGAAGGATAATCTCTGGAGGGGGGACCCTGAAATAAACATAAGACAGGTATCGCCCTCAATAGAGTTGAAAGCAAAGGATAACTAAAACTAACTTAACCTGAAACACAGTCCCAATGCAGCTCAGTTCCTTGACAGAGAAAATAGCACGTTTTGTCTGGGGAAAATAGCATTGGTCTCAGTCTCTATGGCTCTATTACACACAGTATCTGTCAGACAATAAAGAATTATGTGATTTGCAAGGAAACAGTAAAATATGATTCATACTCAAGAGAAATAACATTCTACTGAAACAGACCTACAGAAGACCCATGTTTTAAAATTAGCAGAAGACCTTAAAATCATCATTATAGATATGTTTTTTTAATAAAAGAAAATCTAGACAAAAATGGACGAAAAAGATAGAGAATTCCAACAAATAAATAGAATCTGTATCAAGAACAAAATGCCATCCTGGAACTTAAATATACAACATTTGGAAGGAAGAATGGGGTGTGGCAGGCGGGGAACAGGACTTCCTAATTGGTGGAGTGAAAAGAATCAGCAAATCCTCTCCGCAGAAGCAGCTCTAAAACTGGGCACAACTGTTAAGAATAACTACTGTAGGCTCCTTGCTTTCTTAAAATTTCTTCTTTTGATTCTTAAGCCTAGATTTCCTGCCAAAACTAGTTCAAGTTGGATTTCTATATTTTGCAACCAAAGAGGTTCTGACTGATGTAGTAATTTTCACCATAAGGAAGAAATATGGAAAGGAATGGTTTAGATCAAATCATCATCACAACTGGAAATGTAATTTAAGTGCTCAAATACTAGTGGCATGTTAGTGATATCATCTTTAAGTATGGTGAACAATTTATATATATATACACATATGTGTGTGTGTGTGTGTGTGTGTGTGTGTGTGTGTAGTGGTCCCTGCCAATAAACAATTATAATTCAAAAAAACCCAACAACTATAGGACTCTGGAAATTGGCCAAAGGCATACAAAACACTGAGCAGCATTTTATTTGAGAAAAACGACTGGACTTTGGAGAACAGTGGGAATCTATGGTATTTTAGCCTGGAGCTGCTTCTATTCGCCATGCTTCCCTCCCCAGCTCTGCTGAGGCAAGTCAAGAAATCCTTCAGCTTTACTGTTGAAAGGGACTGACTTGATTTGGTGCTAAATGCAGAAAAATCCATATTCAGGGCATTGTTGAAAACTATAGTGATCTTGGTAGCAGAACCATCAGAAAAAGCCAGTGTCTTAACTAGCCTATTATTGCGGTGAGCAACAGATCAGGCACATTTGCCAGAAATTTAAGAGATCCAGGGAATGAGATAGGCATAAAGGGCTTTGATGAACTTCCTGGTAATTTGTATTGAAATCTGTATGCATGCTTAAGGTTGCTCAGAAATTCAGGAGAGTCTGGAGAGGACACTAATGATCTCCTCTACATGTACGGAAGGCCCAGTAGAAAGTATAAACTAGGGCCAGGACCTATAATTTGCAGAGCCTGTTGCAAAGTGAAAATGCAGGAGTCCTTGTTAAAAAAATTATAATGGATTTCAAGACAGCAATAACACAGCATTAAACAAAAGATGAGACCCTTCTAAGCAAGGGACCCCATGTGACTACACAGGTCACACACTCATGAAACTGGCCTTGGCTGGAGCTGACTTTTAAACAGTCTGAACTCTGAATGTGTTTCCCAAACTATACACAGATTGGTAAAGAGTAGAAGATTTACTGGCTAAAGGTATTTAAGGCCAACTTCTGACCAACCATTGGCTGATCACTAAGCTATGCTGACTCAGGGTCAAACCTTAAGAAGGCGGGCTTAAATACAAATAAAATAAAAAACATTAAAAACTGAGCAAACACACTAGTAGCTACACACTGTGGGGGAGACAGAGTCTAAAGAATTAAGATAGGCAGGTCACTGAACAAACAAACAAAACCAGCAACAATAATGATCCCAGAAGGAGAGAATCAGAATTCAGACTTGCTACAATATATTACCTAAAATATTTAGTTTTCAACAACAACATAAAAACTGTGAGACATGCAAAGAAACAAGAAAGTGGGACCAATACCCAGTAAACAAAGGAGTCAATAGAAACTGTTATGTTCAGTTGCCGGTATTAACAGCAGAGACTTGAAAGAATTTATAAATACGTTCAAAGAACGAAAGGAAACCACGTTTAGTAATTAAAATGTAATGACAATTTCTCAAAGAAAATATCAACAAAAAGACATAAAATAAACAAAACATAAAATGTAAATAAATAAGAAGAAAATGAAAACTCTGGAATTGAATAGTCCTGAAATGCAAAAATTCATTAGAGGAGTTGATAAGCAGATATGATATGAGCTAGCAGAAGACAGACTCAGTGAACTTGAAGACAGACAAACAGAAATGATCTAATCTGAAGAACAGAAAGAAAAAAGCTATGAAGAAAAGTGAACAGTGGCTCAGAGACCTGTGGGAAACCATCGAATACACCAACATGGAGTTCCAGGAGCAGATAAAAGAGGGAAAGGGACAGAAAAAATACTCAAAGAAATAATGGATGAAACTTTCTCAAATTTCATGAAAAACATTAATCAACACATCCAAGAAGCTCAATGAACTCTATTATAAATACAAAGAGATTCCCATCTAGATACATCATAGTGAGAGAAATTAAAGATCTAAATAAAGAGACAGTCCATGTTCATGCACTGGATACTCAATATTGTTAAGACTGCAGTTCTCCCAAGTTGTGCAATAAATTCAATGCAATCCCTATCAATGCAAGCAGGACTTTTTCTGGGGAGAAACTAATAAGCTAATACTAAAATTTACATGGAAATTTAAAAAAACTTAAAATAGCCAAAACAATTCTGAACAAGAAGAACAAAGTTTGGGGACTTCCAGGAGCTGATCTCAAAACTTTTTATAATCAAAGAAAGTGTGGTGTTAGCATAAGTATAGACACATATATTAATGGAACTGAATAGAATGTCCAGAAATAAATCCTTACATTTATGGTTAATTGATTTTTGGCAAAGGTTTCAAGGAAGTTCAATGGGGAAAAGATAGTATTTTCAATAAATGGTGCTGAAAAAACTGGATATCCATATTTTAGAAAAGGAACTTAGACCTTTGTTTCAAACCACATACAAAAATTAAATCAAAATGGATCATAGACCTAAATGTAAGAGCTAAAATTATAAAACTTCTTGATGAAAATCTAAGAGAAATCTTTTAAACCTTGAGTTAAGTAAAGATTTCTTAGATATAATCCTCCAAACACAATTTTTAAGAAAAGAATAAACTGAACTTCTTTAAAATTAGACTTTTGCTCATCATAAGATATCCTTAAGAAAATAAAAGATAAGCCACTGACTGACTGAGAGAAAATATTTGCGAGTCATATACCTGATAAAGGACCTGAATCCAGAATACATAAAGAACTCTCAAAACTTAAAAATAAGAAGATAATCCAATTTTAAAATAGCCAAAAGATATGGAATAGACATTTTACCAAAGAAGATATATATACAAATGGCTATTAAGCACATGAAAAGATACTCAATGTCTTTAGTCATTAGGGAAATGCAAATCAAAAACCACAATGTGATACCACTTCACATGCACTAGAATGGCTATAATCAAAAATATTGACATTACCAGGCTTCCCTGGTGGCGCAGTGGTTGAGAGTCCGCCTGCCGATGCAGGGGACACGGGTTCGTGCCCCGGTCCGGGAGGATCCCAAATGCCTCAGAGCGGCTGGGCCCGTGAGCCATGGCCGCTGAGCCTGCGCGTCCGGAGCCTGTGCTCCGCAACGGGAGAGGCCACAACAGTGAGAGGCCCGCGAAACGCAAAAAAAAAAAAAAAAAAATTGACATTACCAAGTTCTGGTGAGCATGTAGAGAAACTGGAAACCTCATATATTGCTAGAGGGAATGTAAAATGGCACAGTTACTTTGGAAAACAATTTGACCGTTTCTTAAATAGTTCAGCCTGTGCTTATGATATGACCCAATAATCCCACTTTTGGTGATCTATGAAGAGAAGTGAAGACATGTATGTGCATGTTCGTAGCAGCATTATCTATAATATCATCAAACTGGAAACTCAGACATGCATCAACTGGTGAATAGATGAACGAAATGTAAAGTTTGCATGTACTTGAATGTTATTCGGCAGTAGAAAGGAACTATTAATACATGTTACAACACGATTGGACCTCAAAAGTGTTATGCGAAGGAAAGAAGCCAGACACGAAAAAACTACATGCTTTGTAAAACTGTATTTATGTGAAATCATAGGAAAGTCTAGTCTCTAGACACAGGAAGCTGACCACCCTAGTGATTATCTGGGGCTGGGAGTGGGAGTAAATACTGACTGCCAATGGACATAACGGAACTTTCTGGGGTAATAAAAGTGTTCTGAAACTGTACGGTGGTGATGGTGGAACACCTGTATAAGCTTACTAAAAATCACTGGACTGCACACCTAAAAAGGGTAAATGTTATGGTATGTAAGTTATATATCAATTCCCCTGTTAAATAAATCTGACAAGGAGTTGGGGTAAGGAAAAATTACAGCCTCATTTTACTCATGATCACAGATGCAGAAATCCTACCCAGAACGTTAACAAACTGAACCCATGAATATATACAAAAAAGGATGCAATAGCATCATGAGACTGTGTTATTCCGGGAATGTAAGGTTGGTTGAACATTCAAAATTGAACAATGAAAATACTCAGTGGAAACGATGAGACCAATGTCCCATCAGCTTTTGTTGGGTCAGTGGTGAGGGTTCTGCCACCCGGCCCAGTGCATGTGCGCTCAGCTTAATTAGTTGCCTGTCTCCCCTGGTGGTTTGGGGATCCAGCCCTCTGCCTCAAGGGAAGCTTTGTTGGGACTGGACCCATGGATTGGGCTGCTGCCTGTGCCTAGACCACGAGGCACATTCTGTACTTTTGTCTCAGTCAGACGGAGCGGGACTTTGGCTGTGGCTCTAGGCAGATGGGCTTCCCCACAGTTACCTTTCCAGGAAAGCCAGGATAATCTTCCAGCTCACGTATTTACTGGCCATTACTATGGTTGGGCTGATGTAGGCAACCAAGTTGTTCATAAGACGGTAGTGAGCCTAGGAAGGAACGCACACTACAGTAGTACTAGAAAGTCCATGGAAACTCATTATACGTAATACATAAAGAGGGTTCTATGGAGGAATCCTCAGTGTGGCCACTTTTTTTGTGGTGTTAGAGAATATTTAATTCTACAGAGGAAATGAGATATATTAAGTATACATAATGAGCAATCCATTAGCTTGTGATATACAACCGGAATTCCTAAGGAATTTAAGTTTAGAGAGCAATTAAGCAGGTAACCTGAAAGACATTTCCTGTGAAAAAAAATGATGGAACACTCAAGAATGTTATTTATGGGTAGAAAGGGATGGGAGTAAGTACATATCATGCCGCCACTAGTATGACAGCTATGTTATCCCCAAACAGATTATTCATTGGTACCCCCCCATTTCTGGCCCCCATCTACTCTGCCCAAGAAATGCAGATAAAATTCACAGGTGTTCACCACCCTAATTGGCTCCTCAGCTGTAGGTAGGCATACCTGTCCCTGATCCTGTCTCATAGAGCAAATGTGCTTTAGTGACCCCAGGTGACTCCACCCCTTTGCTTCCTAGTATGAACTGAACTCTGGTCATTGCAACCACATCATGTACCAGGAAGGTTGATGCAGGAGAGAGAGACAGAGACAGACAGAGAGAGAAGGGGAGAAAACATATGAATGAAACCAGATTTCAGGTTGTAAGCTTCTAGTCCATCTCCATCTCTTCTTCCTGGCTTCTTTCTACGTGTTTTATGCATCTTATTCTGGTCTCTGGGCCTTTCTGTTCTGTGACCTCCAGGAGATGCTGCCAGGCAGTGCACTTGAGTATCATTTCATCAAGGTAATTTCCCACATGACACCACTATTGGCTACCTCAAACCAGAAACGATTCGTGATTCTTCAAACTCACTTATTTTAGCAACTCAAGATAATGGGAAACTAAGATGGATTTACCAAACCATGAATGGATTTGCTGAATGTTTGAAACATAAAAAAAGACAATTTCCTCCTGGTTCTCAAATGCAAACGAATGAATCACCACCACTGAAAAATCATCTTGTTTATTTGTTCACTGTTATCATGTGTTTCACTGCTCTCTCTACAGTCTAATTCTTGGTTATATTTTTAAAATGAAACAATTTCCTATGGTTGGAATTCATTTAAATTGTATAGTGTAGTTACCATTTTATATTTCAAATGTTATATTAAGCCCATATTGTAAGGGTACTAAGAAGATCAGTTTAAAATTCAAGATGCTTTGTTTTTCTTTCCCCCTCTCCTTTCCTTTCCTTCCCCTTCCCTTCTCTTCTTTTCCTTTCTTTCCTCCCCTTCCTAACTCTCTTTTCCTTTCCCTTTTTTGCTTTCCTAAACAATTCAGTCCTGAGGCTGTCAGATAGATAGAAAACAGCAATAGAGGTGTCCATGGTGGGAGACATGATGGTCCAGAGTGGGGTGAGGAGGGTGTCCGTACTGGGATGGCCAGAGTGGGATATCAGAGCCATAACAGGGTCATACATAAAATTCATTTCCAGGCTGATCATACAATTAAATGTGAGAGGCAAAAAAAAAAAAGCTTCTAGAAAATAATACAATTGAATACTGTATAACTCTGGAGTATGGAAATGTTTCTTAAGCAGTGCCATAAAAATCACTAACATAAAAGAGATTGAACATTAAAAGCAAAAACTTTGGGGCTTCCCTGGTGGCGCAGTGGTTGAGAGCCTGCCTGCCGACGCAGGGGACACGGGTTCATGCCCCGGTCCAGGAAAATCCCACGTGCTGCGGAGCGGCTGGGCCCGTGAGCCATGGCATCTGAGCCTGAGCGTCCGGAGCCTGTGCTCCGCAACGGGAGAGGCCACAACAGTGAAAGGCCTGCGAACCGCAAGAAAAAAAACAAACAAAAAAACTTTGTTCAAGAAAAAGCACCATTGAGAGAACAAAAAGACAATCAACAGAGCAGAAGAAATTTGCAATACATGTAACCAACAAAAGGGCTTGTGAAAGAATATATAAATAACTTCTACAAATCAATAAGAAAAAGACAGGGAACAGAAAATAAAAATGGACGCGGGTCTTGAACAAGCACTTCAAAAAAGAGCATAAACATCCAATAATCATATGAAAAGGTGTTAAATGTCATTAATCACCATGAAAATGCCAATCAAACCACAAAGTTTTACCACTACACACCCACCAGCCTGGCTAACATTTAAAAGTCTGACGATAACACATTTGTTGACAAAGATGTAAAGCAAGGGGAATTCTCATATACTACCTGTGTTAGTGTAAACTGTTAAAACCACTTTGGAAAACAGATTTTTTTTAATATATTAAATTTAAAGATACACAGGGCCCATGACCAAAAAACTTCACTCCTAAAAATTCCAAACAATATGAATGCATCCTTATGTGTGCTACAAGACACGAATAAGAATGTTCTTGAAAGCATTACTCATACAATATGTTACTAATAAAGAATTTGTCATTAAACTATATATAAATTCTTACACATTAATAAGAAAATAATCAACAGGAAAATGCATATAGCATATAAACAATCACTTTACAAAATAAGATATCCAAATGGCAAATAAGCATTTAATAAGATGTTAACCTCATTAACCATCAGAAGAGTGCAAATTAAAACCACTATTCAGTAACACTAGATGCCCACATCACTAGGGAACAGCAAAGACACAAATCTGAATGTTTGACATTCAAACCGTCTGAATGGTTAAAGCTCTCCTATATCGTTGGTGGGAGTTTAAGCTTTTGCAACACTGTCTGTTTGAACTGAAGTTAAACATAAGGCTGTGTATCTCCCATGACCCTATGACATAGTAATTCTTCCACTTTTAGGTACAGACTTAAACGAAATGGACACATGAACCAAAAGACATTTATAGCAGCCTCATCTGCAATCCTAAGATGAGACAACCCAAGTCCATGGATGAGTCCGTTGTGATACACTGATTCAGTGGAACACTTGACAGCAACAGAAATGGATGAACCAGCTCTACACTCGATCACCCAACTGGACCTCATAATTGTAATGCTGAAAGATGTGGGCACAAAGAACACATGAAGTCAAACAAATAGGAAAAAGGCCAGATGGCTTCACAGACAAAATCTATCAAACATTTAGAGAAGAGTTAACGCCTATCCTTCTCAAACTATTCCAAAAAATTGCAGAGGAAGGAACACTCCCAAGCTCATTCTACGAGGCCACCATCACCCTGACACCAAAACCAGACAAAGATATCACAAAAAAGAAAATTACAGGCCAATATCACTGATGAACATTGACGCAAAAATCCTCAACAAAATACTAGCAAACTGAGTCCAACAACACATTAAAAGGATCATACACCATGATCAAGTGGGATTTATCCCAGGGATGCAAGGATTCTTCAATATATGTAAGTCAATCAATGTGACACACCACATTAACAAACTGCAGAATAAAAACCATATTATCATCTCAACAGACACAGGAAAAAGGGAAATGACACAGGGATGTGTGGTTAGGTGGTAAAACTGTAAGAAAAAACAAGGACGTCCTTACCATCGACAAAGATTGCCGTTTTGCCCAAACTCTAGCCATGTTCCTCAGAGCGTCTTTTTGACTAGGTCTCAACCTTGGCTTATAACAAGTACAGACTCTCACCGCGTCCCCTCACATTCAAAGGCTTAAATAATACTAACACAGTTTCTAGCAGCAAAGGGCCCATCCCTAGGGTGACCTAAGTCCCCTTAAAGTGCCTGCCTGAGAAACTGCAAGGCTGCCACGAGGATTTACTGTTTGTTCTAGCCAGCCCCTGAATATAGACCCCTGGCCACCTGTTCTTAGAGCAGGAGCTAAAAATCCTTCCTCTGTCCCTTTGAGATGTATATGTATCTCCTACAGCTCAGGGCTGACTTTCTTAAGCACCTGAAAGCCATTCCTTTAAAACGTAATCATCAGGAAGGGCAGCAGCCCCGTCTCCCAGGGTCCTGGGAGGAAAGAATCCTAAGGATAATTGCCAGTGAACAGAAAGCCCTAATCAGCATTGATACTAACCAATCCTTTGCAATGTTTCACTCACCTGATTCTATTGAGCCCCTATTTCCCCCTTTCTACTCATCCTTCCTTTAAGATACCCAGTCACCTCTGTACAAATCAAAGTTAAATTCAAGTTGGGCCCTCTTCCAATAGTATATATTACTAACTAAAATCTGTCCTTAGCACTTTAACTAGTGTCTGGCTTTATCTCTGACATAAAAATGGGGGTGGGGAAGGAGGATATACATGACAGGGATGCAAAGAGGGCCCCTGGGTGCTGAAGTTCTAGTTCTTGATGAGGGTATTTGTTACACAGGGGCTGCTTGCTGTTGGTTCCTTGAGCTGCTCTTTTTGGATTTGTAACCATTTCTGCAGGTGTGTTATATTTCACCATTTTTAAAAAGGGTTAAAAAAAAGTACAACTTGCTCTGCTCCTCGCTGGAGGCTGGTACTCAACCACTTTCTAAGAATGTAAACACAAATGCCCCTCATTTGTGTTCAGGAGAAAAACTGCACGGACTTGGGTACTGCTGATATGATTTATTGTAGGAAGGATATAGATTTTTATGTATTTGTAGCTTTTTGAGAAGCCACTTACATTAGATTTTAAACTTTTGATATTGAATCCTCCCACATGCTTAATCGTTTCTTTACATTTCCTGAAGTGTGTATTACAGCGGAGGAAATTCCTAGGGACTACAGCATCCTGGTAAATCTTGAACTTTGAAGGAAGTTGCATCTTGCTGTTATTTGGTTTTTCTCTAATTAATCACCTCCTCTCACGAGCACACCAAAACCACAACCATCTGCAGAACAACCATCAATGAAAAGACCGAAATCTACCAGAAAAGATCTTCTAACTAAAGACATAAAGACACCGGTAGGAGGGGTGGAATCATGATATAATCAAGTCCCATACCCATGACCACTCCCATTCGGTGACCCACAAACTGGAGAATAATTATAGCTTTGAGCTTCCCCCCAAGGAGCAAGTCCCACCTCGGGCTCTCCATCCTGGGGGTCCGGCACCGGGAAGACGAGCCCCCAGAGCACTTGGCTTCGTAGGCCACTGGGGCTTAATATTGGGAGCCCCATGGGACTGGGGGAAATAGAGACTCACTCACTCTTAAAGGGCTCATACAAAATCTCACATGCGCCGGGACCAGAGACAGAAGTAGTAACTTGATAGGAGCCTGAGTCAGACCTACCTGCTGGTCTTGGAGAGCCTCCTGGGCACAGACAGTGGCGGCAGCCATATTCGAGAGCTCGTGCTGAGGAAGATGGGGGCAGGTCTCAAGATGGGGCCCGCCCCCTAGCTCATTAGCATCAAGACCTCCCCCGCCCAACAGCCTGCAGGTGTCAGTGCTGGGAGCCTTGGGCCAAACATCTAAATGGGCCAAGACACAGCCCCACCCATCAACAGATAGCTGCCTAAAGACTTCCTGAGCCCCCAGCTGCCTCTAGATACGCACCTAGAGGCAGGCCTGCCCACCAGTGGGCCAAGACCCAGTTCCAGACACCAGTGGGCAAGCACTGGCCCTGCCCTCCGGGAAGCTGGCTCTAGCCTCTAGACCAGCCTCATCCACCAGTGGGCAGACACCAGATGTAAGAAAATCATAATCCCACTGCCTGTGGACCAAAGCTGCCCACAGTAGGCTAGACCCTGCCCCGGAACCTGCTGGGCCCTGGCTCTAACCACTGGCAGACCAACACAAGCTGCAGGACATCCTGTACCCATCGGTGTCAGGAACCACCCCCGCTCCCCCTCAGCAATGACACCAGCTCTGGGATCCCCGGGCCCTGCAGCCAGACTCCAGGTCCCGGCTCTTCCCGCCAGTGGTCCTGCACTAACCCCAGGACCCGGCCTCATTCACCAGCGCGGGGGCGGGGGGCAGAGCCCCAGAGGCTTCCGGACCCTGAATCCACCCACCAGTGAGCCCGCACTAAGCCCCGGGGCTCCCCGGGGTTCCGCAGTCAGCCGCCTCATGACCAGGCCCCACTAACCAGCAGCCAGCAGCACCCACACAAGGCAGGGCCTGGCAGCACACCAGGCCAGGGGCCAAGCAAGCCTGCCAGATGTATTCACGTTATCGAGGTCCTGGAGGGACCTGGAGGTCCTGGAGGGAGAAGAGAGAGAGAGAAGGGGGCTGAGAACATATTAGAAAACTTAATAGCTGAAAAGTTCCCTACCCTGGGAAAGGAAACAGTCACCCAAATCCAGGAAGTGAAGAGAGTCCCATACAAGATGAACCCAAAGAGGAACACACCAAGACACACTGTAATTAACATGACAAAAATTAAAGATAAAGAGAGAATACTAAAAGCAGCCATGGAAAAGCAGCAAATAACATACAGGTGAACTCTCACGGAAAGTGAGGGAATAACATACAGGTGAACTCTCAGAAGGCCGCCAGCGGATTTTTCAGCAGAAACTCCACAGGCCTGGCACAATACAGTCAAAGTGATGGAAGGGAAAAAGCTACAACCAAGAATACTCTACCCAGCAAAGCTCTCCTTCAGATTTGATGGAGAAATCAAAAGCTTTACAGACAAGCAAAAGCTAAAAGACTTTAGCGACACCAAAGCAGCTTTACAGCAAATAAAAGAACTTCTAGGCAAAGAAAGAAAAGGCCGCAAGGAGAAATAAGAAAATTGCAAAATAAAAAGCTCACTGGCAAAGGCAAACGTATAGTAAAGGCAGGAAATTGTCCACATGCAAAGCTAGTAGGGAAGTTAAAAGACAAAAGCAGTAAAATCATCTGTATCTACAGTAAGCAATTAAGGGACGCACAAAACAATTAGATGTAAAATATGATATTGAAAACAGTAATCATGAGGGGACGAGAGTACAACTACAGGTTTCTAAAATGCATTTAAAATGAAGAGATCAGCAACTTAAAACCATCACGTATATATATAGACTGCTATACAAAAAGCTCACGGTAATCATAAAACAAAAATCTGTAATAGATATACACGTAAAAAAAGGAATCCAAACAGGACACGAAAGATAGTCATCAAATCACAAAGAAGAGAACAAAAGAAGAAGAAAGGGGGGAAAAAGACCTACAAAAGCAAATCCAAAACAATGAACAATGTGGCAATAAGAACGTATATATTGATAATTACCTTAAATGTAAATGAACTAAATGCTCCAACCAAAAGACATGGACTGGCTGAATGGATACAGAAACAAGACCCCTATGAATGCTTCCTACAAGAGACTCACTTCAGATCTAGAGACATATATAAACTGAAAGTGAGGGAATGGAGAAATGTATCTCATGCAAATAGAAATCAAAAGAAAGCCAGAGTAGCAATACTTAGACAAAATAGGCTTTAAAATAAAGACTGTTACACCCAATGTTCATAGCAGCTTTATTACAATTGCCAAGGTATGGAAACAACCTGTGTCCATCAACAGATGAATGGATAAAGAAGATGTTTTATATATATATATATATATATATATACACATACACACACACACACACAATGGAATACTACTCAGCCATAAAAAAGAATGAAAATTTGCCATATGCTGCAACATGGATGGACTTGAATGACATTATGCTAAGTGATAAGTCAGAGGAAGACAAATACCATATGATATCACTTATATGTGGAATCTAAAAAATACAGCAAACTGGTGAATAAAGCCAAAAAGAAGCAAACTCACAGATGTAGAGAACAAACTAGTGGTTACCAGTGGGGACAGGGAAGGGGGAGGGGTAATATAGGGGTAGGGGAAAAATGGGGGGTTTATTACGGGATTATATGAAATCATGTGTGTGAAACTTTTGAAAATTGTAAAGCACTATAAAATTTAAAGAATCTTTCATTCAATAAAATAAAACACATTTCTGAGTTAATGACATCATTCCTGCTTTAACCTCTGTGGACACATGATCAACAGTCATTACTTGACTGCTTCCATCAGTCTGCCCTCAAGTTTAACTAATAATGTAAATTGAATCCATTGTGAGAAGTCTTGGGTACTCCAGCCCTTTCCAAACTTCTAGCTAGCATTCATTTCCCTCTTTTTTTTTCCAAGGCCAGGCTTATTCCCCAGTCCCAAACAACAAATAAACTTTGGAGGAAGTTTCTAAAAACAGCCTTGGAATTTCCTTCTGGGGTATAGTATGCCTCAGGGCCATTGCAGGAGAGGCCTTGTCAAGATTTGTTCTGCGAAAACAAAGGAAGAAGGACTATTTGACTTTCAAAACCTCTGTTCCAACTGTGAGATTCTGCAGTTTCCTGATTAGACAGAATGAAGGATGGAACCCTGGCATTTACCCATTAAAGCAACGAGGAGAAGGTCTAATTTGTGGTATCTCTGATAGTTTGCATTTTAAGGTTAAGATATTTTATTGCTTCCAGATGGTCAGCTAACTTCCAGCCAGAGGAAAGTCACTGCAGAGTTTAAGAATAGCTATGATACAAAGAGAGATTTTAATTATCATGTAAAGGATCTAATTAAACAGACATACAGTAGTTGGCTTTTCACATGCTCAAGCCTATAAAAATCAGTACTTTAAAAAATTACCTTAAGGAGGAAATTGGAAAATTATTCAATTTGAAACAGAGACAAGAGGAATTTCTCAATTTAGGGAACTAGAATTAGGCTAACTGCTTGTTTCTAGATGCCTTGATCTCCACGTTGTTCCTTCTATTCTGTTTTATGGAACAAGCTCATGAAGGTTCTTTGAGTCTTTCTGCTTCTTTGTTAGTTTCTTTCCGGAGTAAGGCAGAGTCTCTTCAATCAATCAATCAAGCAAGCAAGAAAGCGATTGATCAATTTCTGCGTCCTGAACTTGACACCTGTATTCAGATGCAGATCCTGCTGCTGATTGGCTGACCTTGGGCAAAGCACATTACCCCTCTGAGCCCCAGCTTCCTGGTTTGTAAAATGATAAGCCCTCTCCTTAGGGTTTCTGGAGCGTATCATGAGACAGTAAAAGTTAGCCATTGTTATCTGCAGAGGTTTAGAATGTACAACTATTCACAGATGAGGCCAAAGACTGTGGAAGACGGGTAACTATTGCGTGGAATTCTACAATATTCCAGGCAATATTCCACAAGGCACTGTCTTCTCTGTGACTTCCTCTCCCTGGCGCCTGAGCTCTGCAGCACAGAAATATTTTGCAAGAGAAACAGTGATCAGTGTTTGTAGGAGGGATGGGCAGCGACCTGTTGGAGGCCAACTGAGCTCTTTGGATTTAATGATTTGGAACCAGAAAGCTACTGAATTGTAACACAATGACCTTGAATAAGCACTGTCTCCTCACTTCCCTGCATGATACATGAAGACCTTCTGGGCTTCCCTGGTGGCACAGTGGTTGGGAGTCCGCCTGCCAATGCGGGGGACAAAGGTTTGTGTCCCGGTCTGGGAAGATCGCACATGCCGCGGAGCGGCTGGGCCCGTGAGCCACGGCCGCTGAGCCTGCGCGTCCAGAGCCTGTGCTCCACAACGGGAGAGGCCACAACGTTAAGAAGCCCGCGTACCACAAAAAAAAAAAAAAAAAAGAAAAGACCTCCTGACCCACCTGTCCCATTTTTTCTGTTTGGCACCTTGGCACAGTGCTGGAACAAAAAGCTGAAAATGGCCAGCAAACTCAATTTAAAATAAGCCCCATCCATACTGTTTAACTTTGTGGGCTCCAGGTGTTTTTTTTTTTCTTTTGTAAAAATTGAAATATAGTTGATTTACAATGTCGTGTTAGTTTCAGGTGTATAGCAAAGTGATTCGGTTATACATATATTTGTGTGTATCTACCTATATTCTTTTTCAGATTCTTTCCCCTTATAGTTTATTATAAGATAGTGAATAAAGTTCCCTGTGCTGTACAGTAGGTCCTGTTGTTTATCTATTTTTTTGTATAGTAGTATATATCTGTTAACCCCAAACTCCTAATTTATCCCTCCCCACCTTTCCCCTTTGGTAACCGTAAGTTTGTTTT
This sequence comes from Delphinapterus leucas, assembly GCF_059928025.1. Lineage (NCBI taxonomy): Eukaryota > Metazoa > Chordata > Mammalia > Artiodactyla > Monodontidae > Delphinapterus > Delphinapterus leucas. The sequence goes on from NC_143143.1 coordinate 13,215,537, forward strand.
CTGTGTCTGTGACTCTGTTTCTGGTTTGTAAATAAGTTTATTTGTATCAGGCCTCCGGTTGTCTAAAAGTCGCTCTGGCCTCCCCACACTTTCCTTCTCCCTTCCCATTGGAACTTGACCCAGGGAATTCATTTAACCTGAATAAACCTGAAGACTCCAAATACGTCAATCCCATCTTGGAGGCTGCTGTTTCCATAGCCCAGTCTCCTCCATAGCTCTGCTAAGTGCAGTAGGCTTGGCCAGATGCTATGAAAGAAAAAAGAATCCCTTCTCCTATTGCTCTGTGTTGGAAACCCCAATTTATTTGGTACCAAGCCTTCCTTTTGATAAGCATAGGCCAACCCAACAGCTGACCCACCACCTGTGGAATCTTCACATTTCTGAAGGGGAGGTGATTGAAAGCTGGAGGGATTATTGTGTAGTGTAGAGATCTAATGGACAGCATGGTGACTACAGTTAGTAATACTGTACTGGATACTGGAAATTTGCTAAAAGAGTAGATTTTAGTTACCCTCAACACAGGAAAAAAAAAGTATGTAAGATGTGTTAATTACCTTGATTGTAGTAATCATTTCACTCTATGTATGTATATCAAATCATTGTGTTGTACAACTTAAATACATAGAATTTTATTTAAGAATAAAATTAAATGAATATATAACTAAAACTTTTTAATCTTGAAAGTGGTAGTTATTACAAATGCATATATTTGTCAAAATTCATTGAAATATATGCTTAAAACAGGTATGTTTTATTACATGTAATTTACACCTCAATAAAATTGATTTTAAAAAAGAATAGGAGGGCTTCCCTGGTGGCGCAGTGGTTGAGAGTCCGCCTGCCGATGCAGAGGACACGGGTTCGTGCCCCTGTCCAGGAAGATCCCACATGCCGCGGAGCGGCTGGGCCCGTGAGCCATGGCCGTCTGAGCCTGCGCGTCCGGAGCCTGTTGCTCCGCAACGGGAGAGGCCACAACAGTGAGAGGCCCGCGAACCGCAAAAAAAAAAAAGAAAAAAAGAATAGGAAAGCCCAACTCTGAACCCAAATGAATAAACACAAACCAAAAATATTGCTAAGACTTCCGAGTGGGCTGAGGAATTACCATGGGGGTAAAGTAACCAAAACTCACAGCCGGAAGGCAAATCAGCTGTGCCAAATCAGAACTATTTCCTGTTTCTTCAGGAAGAATTATTTTCTTCCAGGGGAATTTTCCCCTCCATAGTAGTTTGCACAGAGCTGTCTTTCTCCAACTATAACAGTGGTCTGGCTGGTTAAGTTTGAAGGACAGACAGTGGTTAGGTGGTTCTCTATAAAATCACATCTATCAAGCTAAGAGTAAAACCAAGTTACTTGTAAGTGGCAGACGATAAAGGGAAATCAGGGGTTTCTGAACTCAGAAAATGTCAGCTAACATGCTTTTATAGGTCTGCATTGAGACATGAATAAGCTTAGGGATACTCTTGTGGGTCTGGGAGGCACAGGGCAGATGCTCTGATGTTGGCTTTATAGATACCCATAAAGAAATTCTCCCGTGAACTGGACACAAATAAGCTTTTGCCACCTACCAGATTCAAAAATTTCCTTCTTTTATAGGAATAAAAGCCTGTATGTACAACATCAAACACAAATCAACTTCCAGTGGAGATGCTCCATATTTCAGGCTGAAGAACATAAACAAGGGCCAGTGTGGGTTTAGCTTTATGACCCATTCAGACCAGAGGCTGTTCATTTATTTATTAAGTTCATGAATTCATTTACTTCTTCAGCCAATATGCATTGTGAAGCTATTGCATGCCAAGTATCGAAGACATAGGAATGATTCTGACTTTCAATCTCTCACAGTCTGTTTGGTGACAGCAATGTGAACAAATCATCACAATGCAATATGATCATCGAGGTGAGCATTCACAAAGCTGTGGGAATACAGACAAAAGAGTAACTAACACAATCCAGGGAATTAGGAAGATATTTTGCACACAGACACAGACACACACACACACACACACGCACACACGTACTCATCTGACAGAGATGCCAAGGCCAGTTTGGTGAGAGATCTCTGACCTTCAACATTCCCTTAAACAATCCACAGTAAGTATTGTAACCGAGCAGGACCCCAGGAGGTCTTCCCCGAACAGACCACCCCCCATGTCCTCCACCTGCCTTTTGTCTGCAGAAAAACTTCAGTCAAAGAATAAATTTAATCAGAGAAGTGAGAAAATGCAGAAAGAAAAACAGTCAAGCAAGATAAAATAATAATGCTTTAGTCATTATTATGCAATAATGCAAATAATGCAAAGTCAAGGACCTTTAGTTCTTCCTCAAGGACTGTAGATAATATTCTGAGCCACGTCCTTTGAGCTGTTTTGCAGACGCTGAAAATCCCATCAGGTGGAAGAAGTTGACTGTACGCCGCCCATAAACACATAGACCCCAGAGCGGTTGGAACCAGAAGGTTGATGATGCCGACTCCCAATTACCTCACCACCAACCAATCAGAAGAATGTCCACGAGCTGACCACGCCCTGTTCCTTGAACACTATAAGACTCCTCACCACCCCCTCCAGGGCAGGACACACAGTCTTGCGGGCAGGAGCCCGCTGTGGCCCCCTTTGCCTGGTAAAGCAACAAAGCTGTTTCTTTCTACTTCACCCAAAGCTCTGTCTCCGAGATTTAATCCAGCACCAGTGTACAGAGGCCAAATTTCGGCAACAGTATATCATCGCGGATTTCTCTAAACCCATCTAAGGCTGAAAATAACAGAAAAATGAGTAAAGTTGCTTTGAGCGTCTCCAGTTCTGGGATGAAGAGGATGGGCAATCTTATTTCCACCATCCTATCAAAGCATAAACCATCTTCTGGGTATGAAGAAAATAGCACTTTGGTGTAATTTATTCGTTCATCTCATTTATTAATGTGTGTGGATGAACATATTGATTGCCATTATGCAATTATACAGATACATTTCCCCCAAGTCCACAAGATGCTTGGATTTGGTTACATCACTCTTAACTTCCAGTCTTTGTTCTGGCTTTCCTTTTCTTCCTTTGAGATACCTTCAACTTACTTGTCCTTCTAGGCAAACAGATCAATAAAGAAAAGTGTTACTTGCAAATTTTGCAATGACATTCTGAAAATGCGGGTTAATGATAGAGGACTCTGGAGCTGACTGTATGATGGAGGAGGGAGGGACCTGCTCTGCCCACTGGTTTCTCCGACAGAGCCTGTCTCCTCCCAGTTATAGATGCTTGATGTCTACCCAAAGATTCCACCCCTTTCCCCGATCTGGGAGCCAGCCTGGCTTTGAGCTGTCATTGGGAGGCCAGGACATAGGGAGATGATACGGAATAACACTCAGGGACTCTGCGCATCTGGTGGGCCACGCTGCCCATCCAGATCCCCAGGTCAAAGTCTCTCCTTGCCCCCTGGTTCTCTCTCTGATCCCTGCCTGGTAGCCATTAACTCAGGTGTCCTTCTTTTTCTTGGTCAGTCTTCTCTCCCAGGGAAGTAGTCAGATCCCTGATCCCCTAACCTTTGGCCAGGAATCTAAGACCTGATGACAGACCCATATGGTATGGATCAGATCCTTGCATATTTCGTGCCCCAATGTGATCTGGGACTCAGTTACCTGTTACTGGACCTATCATGGTTCGTTGGGTGCCATGTTGCATCAGCCTGCCCGGACTTCCTCCATCACCTGCTATTGGTTCTGCCCACTCCCTCAATGCCTGCTGCCACTCCCCTCTTGCCTCCCCCAAAACCCTGTGCACAGCATCCTGTGAATGACACCCAGCCCCACCTCCACCACGAAGGCTGCCCTTAGTCTATCTCGTCCCCCTGGAGTTGGTCCCCTGTGTATAGTAAAGATGAAAAAGAGTCATCTGCGAGGCTTTCTTCAGTTTGTTCAGGGCCGTGTTTGCTAAAGTGTGATGCCCATATCCCTAATGGAATCTGAGAAAAATAAGGTGGTCTGTGGGTGGGCCATATTTTGTAAAAAAGTTAATCACTTAATGTGCATTTTGAGCAAATATAGTTTTCATAACAAACCCATGAGAAAAGGCAGCAGCCTATAATGGTTCAGAGCATGAAGTCTAAGGTTAAACTACCTGGTTCAAATCCTGGCTCTTCGACGTATGAGCTGAGGGACCTTGGTAGTTACTAAATGTCTCTGTGACTCAGTGTCCACATGTGTTAAATAGGCACGATAATAATAGTATCTATGTTATAGGGCTCTTACGAGGATTAAAATGAGTTAATGCCTGTTAAACATTAAATAAGTTAAAACACGTATATTAAAAGCATGACATGACACATTGTAATGACTTCATAAAATTTGCTTTTTTATTTTGTGGCTATTATTTCAGTAGCTAACTGAAAAGAGAAGTGAGTTTGTTTAGTTAAAAAATGATGTACATAATAATGCCGTTGGTACGTAAACATTAAAAGATTGGTAAACATATCCATTAGCGATGGCTAAGTGGTTGCAATGAACAGAGCCCCAAAATTCAGTGGCTTAAAGTACAAGAAGTTTATTATTTTCTTCGCAATACAGGAGAGCCGTTTCTGGTTAGCAGGTGGATTTGCTCCATGTAGTGTTTTGGGTCCCCAGGGTCCTTTAATCTTGAGGCTCTTCCTACCACTTTGGGTCTCATCATCACCTGGTTGATCGAGGTTGCATTGCCATCTTCAGGTTCTTCAGAATGTCTTAAAGTTCCTGGCCCAGAAGTGGCAACACTACTTCAGCTCATATTCCGTTGGCTAAAACTTACTCACATGTTCATATCTAACTGCCAGGGGAGACCAGGAAGAGGAGTATAGCTGTGTCCCACGTTTCAGTGGAGAGCTAGCTGACTCTGAGTGTCAATGACTGAAGTTTGGGAAATGCTGCTCTCGGGGTGGGTGGTGGGATTCTTCTCACCAAGACCAGGGCCAAGGAGCAAGGTGGTAGTTAAGGGATTCCCTGTGACAGGGAAGTGCCAAAGAGTTTTAGGCCCATGGATAGTTAATACTGAGTTTTACTTTTCTCCGTTCTCTGTTGTAATCCCCATGATACACTCTGCTCGTACAGAAAATCTCTTACATACATGCTTTGAGTTGGAGGTGCCTGGGGCATGAGGGAGGGGACTGTGATGGGGGAGAATAATGCTTCCCGCCACTCCACAAAGATGTCAGCACCCTAATCCCCAGAATTCATGAATGTATTAGTTTACCTGGCAAAGAGACTTTGCAGGTACAATTAAGATTAAAGACCTTGAGATGGGAGAGTGTCCTTGATTTTCCAGGTGGGGCCAGTCAAATCACATGAGTCCTCGTAAACAGAAAATCTTTTCTGTCTGTGGTCAGAGAACCAGAGAGATGGCAGTGTAAGAGCTCAGCCTGATATTCTTGGCTTTGAAGATGGAGGAAGGGGCCATGAACCAAGGAATGCAGGCAGCCTCTGGAAGCCAGAAAAAGCAAAGAAATGGATTCTGAACTAGAGCCTCCAGGGAAGAAGACAGCCCTGTCAATACCTTGACCTTCGTGCAGTGAGGCCCATGTTGTGCCTCTGATCTACAGAGCTGTAGGATACATTTGTGCTGTTTTAAACCTCTTTGTTTACGGTCATTTTTCACAGTGGCAATAGAAAACTAATACAGGGACCTACTCCCTTGGTTGAGAAAAAATGGCAACATGGCAACATGGAGCATGGAAAAATATTGACTGGGGAACAAAGGGTTATGAGCACGAGATTACAAGGCTGGCCATGTGAAATGAGCAAACCCAGGGAATCTTACCCTTAGAAGGAGTGGGGGAGGGCGTTGGACTTCCTACAGCAACTGCGATGGAGGATGTTAAAGGAGAGGGTAACCCAGGAGCCTGGAGAACTGGGGAACAATTGGTTTTCACGTCCTTGGCCATGGAGTTAAGCACTGCCAAGACAAAAATCCCATAAACTTCTATTTATTCCAGAAACTCCACCTGCACCATGAGAACTCTAGTAACCTCGTTCTTTTCCGAAGTGCTTGCAGAATGTTTTGGGCTGTTCCACATGAACTATTAAAAATTATGCCTCCCTGGGTGTTTCCTCCAAACAAGTTGTTGCATTCAGCAAAATAACCCAGGAAGCTGTAGTTTCCAGGGTTACCTCTGGAAGCTTCATGAAAGCACCCAGCAGAGCTAGTCTTGAGGTCAAGCCACCACCCATTGGAGAGAGGTTCTTGTACCTTGTCGACCAGCAGATACGTGTCGACTGAAAAAAAATGCACAACGTGAGAGTTGTGAGTTAAGTTTTATTTGGGGCAAAATGAAGACTATAGTCCAGGAGACAGCATTTCAGATAGCTCTGAGAAACCGCTCCAAAGAGGTGGGGGGAAGGTCAGTATATATGCGATTTTGGTGAAGGGGGAGTACATGAAATCAAGCTCATATCTTTTTTGCAGAAGGTTTCTGCTAGTCTTGTGAAGGTTGCTGCTAGTCATGAGGAGACTGTCACCATGAAGGATTTTAGTGCTTTACTAGATACGAGGAGAATTGCAAGAATTGGGCTTATAAAACCTTCTCCTGAAAATATCTATCTGAAGACCTGTTCTGCCAGTTTTTCCCAGAGCACAGAGTGCCTCATTTCTGATCTCCACCTTGAACTCCTTTCAGGGGGCGTTGAAGGTCAGCAGCTACAGCAGCTCAGAATTTAATCCTTGTAGAGTTAGATGGCAAGTGCCATTCTGTAGTTGGCGTATGTAACAAGAAAGGCATCACGGAGTGTGTGAATACACATTTAATACGGCTCCGGTGTGGAGGTCAGTTTGTGGACGGAGAAAGCAGAGTTCTAGTCCTTGAAAAAGAGGATGGGGTTCAATGGTCGAACAAATGCCTCCAGTTTGCCCTCCTCTGATCCCGAGCACCCACATCTGCTCTTCTTAACTGGAACAGGACTTGCCAGGTGGGACTAGAGCTGGCGTGGAGGCTGAGGGGAGGTCAGGGAGTGAGGGCTTTGTTGCCGCCCCTCTTATGGATGATTCCAGCCCCTGGTCATCCCCTTTCTTTCTGAACTGCCTAGCCCACTCAGGCCGCGGTCCTGCTGACCAGCATCACACAGCATCCGTGTGGCCCACGACGGGGAGAATCCAGTCTCTTGGCCTCTCTCCTCTACACCCTCACTCCAAAGCCAAAGCAAGCACTGGTCCTATGAGTTTTACTCATAATAATAACGAGCCATGAACAGACAGTGAGCTAAGTCACCTTCCTTGCTCCTTCTCTGTGTGTCTCTCTTTTTTCCACTTAGAAAAATGACAGCTCTTTTGGCTGCTATAAATGTTAATTAAGTTAAGAAAAGTTGCATACTTAAATACAATAGGAGCTCCTGCATGTGAAGGACTAGGGTAAGGTTCATCTATCTTTGAGAAGAATGTCAGGGCCCAGGCATTCCCCAGCAAGGGAGTTGTCCTTGGGAGGAGTGTGGGAGTCCCTGGGTGAGAATGAGAAGGGGTCCAGCAGCAAGGCGGAGGGAAGGGTATTCCCCCTGCGGCTCCTTGGACTTGGCGCCCTGAAGCCCTATGGCTCTATGAACAAACAGCAACCACCCGCCCCTGCCCGCCCCCCAGCATTAGGCCCTGTCGTTTCTCCTAAGTGCAATTTAATAATTTTGGTGTTACGATTTGTTTACTATTTGCCTCTTCTGCTAGACGGTAAGCTCCCGAGGGCAGGGAACATGTGTCTACCATACCCTGCACACAGTGGCGCACAGCAAGTGCTCAATAAATGTTCAATTAACGAATAAGTCAAGGACTGGATACTTTGTAGATTTGTAGATAAATTTGTGGGTAATTTGTTGATAAAAAGCTGTGTATGTTTAGGCTCTCTGATAGGACTCCACAAAGGACTGGGTTGCTGAAATGGCCTTATAAGGGTCTTTGAGTTTTAGAAGGAATCCAACTTCTGGCAGAAAGGGAGCATTCTAGGGAAAAATACAACCCCAGGGCTGCCATGCAACTCGGCCACTGGGCAAGTATTTCCTTTTCATGGCAGATCCTACCAGGAAAAGATATGAAAGGCACATGCCCATTATATGTATCATTATTTCTTTACTTTCAATTTTTTTTTTGGCTGTGCTGTGTGGCTTGCAGGATCTCAGTTCCCCAACCAGGGACTAAACCCAGGCCACGGCAGCGGGAGCCTGGAAACCTAACTCTTAGGCTGCCAGCGAACTCCCTATGTATCATCATTTAGAAATTATATACGTGCATCTCTGTCATCGTATATATTAAATACCAGAGCTGTAGAGTAGATTTCTTTCTCATTTTAGTTAACAGTACATAGGCGTTCTAATATTTTATTTCTGTGCCCTAGTGGGTTGTCTTGCGCACCCGCTTTGGAAGCCACTGCTGCTCTCTGATGAGGCTGTGGTCAGCGGAGTGGGCCCTGGCCTGGAGGGGGTGACCTACGTCTCTTGGACAGGCGGACCTGCTTTGATGTATGTTTCCACCAACTAGTACTCTTTCTTAGTTCTCAAAATTGTAATAACAGCAATAATAACCAATATTTATTGAGTGATGAGAGGCTGAAATACAAACAATGGCCAAACCATCTGTGACTGTACAACTCTGACCCACAACCTCTCCAGCAACCAATCTGGGAAGCCCAACCATAGCCCTTGCTGCCGGCGGCTCAAAATGGTCAGGATTTAGTCGGCAATTACCAGCTTCTTTAGTTTCTGTCCCCACTTAGGTCCGAATGTAGGACCAATCATAGGAAGCCAAATACGTTCCCTTAACCGCTCGACTACTAGTTATTTTGCCCCTGCTCTCCCCAGGCCAACAGCCTCCAATCAGGGCATATCTGAAGCCTTCCCTTTTTCCACTATAAAGCTTTCCCTCTCCACTGCTTGCCTTTGAGTCTCTGCCAAACACAAGTAATGGTGGCTGACTCCTCTGAGTGAGAGAATGTTGCCTGCCTTATTGGTAAACAAGGGATATTGCAGCCATCAAGCCATCACATCACAGCTGCCCATAATGGTGAGCCCTGAAGGAACTCAGGGTGGAAACAGGATGCCCCCGCCCCCCAATCAAGCCATCAGCCCCTGCAGCTGCCCCCAAACAGTGCACCTGAGGAGACTCAGCATGGGAAAACACAGGATACTGGCCCCATTTAGCTGAGGTACATATCAGAGGAATGATTTCAATGAGCCCAGACGTTTGCATCTTCCCATATATAGAAAAGCGCTAAATTCCTTAACTTGAGGTGCCTGATTTTCTTTAATTAACAGTAATCTTTTGATGCTCTGACCACCTGGTCTTTGTTGCAAAAACTCTTATATATCCTGGCTCCTCCCTGACCTCTTCTGAGCAATCTCTCAGAGCTGTCTGAGAGGCTGCATCCCAGGCTTAAGTCCTCAGTTTTGTCTGCCAAATAAAACATAATATTCAACTTTTAGGTTGTGCTTTTTTGTTTTGTTTTCAGCCAACACTTGCAATAGCAAACTGAATATACAACCTTTGCTTGTCCTCACTTGGATGATCTTTGTTTATTTCCACAGTGCTGACTATATGCCTAGCCCTGTGCTAAGTGATTCACATGCATTTATCTTTGCAACTTCATGAGGTAGTATTATGGATATCCTTCCTGTTTTACAGCTGGGGAAACAGATGAGACCCAGGGAAGTTAGGTAACTTGCTCAGAATCACACAGCTAATAAGTGGTGAGTCTAGGCTGTTGTGTGGGCAGTGGCTGGCACACAAGGCAGGCCTTTAGCACACACAGCGGCGTGGTCTCTCCCCTTTCATTTATCCCCCCTTGTCATAATCTTTTCTCCCCTTATATTATGCATCCTTGAAGTGGAGGAAAGGATGGATTCTGTCTTTTTTTTTTTCCTTTAAAAAGAAACTCCAGTGGGATCCTTTCACAATGTATACATATATCAAATTATCACACTGTATACTTTAGATTCTCAAATTTTTTTGTCATTAATATTGCCAATAAAGTTGGGAAAAAAGAATAAGCGAACGAACAAACAAACAAAACCTCCAGTGAAATAAGTCAAACAGAAAAAGACAAATACTATACGACACCTTATATGTGGAATCTGAAAACAAAAACCAAAACCCAGAATCATAGGTACAGAGAACAGATCGGTGGTTGCCAGAGGTGAGCACTGGTGGGAGAAATGGGTGAAGGTGGTCAAAAGGTAGACACTTCCAGCTATAAAACAAATGTCATGGGAATGCAATGTACAGCATGGTGACTATAGTTAATAATACTATTTGTATGTTTGAAAGTTACTAAGAGAGCAGATCTTAAAAGTTCTCATCACAAAAAAATAATTTGTAACTCTGTATGGTGATGGATGTTAACTAGACTTCTGTGGTGAGCATTTCATAATACATACAAATACTGAATCATTATGTTGTACACCTGAACTTAACATAATGATGTATGCCAATTATATCTCACTTAAAAAACCAAATAACAATTCCAGTATCTGCTGTAATGTTCAGGGTTTTATACGAGTGAAGTCTCTACCTCTCTGTTTCTGGAAGATTAAGTAGATTGGCAAAGCCTCTGGAGAAAGATGAACCCCGGGTTTTCCTTGACGAATTCCAAGTATTTTTTGTAATAATAAACTGGACTTTGTTAAAATTAAAGCTTTTCTTCTGCATAAAACATTCTTAATAGAATTAAAATAATATTTGCAAACCATATTTCTTACAAAGGTCTTGTATTCAGAATACATAAAGAACTCTCAGGGGACTTCCCTGGTGGTGCGGTGGTTAAGAATCTGTCTGCCAATATAGGGGACACGGGTTCGAGCCCTGGTCTGGGAAGAACTAAGCCCGTGCGCCACAACTACTGAGCCTGCACTCTGGAGCCTGCGAGCCACAACTACTGAGCCAGCATGCCACAACTACTGAAGCCCATGTGCCTAGAGCCCATGCTCTGCAGCAAGAGAAGCCACCGCAATGAGAGGACTGCGCACCACAATGAAGAGTAGGCCCCGCTCGCCCCAACTAGAGAAAGCCTGCACAGCAACGAAAACCCAATGCAGCCAGAAATAAATAAATAAATTTAGTAAAAACAAAAAAACCTCTCAAAACTCAACAATAAGAAACAACTTGATTTTTAAAAACTGGTCCAAAGATTTGAACAGACATTTCACCAAAGAAGATATTTGGATGGCAAAGTACTTATTTTTTTTGGCTGCATGGCATGAGGGATATTAGTTCCCTGACCAGGAGCCAAACCTGCACCCCCTGCATTGGAAGCACAGCGTCTTAAGCACTGGACCACCAGGGAAGTCCCAGGATGGCCAAGTATTTTTGACTTTGGTGATGGATTAGGCTGAGATGCGAGAGGTTTTTAACAGGAGCAAAGGTAACAGTCCAGTCAGAGCTCCATATCTTCTGGGCCATGGCTGATGAATGAAAAATGTATCTGGAATCAAAATCCTTGGTGACCTACGAACAGAAATACATCAATCTCCTTCCTTTGTTTGCTAAACAAACAAATATACAAATAAACCTCTTTTAAAAAATGTTGTTTGTAGTTTAACTGAATTTTATGCTTAGGAAAGATTTTTGGAGCCATCCAAGAGAAATTTCTTATTTTAAAGTCGAGAATTGATTTGCTTCTTGGTAACAGGGGTAATAAAACCCAGATCCCCTGGTGAACAGACTACACAGCCACTGAGGTATAATTTCGTTGGTGTTACTAGCTGGATTGGGGGCAAATGGTATGTAGACAGATGGCAGTCATTGATTGAGGGAGGTCACTCATCCCTCTGGGAGCCTCTGGGCACATGGTAATTGACGACTCTGTCAATGGGTCCTTTAATCTCTGTGTATGTAGTTTAAGTGGTTGGTGTGCTCCTTTTAGGCCTGAGAATTTACTCAGGAGGCAGACTCTATTTAGTTCCGTCCCTTCACATCAGTTCAACCTTCATTCATACAAGCATGTTGGCTTTAGTCCAGAGTTTTCTTTCTTCCATCAAGATATGCGAGCAAGCGGAGAGCTCCATCAACCTTGTGTGCCTTGGCACCACTTGTTTCATAAGCAGCTGGCCTGCAATAAATATTCAGCGGCTTATGTTTTTGCACATCTAACATATGCCAGGCAGGTTCTTAAAATCTGGGGGTCACTGACCACATTAAGAACCTGAGGGAAGTTATGGGTCTTTCCCCCAGAAAAAATACCCAAATGATATACACATATACACACACAAATTTCCGTATCTGACTGAGGGGTGTTTATGGACTTCTGGTCTACCTCGGACATCTCTGGGGAGAGGAGCTCATTAGAGACATGGAACAGTGCTTTTGAGTAGAATGAAGGATCCAGCTCACATTATACACCACCAATTGGTAATGTCCCCAAGCTTTGGGGTGATATGGTTTTCCCTAGGTGCCCTCTCTTGCCTGGGTGGGATTGATTCAGAGGTGGGGATTGCCAAACTGGGGGCACAGTGGGAGACCATGTCTATGAGTGTGTGTGAATCAGGGCCACTACTGGGAATGTGTTTGAAATAAATGAGTAAGCAGGTCTCGAGTAACCAGGAAGGGTAGAGAAGTAACTCAAGAGGGCATGGAACGGCTGAAATACTGGGGAGGGAAAGAGGGGTTGCTGGTGGCTGGAGAATCTGTTTGGTTGGAATTGAGAGTAGGAAAGCAGTGGGCACAGGGTGGGATTTTAGTGCAGGATTGCATGAGTGCAGCACTTCTGTGTGATGACAGGCTTCAGGGTGTGACCATGACAGGGGGTCACTCATTGGGTCTAAAACTCTCTGGTTTTAGGGGGAGAAAAGAAATCTCACTGAAGTTGAATTTTGCCTGGAAACATCTCCATTACCCTGAGGCCATTTCCTCTAATTTGCTTCCGGTCTCCTAATCCCAAATATGCATATGCCTGGGAGTCAGACCCACCACGGTTTAGAGCCATTTACTACTGGGACACCCTAGCCCAATGCCTCAACCTCTCCAGCTGCAGTCCTGTGGGTGAACAAATGCCCAAAAATTATTTTTGCAGAAGCTTCCCTTGATTGTGCTAGCTTCCCTCCCAGCGTGGTTATAATAACACCTAACTCAGCTGGGTATTCAGTGAGATATCATGGAGAGGGTGCGTGGCCCAGTGCCTGCCTTATAAACTGCTCAATAACTCAGGTTTCTTCCTACTCAACCTCTTTCCTGCCCTCCCCGTGGGGTTAAAAACTGTCCCTTGTGGTTTTCGATGTGCCTTTTTCATCTAACAGTTTTGTATTCACTTTCTTGTAGATTATACAAAGCAAAACCTATTGAACCAGGACACAGAGTTCCGAGGGAATTAAAAGATTGTTATATTTTTTCTTTCACTTAGACTCTATGTTGAAAATCGACATCTCAAATAATAAATCAGCAACAAAACAAAACACAAAAACCCAACGGTAACAACAACAACAAAACACTTCAATGAGATCGAAATGGTAAGGTGGAAACCACCAGATTTATTGGGCTTCGCTGCCCGATCTTTTTTAGTTGGCAGCCTTATTTCTTGCTTCAGGCCCAAGGAATTAAATGGATCAACGCGGGGTTTTGAATTCCAGCATTTGGAGCTCCTGGCTTTGGGAAGAGGAAGAGATTTCGGAAATCCAAGAGACAAAATATTGTTCTTACGATAAAATTCGCATAGAGGTGGGAGTGGACACAGAAACTGTCACCTGTACGATGAGAATTCTCACACGGAGGGAACCCACCCAGCCCACTAACGCTCGGCCTGGCTCCCAAAGTAACAGAATCCGAGTCTCCAGGCCAGATTTTCCCTCTAGCCATTCCTGGCCACGCAAAGCGGAGCTGCGAGCACACAGAAAGGGATGTCTTCATCGCCAACCAGGATGGAACAAACCCGCCCGCTCGGGGAGTGCTGAGAACCGAAGGGTCCCTCCAACGCGGCAGCCGTCAGCATGACTTGACTGCCCCCATCCCGCAAGGTCCGCACTCTCCAGGCGCCCCCAGCCTTTCCGGGTGCGCGCGCAACAGCCGGCGAGCCGGAGAGCTGTGCGTCCAGCAGCCTGCGGGCGGCGGTGGCCGACTGGCTGGCGGGGAGAGGGGTGGCCAGCAGCGGCGGAGGAGGAGCTGGCGCTGCAGCCGGTCCCCTCGGGCCGCGCCCCGCCCTCTGCCGCCACCTGCGCTTCCCCTCCGGGCTCTCGCGCCCCGGGGCAGTGTGGGCTCTCCTTGCCGCAGCGGCGGTATTACCGCGTCCGCCAATTAGAAGACTCGGCGTTTGGCTCCTTGGGGCGCGGGAAGAGCAGCGCTGCCTGTTCTGGCGAGTGGAGGGTGCGACGGCGCGCGTCCCTCCCCTCCGCGCTCCCCGCGACGTTCGTGGAGGGGGTTACAGAACTGCTGTGACTTTTGAGGTCCGACTACTCCTTCCGGCTAGCCTCCCAACGCGCCAGCTCGGAGAGAGGCCGGCGTGACCGGCAGGCCCAGAAGACTCGCTGCGTGGGCTCGGGACTTGGAACGTGTCCGGGAGCCCGCGGCGCTGTGCGCGCTGTTGAGTTTGGCGGCGGGGTGGGGTGTCCCCTGGCGCGAGGGGCGGAGAGGACGTTGCGCTCTGCCCCTTCGCCCGCCCCCTAGTGCTGCCCCCACTTTGAGAGTAATCGAGACTTGAGTGTGACTGCGGAGCCGCGAGGATGCGGGCCCTGGGCGCGGGTTTTTCCTCAGCTCGGCGCGATGGAGCGGGTCGGTGAGCGGAACAAAGGCGCCCGCCCCGGGGAGCCGGTCCTCGGCTGAAGACCGCGGGGCGCGCGCCACGACGGCCGCCTGCGGACTAGGGTTGTGGCTGTGCGGCCCGAGGCGCGGCGCGCTCCTCCGCGGGCGGGCGGCGAACCCTGAGCCCGGCACCTGCGCGCCGCTCCTGCTGCGGCGCCGGGGCAGCCCCGCCTGCCGGCCCGCGGGCCCCGGGGGTCCGCTGCGCTGGCAGCCCCGCTCCCGGTGACCCAAGGTCCAGCGGCGAACCACTTGGTGGTGCAGAGGAGAGACCCCCCGGCCCTTCGCCAAGAAGCCGAGGCGCCTGCTAGGGGCCGCGCGCCGTGGACTGAGCAGGCATCATCTCTGGGAGCACTTCTGCAGACCGAAGCCTTCGGTGTGAGCCATCTAGCTCTCCCCGCGACCGCCCGGACCTCCCAACCGTCTCCGCTGCCCTAGCCTCCGTGCCGTGGGGCCGGGAGCGGCTGGGATCCTCGCCAGCCGTCCGGAGCGCGAGGCTCGCACGGCCCCCGGCTGCCCCGCGCCTCGCTGGAGCCCGAGGGGGCGCGGGTCCGGGGCGAGGGCCGACCGGGCGTGTTTGATGGCTTCACTGAGAAGAGTCAAAGTGCTGTTGGTGTTGAACTTGATCGCGGTGGCCGGCTTCGTGCTCTTCCTGGCCAAGTGTCGGCCCATCTCTGTGCGCAGCGGAGACGCCTTCCACGAGATTCGGCCGCGCGCCGAGGCGGCCAACCTCAGCGCGCACAGCGCCAGCCCCATACAGGATGCGGTCCTGAAGCGCCTCTCGCTGCTCGAGGACATTGTCTACCGGCAACTGAATGGTAAGGACGGGCGCGGTTGCCCACGGGGCTCGGCGCGGGCGGGCCGGGCACTGGCTTTCCCCCGGAGGCCCTGCGCGCGGTGCGGGAGGCAAGCACCTCCTGGCTCCCCCGCGCCCTTTTACTCTTCCTGCCCAGTCTCGGCCAGGAGGCCAGGGCTGCTGGAAAGAATTACCCGTTTCTTTTCTGTTCTCCAGCTGTAAGTTTGCTTTTATTGTGGAAACACGTCAGCACAGCTGGCTCCCGGTCTCCGCGTGCAGGAATGATTACCTGGCCGCTCCGGCCCAAGTGCGGAAAGTAGACGCGCGGCCAAATGGGACTGGAGGCGCAGGCGACTTAAGGGAGGAAAGAGCTCTTACAGCTTAGCGTTTGGTGGGGTCGGACAGGGGAGGGACGTTGGCCTGCTTAAATGTCTGCAAAAGTCAAGGCCTCAGGTCTGGAGCTAACGCGCTTCGGTAGTAGGTTGGAGGAATGTTATCTGTCTAGGAGGCAGGCTGCAGGCTAGCAGTGAGGACTCCTCCCTTCCCGCAGCTGCCTTGGTGAGCCTGCTATTAAAGACACGCTCGGATTCTCCCGCGAGAGCTGCCTGAGGGCAATTGTTAAAGTTTGAGGTGGGTTGGGGAAGCAGGTTTTTAGAGAGTGTAGCAAAGAGAGGTGTGCCATCCAATCAGTGATAGTTGTCACAATCTGTCCCATGTAAAATGTTCTCCTCAGTGCTTCAGGAGAAGAGGGAGACTTTTAATATACCCTGGTCACATCTGGTCCAGGAACTGATGGGTCATTGGACATTTGCTGCCCCCAAGGTCAGGGTATTACTCACTTGAGTATGGACAGCTCTCCAGGGTCCATGTGACTGGTATCCAAGTCAGACTCAAGGCTGCCACCTCCCTTCCTGAGCTTCTAACTCGTGTCCTCATGGTAATTGCAGAGCTATTGATAGTCATAAAGATAATGATAATAATTAGTGGTGGAATTGTTGTTGTGCCAGACACAGTGCCAAGACTGTTACAGATGCATTATCTCACCGAGTGGGCACATCGGTCCAGGGTGGTTCTTTCCTTTCCCCATATCAGAAATAAGAAAAGGAGGCTCGGAGGGGTTAACTAAGTTGCCTGATGTCCTGCTGCTAGTAAGTGGTAGAGTCTGGAGTCAGAACCCCATGTCTGGTTGACCAAAGAGCCTGTGTT
This sequence comes from Delphinapterus leucas, assembly GCF_059928025.1. Taxonomy (NCBI): domain Eukaryota; kingdom Metazoa; phylum Chordata; class Mammalia; order Artiodactyla; family Monodontidae; genus Delphinapterus; species Delphinapterus leucas. The sequence goes on from NC_143143.1 coordinate 13,232,244, forward strand.
CTTGACAGGTTCTATCTACTGTCTCCTCCTAGTTATAAGGACTATTCATTTTGATTACAAAAAGGTTCTACATTAGTAAGACCTGACTCAACTACTGTCCTACCTGCATTTGGAGCAAGAGACCAGTCCGGTGGCAGGCAGGGAGAAGGGTGTCACCATATTGTCTTCTTTCTGCTTTCCAATGCTCCCTTCTGGGTCCTTCCTGGTGGGATGGGGACAGATTTCCAAGCACCCTCTGAAAGGACCCCTTGGTCTTCTTGATATCATTCAGCAAGTATCCAGGGGATACCTTGAACTTGTATCTGCAGTGGGACGCTGCAATCCCACTGACCCCTTGTAGATAGCGGGGCCCAGCTGTAGGTGTGGCCTGGCTGTAGGTGTCCCCGGTGGGGTTCTTGTGGGAGCTTTTCTCCTGAGTGTTGAAGAACCAAGGCACAGAATGAAACAAAAGCCCACAGTTCATCTCTGGAGGAATTAGATGCTTATGGGATGGGCCTTATTATTTTACACAGATCCGTGCCATAGACCAATCCATAAGACCCAAAAGAGAGAGTGCAAGATAGCTGGTTCCCTCAAGTGTCAGGCTGTACCCAGGGACACAAGTCGTTTCAATTAGGAAATGAAATATGATATACCCCCACCCACCCAGTGCCCCAAATAAGAATAATAAAATTCTAAAGGGTATTTACTAAGTGCCACTAAGACGCAGGGACTCGTTAAGTCTTTCCAGCAACCCTAGGAGATGGGTGCTGATACTTCCCCCTAAGTAGCCTGCTCACAGCCACCCAGCTAGGGGATGACAGAGCTGGGAATTGAACTTGGACAGTCTGGTGCCAGGATTGAGGTTCTCAGCTGCTGCACTGGCGTGTCTCAACCTTTGGCGTGTGTCAGAGTCACGTGGAGGGCCTGTTAAGATGCAGATTTCTAGGCCCAACCGAAGAATCTCAGATTAAGTAGATCTGGGTGGGGACCCGAGACTTTGCATCTCCGACAAGCTTGTGGCCTGGACCATGGCCCAGTGCCCTCTACTGCCTATGCCAGGTGGAGTAAAGAGGAAAATCCATTTGCCTGTTGGTTGGAGTGGGGGTGGGGACTTCTGGGAAGCTGTGACCTTGCTTCAGATGGGCTGGGGTTCGGCTTCTTTCCTTGTATACTCCCCTGCCTGGTAAGTGATTCCCTGGGGATTTGGGGATGTCCGCCACTTGGGACTGCTTGGGTTGGGTTGGGTTGGGCGTGGTGGGGTGGGAAGATGAGTTTTCTTTACCTGCAGTCTCTGAGGAAGGCTGGGTTGAGAACTTTTCCCGGGCAAGCCGGGAATTCAGGCTGTAACTAAGGTAGCTCTTCTCTTCCTGGCTGACCAGTGTCATTTGTAACGACCCTCCTGATCTCCACCCCACCCCCCAGCGCTCCATCCTCTGTCTGTGCTAGTTTTGGGTAAAGCGTGCCCCACCTGTTAATACTGTAGGCCTGCCGGGGTCTCCTGCTGTGGCGGGAGAGTGCCAGGGGAGGAAAGTGCCTGGGAGATGGGACCTGGATTCCCGTGTCCACTGGCTCTGCAGCCTGTCTCCACCTCTTGATACTGAAGGAGGAGAAGGTAACCTTGACCTTGGTGCTCTTTATTCCTCAGGAATTAATGGAGGGCTCGAGAGAGCCGGGCACTGGGCATACAGGAGGAACAGAGCCACTTGGGTCCAGCCCTTCGGGTACCAAGTGGGAGCTGGTGTTTTAATGATGGCTCTGATTTCTCAGACCTTTCCAGTGGACCCTTATGAAATTCAAGCAAGAGGGACACAGCACAGCCATCTCCAGTGTTCTCTCACTCCTGGAATGTTTCCTTGGGTGTCCTGAGAGGGGCCCCTGGGCTGGGGGGGCCAGGGATGACCCAGACTTCCTCAGAACTGGCCTCTCCGCTAAGACTCTCGGTGCCTGCCTTTTGAAAATCAGTTACACGTTTTTATGGTTTTGTTTTTCTTAATATAGGCTGAAAAGGACACTTGAAAGGGAAAGTGGAAAAGCTGGTATGGAGGGGAAAGTACACAGAGATGAGTTCATTTTTGTCCCTCCAGGCTCTCTTGCACCTGCCCTTCCATTCTTTCCGTGAGGCCGCGTCTGCTGCCCCCTCACTGTTGCTGCAGGACCCTTTAACCCAGGGCCCTGCCGCCCCTCCTTTCTGTGTTTCCAGCTGTCTGCGTGGAAAGCACCGCTTCCAAAGGGCCTAAGACCTTCCGGTGGTTTTGTGTTTCCTAAGGAACTGTGGTCAAGCCTGGAGGCTGACAGTCAGGCCCGCCGCCCGCCCCCCCCCCCATGTTCCCGCCCTGGCCCAGTGCCTCGGCCTCTTTGAGCAAGACTGATCTACTTGCTGAAATAACCTTGCATTTGTCTTGCGATTGTAGCCTCCACGTTTCAGCCCCCGTCTTTGAGAAGTGCTAGCTGTCCTGGTTTGCTCTCCCTGCCTCCTTTCTGCATCCATCCATCCTTTAAAGCTTGGCTCAAGGTCACCACCTGGGGGTGGGCAGTGGTGCCAAGCCACACGGTCTGAGCTCTCCCTGCTCCAAGGTGCTTGAAGCTTTCTTGTCTGTGTCCATTTGCACCCATGGCTTTGACTTTTGTGCCTCGATGGCTTTATCTTTGGAGTGCAGAACTGGACTGCAGGCTTTTTAAGATCTCGAACCATATATTGGGTTATTTAATACCACCTCCGTCCTTCAGCATGTGTCACAGCACCTTGTACATGATGTGGGCACCAAAGGTGTATTGGTTGATTAATTGGATTGGAGCTAGTTTTAGGAGGTAAATGATAGCCACAGAGGAAATAACCTTGACATTGTAAAGGCTGGATTGGGTTGGGTGGATGTGGTGAGGGGAATGAGTTGGGAAGACTTAGCTGGGGGCACTGAGTGTGAGGTAGCCATCTTGCCTGTACCATCCTGTCTCTGCCATCTTGCCTGTGCCATCCTGTCCCCGCCATCTTGCCTGTACCATTCTGTTCCCGCCATCTTGCCTGTGCCATCCTGTATCTGCCATCTTGCCTGTGCCATCCTGTATCTGCCATCTTGCCTGTGCCATCCTGTCTCCGCCATCTTGCCTGTACCATCCTGTCCCCGCCATCTTGCCTGTGCCATCCTGTATCTGCCGTCTTGCCTGTGCCATCTTGCCTTGTGCTCTGGTCCTTCACCAGATCCTGACTAAAGAGCATCAGATCCTTGGGAGGACCCTGGAAGTGAAGCAGTTCCCAGGTTAGGGACCAGCACGTTTCAGTATGTTTCCTTTGAATGTGTGATTTTATAACATGATGGTTTTATGTTCCTTTCTCTCTCTAGAATGAAATTAATTCATATTTTATTGGGGAAATTTTGGAAAATCCAAAACGATTATACAGAAGAAAATAATACCGTGTTAAATTTTTTTTTTTTTAAATGGTGGTTTTGTACTGGCATAAGGAAAATGGACACAGGGATAGATTTCTTGTTAGAATTCCCGTGTAACTCTGTACAGGGCTTTTGGCTGTCTGTCACCTTCTGAGGAAGTTACTGGTTTCTCTCATTTTAGAGCTGAGAAAAGTGAGACACAGAGATACTGTGTGACTTAGCCAGGATGACACAGCCAGTGAGGGGCAGAGTCAAGATTCCTGAATGTCACGGTACTTTTTCCAGGTCCAGCATCCCCTTGATAGGGCAGGCAGTGTGAAGGTCCTGTGCCCTATGCAAGCCCCGAGCTCTGGCTAGTGACCCCGTCCCTCATCTGCACCCCCGTGCGGTGAATCACAGGGGCACGTGTGGCTGCTCCATCCAGTAAGCCCCGGGCCCCGCTGTCATAAGAGGAAATGCAGTCGATTGAGGTTAGGTTCCAAATTTAGTTTTCAGAAGGATATTGAATAGAAGTAGGGTTGCTCGAAGAAATTGAATATCTTTGCGGGCATGGAGAGAAGTCAAAATTTCCCAGCCCAGTCCTGCCTCCAAGCCACACAGGCAGATGAAGCTGGAGTCGGAGTTGCAGAAAACCAGCACGTTCGCAAACAACCCACATGCAGCCCACCCAGCCTGCCTCACTCATCAGCCAAGCCCACCAGGCGGGGAGGGTGAGTTGGTGCAGAGGGACAGAGGCAGAGATGTGCTCTGTGGGCCTCCCAGTTGGCGCCAGAAGGAGAGGGATCGTGTGTTGAAAGCATCTCTTCCTGGATGCCAGAGCTGGCCCTGAGCTGTTTCCTCTTCCCTGGAATATACATATGCTTATGTAGACTATTGAGCTGGAATGTACCAGCGTTTCCAATGGGAAGGAGGTAAAGGGGGAGAGAGCAGAGGGTGTATGTTCGTATTAAAATCCCTCCTTGGAGTGAGCATCAGAAGGAAACCAGGGCAGCACGAGCCTTAGGTGTTGCGTGCAGACCTTCCTCAGGGCCTGGTGGCCGGCAGGGGCTCAGGTGTGTGGAAGCCTGGTCAGCAGAGCCAGAGCCTGGGCGCCGGAGGGACGCTCACTTCTTTTACCTCCGATGGACTGATCACATCTGGTAGCTCCTGGAGAGATGGGGAGCCCAGTTCTTGGAAAACCCTCAGATACAGGCGCATCTGTGTTGGCCAGTGTGTGTGTGACAGGCACCCTGCCAGCGGGGGCACCTGCCGCCTGCCCAGCCCAGAGGTAGCGGGGAGAGGCCACCAGTGTCATTCTCGAGGAAGAACTCCAACACCCTGACCTTTGCTGTTGCCAAATCGGGAGTGTCCTTTGTGGACGGGAAGAAGGCTCCGTAATTAGAGCTAAGAGTGACAACGGGGAGGTGGAATGTGGGTGCAGTGAAGCCCAAGTTGAGTGAAGAAACACCTAAGATCAGAAACCTCTGAGTCTTTAAGAATAGAATATTGGGACTTCCCTGGTGGCACAGTGGTTAAGAATCCGCCTGCCAATGCAGGGGACACGGGTTCGAGCCCTGGTCCGGGAAGATCCCACATGCCGTGGAGCCACTAAGCCCGTGCGCCACAACTACTGAACCTGCACTCTAGAGCCCGTGAGCCACAACTACTGAGCCCACTGCCACAACTACTGAAGCCTGTGCGCCTAGAGCCTGTGCTCCGCAACAAGAGAAGCCACCGCAATGAGAAGCCTGCGCACCGCAATGAAGAGTAGCCCTTGCTCATCACAACTAGAGAAATCCCGCGTGCAGCAATGAAGACCCAATGCAGACAAAAAAAAAAAAAAGAATAGAATATTGGAAGAAAGGGTGTCCTCTTGGGTGGCAGGCAGACTAGGTTTGATTTCTGGTTCTGTCACTTATTAGCTGTGTGACCTTGGGCCAGCCTCCCCACCTCTCAGCTGTGAAATGGGGTCGCTGTGAGTCAGGATGAATTGGGATTCAAAATGTACAGCGTGAGCCACGGGGCCTGATGCGTGGCGGCTGGGAGAATGCTCACTCTTTGAAGGAAGGGATCTTGCTTGCTTGCCCCCCCGTCGTCTCTCTGATGCCGAGAACTGCCCTGGCCCAGAGTAGGTGCTCAGCAGACATTTCGGGAATGAATGCATGAACAGTTGTGCTACATTGAGGCAGTGTGTGGTCGTTGTTACCTGAGATGTAAATCTCAAGACGGGGCGGGGGAGGTCCTTTTCCCTCAGAGTTGCTTAAACTCTGAATTAACGTGGGATCCTTCTGTCTTCCATGCGTTTGTCTGAGGCTGAATTCTGTTTCCTTCCTCCTTCTCCTTTCTTCCTCTCCGTCTTCTGCTTATAACGATGGTGTCTTTGGCTGATCACTCTTGAGGCTGGGGAGAAGAAATGGTAGCCTCTACATGTCAAATCCCATTACAGAAATGTTGGTCATTTCCATGTGTTTGTGAGCACTTCCTCACTGCTGGGTGTAGGCTAGATGCCAGGATACAGAGAGACGCAGATGCCACACATACTTAGACATCTGTGGTCCAGTTGGAAGGATGCGTTTGTAGTTTTACCAGGTATATGCTAGATCTCAGAGGAATATTAAATGAGTATGGGGGTGCTGAGACTCGACCTGGCAAACAGGAGGTTCTTGACCAACGTCTGTTGAACAAGAACGACAGAACTCAGAAGTTTTAACACCTGGAACAGAGGACCCAGGCAGTGACACCACCTGGGGACCTGATGTGGAAGCAAATCATAGAAGATGGTCAGGGCCCAGGACTGGGAATCTGCAGGGCAACTGGCAAGGGGGATGGGTAGAGGCAGAGATGTGTGTGAGGACACAGGAACAAGTGGAACTTGTTGAGAGGACTAAGTGGAGGCTGGACCCAGCCAGGCTTCAGTCTCAGGCTGGTTTGGATGTAGTTCTGTAGACGTGGGGGAGCTGTTGGGTGACAGGTCACTGCACTGATGTAAGGGGACTGATGCTGTGTTGGGGTTTAGTGTGTGCGTGAATAGGCGGGAAAGTGGGTTAGAATCCAGTAGTGGGTGGAAGATGCTGGCATCGCTGAGCCAGCCATGCTTCTGGTTCAGGGCTCAACCAGCCCTCCAATCCTCAGTGATGCCAGGTGCCCCTCACCTCAGAACCCCTCCATGGCCACATCCTCAGCTAAGAGTCAGCATCTGGAGTTGCTACCTTTGGGAAATCTGAATCAGCCCTCAGCACTCTGACCTGGGTGCTTCCCACCGGACCCCCAACTTCACTGAGGTGTGCTCAGCCCCCCAGCCATGCCCCTTTCTCTCCCTCCCTGTGGCTCCATCCTTCCACATCCAGCCTGGACAGCCCCTCCCATGGCGAGCCTGTCGGGAGTTCTTTTACCAGCTCCTCCAGGGTCCTCACCTCTGTCCACCCCTGTCCTCTCCTCTATCCACCCCGTGACCCCCTAGTCCTGGATCGGCTGATTCCCAAGGAAAGACCCACCGTGGCGGGGGTTGGCGCCCTTACGATGCACATCTGCAGTCCTAGCTTGACCCTGAGCTTGTCTAGCACCTGATGGTAGGTCTCCCTTTCTGTCCCCCATTCCTTCCTGAGCCAGAGGAAGTGGGGTGGGCTGGAGGGGTTCTGCGGGAGGTGGTGATGGATGGGAGGAGTTATCTGCTGCAAACCTGTCCCCTCCCGCCCCCCCCCCCCCCCGCTGCTGCTCTCAGGTGACACAGAAGCCTGTCCACTCCAGCTGCCGTGGCAGCAGCCCACTGCCTGCAGGCTTTATCCCAGCTGTGGCTGTCGCAGCCACAGTCCCCATAGTCTGCCTCCTGAGACCACAACCAGGCATCTGGGTCCTCTTGCATTTCATGGATCCAGCTGGAGTGCCATGTTGCAGGGTAGGACCTGCTTCCTCTGCCGAGGGGACCAGATGATGGAACTCAGAAGATCAGGGGAGCCAACTCCCCACAGGGTGACCTTTGACAACGGGGACAAGATCTCCCTCAGCAGGGAAAGCATTTCCGAATGCAGGGTAGCACTTAAAAAAAAGATGCAGGACTCACTTGGTTGAAAGACCTTCCTCTGCCTTCCTTATTACCCCTCGCAGGTCTTTAGACTGCTTCACATGTGGATGACAATTGGTTTAGCCACTGATAGAGAAGTTTTCCCTTTTAATAATGTCCCTGTCGCGGCTAACTGCAGAGCCTCAGCCTTGCCATGCATGAGTAATAAACCGCGGCCGTAATTACAGGCGGCCACAGCCACACGCCAACAAACGAGTGTGCTGACAGTTAATAGGGAGCAAGGTTCCAGAAGAGCCTCCTACCATCCCTGCCTCCAGCACAATGGCTAGTCGTGTGATTAGTGTTTACTGAGGGGTGTCTTGTGGTTACACGTGGCTTGTTAGGCACTGTACCTCCCTGGTAGAAAGAGTGTGAGGAACAGTCACGAGACCGGGTTCTAGTTCTCTGTATTTCTAGGGACCAAAGTGTATAAATAAAAGCGATGTGACTTTAGGGTCTTTTAACGCTCAGATTTTGAATAATACCCCCTTCCACCCACCCCATCCTATTAAAATCTCATGCATTCTCCAAGACCAATTCAGAAGCCGTTTATTCCCCAAAACCTTCCCTGCCACTTTTTTGGAATTAATTGTTCCTTCTTCTGGGCTCTGATTGTACTCTGTATGGGTCTGCTTTTATTTTTTTGAATTTTATTTTATTTATTTATTTTTTATACAGTAGGTTCTTATTAATTATCTATTTTATACATATTAGTGTATATGTGTCAATCCCAATCACCCAATTCACTGCCCCCCACACTTTCCCCCCTTGGTGTCCATACATTTGTTCTCTACATCTGTGTCTCAATTTCTGCCCTGCTAACTGGTTCATCTGTACTATTTCTCTAGGTTCCACATATATGTGTTAATATACAGTATTTGTTTTTCTCTTTCTGACTTACTTCACTCTGTCTGACAGTCTCTAGATCCATCCACGTCTCTACAAATGACCCAATTTCATTCCTTTTTATGGCTGAGTAATATTCCATTGTATATATGTACCACATCTTCTTTATCCATTCGTCTGTTGATGGACATTTAGGTTGCTTCCATGTCCTGGCTATTGTAAATAGTGCTGCAGTGAACATTAGGGCGCATGTGTATTTTGAATTATGGTTTTCTCTGGGTATATGCCCAGTAGTGGGATTGCTGGGTCATATGGTAATTCTATTTTTAGTTTTTTAAGGAACCTCCCTACTGTTCTCCATAGTGGCTGCATCAATTTACATTCCCACCAACAGTGCAAGAGGGTTCCCTTTTCTCCACACCCTCTCCAGCATTTGTTGTTTGTAGATTTTCTGATGATGCCCATTCTAACTGGTGTGAGGTGATGCCTCATTGTAGTTTTGATTTGCATTTCTCTAATAATTAGTGATGTTGAGCAGCTTTTCATGTGCCTCTTGGCCATTTGTGTACCTTCTTTGGAGAAATGTCTATTTACGTCTTCTGCCCATTTTTTGATTGGGTTGTTTGTTTTTTTAATATTGAGCTGCATGAGCTGTTTATGCATTTTGGAGATTAATCCTTTGTCTGTTGATTCGTTTGCAAATATTTTCTCCCATTCTGAGGATTGTCTTTTCATCTTGTTTATAGTTTCCTTTGCTGTGCAAAAGCTTTTAAGTTTCATTAGGTCACATTTGTTTACTTTTGTTTTTATTTCCATTACACTAAGAGGTGGATCACAAAAGATCTTGCTGTGATTTATTTCAAAGAGTGTTCTTCCTATGTTTTCCTCTAAGAGTTTTATAGTGTCCGGTCTAACATTTAGGTCTCTAATCCATTTTGAGTTTCTTTTTGTGTATGGTGTTAGGGAGTGTTCTAATTTCATTCTTTTACATGTAGCTGTCCAGTTTTCCGAGCACCACGTATTGAAGAGACTGTCTTTTCTCCATTGTATATTCTTGCCTCCTTTGTCATAGATTAGTTGACCATATGTGCATGGGTTTATCTCTGGGCTTTCTATCCTTTTCCGTTGATCTATATTTCTGTTTTTGTGCCAGTACCATATTGTCTTGATTACTGTAGCTTTGTAGTATAGTCTGAAGTCAGGGAGTCTGATTCCTCCAGCTCTGTTTTTTTCCTCAAGATTGCTTTGGCTATTCGGGGTCTTTTGTGTCTCCATACAAATTTTAAGATTTTTTGTTCTAGTTCTATAAAAAATGCCATTGGTAATTTGATAGGGATTGCATTGAATCTGTAGATTGCTTTGGGTAGTATAGTCATTTTCACAGTATTCATTCTTCCAATCCAAGAACATGTTATATCTCTCAAACTGTTTGTGTCATCTTTGATTTCTTTCATCAGTGTCTTATAGTTTTCTGAGTACAGGTCTTTTACCTCCTTAGTTAGGTTTATTCCTAGGTATTTTATTCTTTTTGTTGCAGTGGTGCATGGGATTGTTTCCTTAATTTCTCTTTCTGATCTTTCATTGTTAGTGTATAGGAATGCAAGAGATTTCTGTGCATTAATTTTATACCCTGCAACTTTACCAAATCCATTGATTAGCTCTAGTAGTTTTCTGGTGGCATCCTTAGGATTATCTATATATAGTATCATGTCATCTGCAAACAGTGACAGTTTTACTTCTTCTTTTCCAATTTGTATTCCTTTTATTTCTTTTTCTTCTCTGATTGCTGTGGCTAGGACTTCCAAAACTATGTTGAATGAAGTGGTGAGAGTAGACATCCTTGTCTTGTTCCTGATCTTAGAGGAAATACTTTCAGTTTTTCACCATTGAGAATGATGTTTGCTGTGGGTTTGTCATATATGGCCTTTATTATGTTGAGGTAGATTCCCTCTGTGCCCACTTTCTAGAGAGTATTTATCATAAATGGATGTTGAATTTTGTCAAAAGCTTTTTCTGCATCTACTGAGATAATCATATGGTTTTTCTCCTTCAATTTGTTAATATGGTGTATCACATTGATTGATTTGCATATTTTGAAGAATCCTTGCATCCTTGGGATAAATCCCACTTGGTCATGGTGTATGATCCTTTTAATGTGTTGTTGGATTCTGTCTGCTAGGATTTTGTTGAGGACTTTTGCATTTATATTCATCAGTGATATTGGTCTGTAATTTTCTTTTTTTGTAGTATCTTTGTCTGGTTTTGGTATCAGGGGTATGGTGGCCTCATTGAATGAGTTTGGGAGTGTTCCTTCCTCTACAGTTTTCTGTTAGAGTTTGAGAAGGATGGGTGTTAGCTGTTCTCTAAATGTTTGATACAGTTCACCTCTGAAGCCATCTGGTCCTGGACTTTTGTTTGTTGGAAGATTTTTAATCAGTTTCAATTTCATTACTTGTGATTGGTTGGTTCATATTTTCTATTTCTTCCTGGTTTAGTCTTGGAAGGTTCTACCTTTCTAAGAATTTGTCCATTTCTTCCAGGTTGTCCATTTTTATTGGAATATAGTTGCTTGTAGTAGTCTCTTAGGATGCTTTGTATATCTGCGGTGTCTGTTGTAACTTCTCCTTTTTCATTTCTAATTTTATTGATTTGAGTCCTCTCCCTCTTTTTCTTGATGAATCTGGCTAAAGGTTTATCAATTTTGTTTATCTTCTCAAAGAATCAGCTTTTAGTTTTATTATTCTTTACTATAGTTTTCTTTGTTTCTATTTCATTTATTTCTGCTCTGATCTTTATGATTTCTTTGCTTCTGCTGACTTTGGGTTTTGTTTGTTCTTCTTTCTCTAGTTCCTTTAGGTGTAAGGTTAGGTTGTTTATTTGAGATGTTTCTTTTTTCTTGAGGTACGATTGTATTGCTGTAAACTTCCCTCTTAGAACTGCTTTTGCTGCATCCCATAGGTTTTGGATCATCATGTGTTCATTGTCATTTGTCTCTAGGTATTTTTTGATTTCCTCAGTGATCTCTTGGTTATTTAGTAACGTATTGTTTAGCTTCCATGTGTCTGTGTTTTTTACATTTTTTCCCCTGTAATTTATTTCTAATCTCAGAGCATTGCGGTCAGAAAAGATGCTTGATACAATTTCTATTTTCTTAAATTTACTAAGACTTGATTTGTGACCCAAGATGTGATCTATCCTGGAGAATGTTCTGTGTGCACTGGAGAAGAAAGTGTAACCTTCTGATGTTGGATGGAATGTCCTATAAATATCAATTAAATCTATCTGGTCTATTGTGTCATTTAAAACTTCTGTTTACTTATTAATTTTCTGTCTGGATGATCTGTCCATTGGTGTAAGTGAGGTGTTAAAGTCTCCCACTATTATTGTGTTACTGTCAGTTTCCTCTTTTATAGCTGTTAGCATTTGCCTTATGTATTGAGGTGCTCCTATGTTGGGTGCATATATATTTATAATTGTTACATCTTCTTTTTGGATTGATCCCTTGATCATTATGTAGTGTCCTTCCTTGACTCTTGTAACATTCTTTATTTTAAAGTCTATTTTGTCTGATATGAGTATTGCTACTCCAGCTTTCTTTTGATTTCCATCTGCATGGAATATCTTTTTCCATCCCCTCACTTTCAGTCTGTATGTGTCCCTAGGTCTGAAGTAGGTCTCTTGTAGACAGCATATATATGGGTTTTGTTTTTGTATCCATTCAGCGAGCCTGTGTCTTTTGGTTGGAGCATTTAATCCATTCACATTTAAGGTAATTATTGATATGTTTGTTCCTATTACCATTTTCTTAATTGTTTTGGGTTTGTTCTTGTAGGTCCTTTTCTTCTCTTGTGTTTCCCACTTAGAGAAGTTCCTTTAGCATTTGCTCTAGAGCTGGTTTGCTGTTGCTGAATTCTCTTAGCTTTGTCTTGTCTGTAAAGCTTTTGATTTCTCTGTCGAATCTGAATGACATCTTTGCCGGGTAGAATAATCTTGGTTGTAGCTTCTTCCCTTTTGACACTTTAAATATGTCATGCCACTCTCTTCTGGCTTGTAGAGTTTCTGTGGAGAAATCAGCTGTTAACCTTATAAGAGTTCCCTTGTATGTTATTTGTCATTTTTCCCTTGTTGCTTTTAATAATTTTTCTTCTTTTTTAAACATCTTTATTGGAGTGTAATCGCTTTACAATGGCGTGTTAGTTTCTGCTTTATAACAAAGTGACTCAGCTATACATATACATATATCCCCATATCTCCAATAATTTTTCTTTGTCTTTAATTTTTGTCAGTTTGATTACTATATGTCTCAGTGTGTTTCTCCTTGGCTTTATCCTGCCTGGGACTCTCTGCACTTCTTGGACTTGGGTGGCTATTTCCTTTCCCATGTTAGGGAAGTTTTCGACTATAATCTCTTCAGATATTTTCTCGGGTCCTTTCTCTCTCTCTTCTCCTTCGGGGACCCCTATAATGTGAATGTTGGTGCGTTTAATGTTGTTCCAGAGGTCTCTTAGGCTGTCTTCATTTCTTCTCATTCTTTTTTCTTTATTCTGTTCTGTGGCAGTGAATTCAACCGTTCTGTCTAATAGGTCACTTATTCATTCTTCTGCCTCAGTTATTCTCCTGTTGATTCCTTCTAGTGTTTTTTCATTTCGTTACTGTATTATTCATCTCTGTTTGTTCTTTAATTCTTCTAGGTCTTTGTTAAACATTTCTTGCATCTTCTCAATCTTTGCCTCCATTTGTTTTCTGAGGTCCTGGATCATCTTCAGTATCATTATTCTGAATTCTTTTTCTGGAAGGTTGCCTGTCTTCATTTAGTTGTTTTTCTGGGGTTCTATCTTGTTCCTTCATCTGGTGCATGGTCCTTTGCCTTTTCATTTATTCTGTCTTTCTGTAAATTTGGTTTTCATTCCTCAGACTGCAGGATTGCAGTTCTTCTTGCTTCTGCTCTCTGCCCTCTGGGTCTGCTTTTAGCTGTTTTTTTTTTTTTTTTTGTGGTACGTGGGCCTCTTACTGTTGTGGCCTCTCCTGCTGTGGAGCACAGGCTCCGGACGCGCAGGTTCAGTGGCCATGGCTCATGGGCCTAGCCGCTCTGTGGCATGTGGGATCTTCCCGGACCGGGGCACGAATCTGTGTCTCCTGCACCAGTAGGCGGACTCTCAACCACTGCGCCACCAGGGAAGCCCTTAGCTGTTTTTTAAAAATTATTTATTGATTTATTTATTTTTGGCTGCATTGGGTCTTCGTTGCTGCATGTGGGCTTTCTGTAGTGTGGCGAGCGGGGGCTACTCTTTGTTGTGGTGTGCAGGCTTCTCATTGTGGTGGCTTCTCTTGTTTCAGAGCATGGGCTCTAGGCACATGGGCTTCAGTAGTTGTGGTGTGCGGGCTCAGTACTTGTAGCTTGTGGGCTCTAGAGCACAGGCTCAGTAGTTGTGGCACATGGGCCCTGTTCCTCTGCAGCATGTGGGATCTTCCTGGACCAGGGCTCGAACCCCTGTCCCCTGCATTAGCAGGTGAATTGTTAACCACCGTGCCACTAGGGTAGTCCCTTTTAGCTGTTGTTTATCTGTGCCTTGCATTAGAATGAATCATTTACATGGTAACAGTTTGCAAGAGAATAGGTTTTATTCATTTAAAAATTATTGTTATTTATTTATTTTTTATTGAGTAACAGTTGATGTACAATATTATATAAGTTAACAGGTGTATAACATAAGAATTCATAATTTTTAAAGGTTATACTCCAATTATCGTTATTATAAAACGTTGGCTATATGCCGTGTGTTGTACAATATATCCCTGTAGTTTATTTATTTTACATGTAATAGTTTGTACTTCTTAATCTCCTAACCCTATCTTGCCCCTCTCCCATTCTGTCTCCCCACTGGTAACCACTCAGTTCTCTATATCTGTGACTGTTTTTTTTTCTTTGTTATATTTGCTTGTTTGTTTTATTTTTTAGATTCTGCATATAAATGATATCATACAGTATTTGTCTTTCTCTGTCTGACTTATTTCACTAAGCCTTATATCCTCCAAGTCCATCCATGTTGCTGCAAAGGACAAAATCTGATTCTTTTTTATGGCTGAGTAGTATTCCTGTGTATATTTTAAAATCCTTCTCCATGTCATTTAGGAGTTAATTCATCAGAAAGTAACTTGTTCTCACTTAGCAAGTCCAGAAGTAGTGGTCACCAGTATTTGTTTAGAACCATGAAGTCATCGTGATGACATTATAATGTCACAGTTCATTATATTTCCTTCTTTTTTTCTTCATGGTTTCAAGATGGCTGTGGTAGTTACAGTCATTGCATTGTTGTACAAGGTAGGAAGTACTGTACCACTGGCCACATCTCCTATTGTTTAATCAGGAAAGAAAATCTTTTCCAGAAGTCTTCCTGGTAGGCTTATGTCCAGAAAATGGCCACACGACTAACCTTGCTTTAAGAGAACAGTGGCTTTTCAGAGAAAGTAAGTATGGTGGAGGCCAAAGAGAAGGAGAGAAGGAATGGTGTTTGCATTGTGAATCTGTGATGTCTGCCATCCTCTCTACACCCCCAATACCTTCTCAGCAAATATTAAAATGAAGCAAGACTCTTTGTTCTCTGGAAATTCAGTGAACTAGGATACTAAGTCCGTGGGCATTCTGGTTAACTTGGATTTGACCTTAAGCCATCTCACAGGTTGACACTACCATGTATAACCATATTTCGTCAATGCTAAGATGCACATTTTTACATCTCTGAAATTGAGATTCATTTTATGATCAGTGATGTGTCATAGTTTAATTGGCAGCACTTCCCTCGTTTCTCGGTGCATAAAAATGGTGCCACTTACAATTGAAGGCATCTTAGATTTGATGAAACACAATATATGGACTTTGTAAATACGCAGGCATACTGTAGTGTGTCATATGCAGTATTTTTATTGGCATCTGATACATATCCAGTGTTTTGTGTTGCTTAATTCTACATCAAACCTGTGTACACTATTATACCCATTTTACAGTTGAGGAAGCTGAAACTCAGAGAAATCAGTTGTCCAGAGACACCCACCAGCTGCCTTTCTGTGTCTTCCTTTGTGAAGTTGGCATTTGCTGACTTCCGGGCATGGGACTCAGTCCCAATTAGTGTTGGTGGCTGGTCCGGGGATTGCAGAGGGGTGGGCGTGGGAGTGTAGTGACAGGAGGGCAGCAGGGAACCTTGCTTCCCTTAGGTTTAGCAGCTACTGGTGTGTAAAGTTGTAAAGCTGTTAATTCTAGAGCTCTAAATTATGCTGTGTGAGCTTTAGATCCCGCCCATAATTAGAACAAAATGTGAGAAAAGTGAAATTGATATTAAGTTAATTAAAAGGTTTTGCTTGTATTTGCAAGGAAATTAGCACAACAAGAGTGCTAACAAGTGTGCATTGTTAATTTCTTCTTCATTTGGGCAACTCTCAGCAGGCCTCAGGCAGGCTTTGTTCTTGGCTTCTGCCCTGTGTCCTCCCTACCATTGAATCTTCATCTTATGGGTATCATGGTGGCTTTAATTGGGCAAGATGCAATGTAATCTTCTGATGGTCATATTTTAATGGATACCAAGCCTTGAGTAGGAGCCACACCATGCAGCTAAGGGCCCAGGCCCTAGAGTTGTATGTGGGTGGGGCGGGCGGGTTCAAAGCTGTGTGTCAACATGAAGCTGATGCAGATGACTCATGTGGTTCCCTCATGTCCAGAAGGTACGCCCTTTGGCCCAATGCACCCTTCTTCTCTTTCCTGTTCACCATCTTGATCTAGGCCACAGACCTGGGTTGACGTGTGCAGTGTAGAACTTTAATTTGGAGTTCCTAGAAGGGTGGGGGCAATCTTTCTTATGGAATCATTTATACCAGATCAGGGTCTGGGTTAGAGAAGCTGATATGAGGCAGCCTAGAACTACCTTTGTCTCTAGTTGGGGTGGCAGAGTCAATGCCGTGTTCACCAGGAGATTGTCTCTTCCTCTTGGGCACAGAGCGAATCTTCAGGCTCCCCGCAGTTAGGTGGGGGGCATGTGATTGAGTTCTGGGTATTGGAAGATGGGAGGAAGTGATGTCTGCCACTGTCAGACCTGGCCCACAAAATATCCTGTGGGGTCGTACATGCCTTCCCTCCTTACCTTCCTGTGGTAGCCTTGGAGTCTACCTGTTGGTGGCATACAAGATGGAAGGATCCTCAATCCCTGAATGACTGTGTGGAACACAGTATCATCCCATCCTCCCCAGCTCTCTCTTGATATCTCTGTGCATTGGACATTTGTGTTAAGCCATTGAGATCTTGGAGCGTATCTGTTACGACAGCTAGTGTTAATCATCCTGACTAATTCAATTAGGCAGGTTTTGGAACACTAGTCTCCCTGAGTCACAGGACAATCTCTCTTCATCCTTGATTAATGTGTCAGCAAATACTGAACGATAAGTTGGGTGGTGTAAGGCGGTTGAATTAAAAACCACTTGGCTCCAGACCTGCTTCTCTGTCTCTGCTATTGGCTTTAAGAAAGCAGTCTTATTTCTCAGTGTCCCAGTGTTCTATTTACAGAATGATGGAATGATTATAATCATCCCCTACTTATGCTCCATGTTGGAGCTAAGGGATAAGTATTGAAATATGGCTAAGTTGTTTGCAATTATAAACAACTAAATAATATATGCATTGTCTTTATTACGCCTTTGCCTGTTAGGAACTGGCATTTTTCAAGATGAGACGAACTGAAGCGGTTAGTTTAAGATTTAGCAATTACAAAAATCATGATCTTTGCTGCCACTGCATTTTAAATCATGCAAACATTTATGTTTGTGCCAAAGTTCCACAGTTTCCTTTAGAGCAATTACTGAAATGCATTCACAAAATAAAAGTGGAGTTGAGGGAAGAATATTTAAGAGCTCTTTAATGATGTTAAAAACTTTGCTAATTTGCCAAGTTGTTCTAAAATTCACTTCAATTTTTTTTTCCTTCCTACCTACCCATCTTCCTGCAATTGAACTGATTCCAGGAGATTTGAAGAAAGGGTTTGAAACTAATATTAAAATACACAAAGCTCATGAAATATCATTTCAAGAGCCTTTTCCTTTTCCTTCCTTAGCTGAAGGTGAACACTCAGGAAGGTCTAAGGACCCTCGAGCTGTGTTTACTTGCACAAAGCAGTTTGGGGAGAAAACAAAAGCTAAACAGTAGTTACTAAGGGGTGGTTTGGATTCAGTTCTTTCCTTATATTACTCTTTGGTAGCTTATATGCATAGGCCCTTGGGGAGGAGTAGACTGCCTTAATTTCTTCACCTTCATCCTCCTTACTCAGATCTCAGCTTGGCTCAACTGCAGCCAGCGAAGGGCTTGTGGTTCCCCCAGCATCCCTGCTCCATGGGTATTCCAACTTCCCATGGGTCCTGGAGATCCAGTTCCATCCATCCTCTTCTCCACCAGAAAGGATCTAGTGTAATGGTGCACATTTTCATGAGAGTGTAAGTTCATGGTTACCTCTTATGGATGAATCTCTTGAAAGCCTAATCTTCAGTAGAGAAAGTTCAATAGCATTGAGTTCCAGGCAAGAGGTAAAGATGCAACCTTGACCCCGACAGCTGACCCCAGCAGCTACTTCCCCAACCAGATGACCTCTGGGAGGGTGGGAGGGGCATACAATGAACCGAGTACGGGCTTTCCAGTTGGATAGATGAAATCTCAAACTTCCTTATGGCTGCTTAACAAAGCCAAGGCAAAGGTTGGATTTGGGGTGACTCACGTAACGTTGCTGAGCCCCAGTTTGCCATCTAGAAAACAGCTGCTTCTCTAAGTATGATAAAGACCGTGCAGGATGGTCCTTGTCAAATCCCGTGAGGAGGGACTGTATTTAGGAGAGTGTTGATGAACAGTTTTATTATACTGTGGCAGTGGTAACAGAACTGTTACTCTCCTTGGAATAGACATTTGGCCCCTCAGAGAGTCAGCTTTCTCCCTGATGAACTCTAGATAAGATCTAAAGTCTGTTCAAGTTGCGTAATTTTATGGATCAGAGAGGTAGTCAATGAATCAAAGAGTGTCTTTTCATGTAAACAACGGCTGCTCAGGATTGGTTAGATTTGCTTTTTTTAAAAAAATTTATTATTTTAGAATCTTTATTTATTTATTTTTGGCGGCGTTGGGTCTTCGTTGCTGTGCGCGGGCTTTCTCTAGTTGTGGCGAGCTGGGGCTACTCTTTCTTGCGGTTTGTGGGCTTCTCATTGCGGGGGCTTCTCTTGTTGTGGAGCACAGGCTCTAGGAGCATGAGCTTCAGTAGTTTCAGCGTGCCGGCTCAGTCGTTGTGGCTCGTGGGCTCTAGAGCGCAGGCTCAGTAGTTGTGGTGCACGGGCTTAGTTACTCCGTGATGTGTGGGATCTTCCCAGACCAGGGCTCAAACCTGTGCCCCTTGCATTGGCAGACGGATTCCTAACCACTGCGCCACCAGGGAAGCCCCAGATTTTCATCTTTTGGCAGCAATACAAAGTTCAATCTAAAGGAATGAGAAATGATTTTCCTAGGTGTGGTGGTTTTAAAACGTATCTGCAAATTCTTTGACACTATTCCCAGCAAAAGGTGGAGTTGAAATCCCCTCCTGTTGATTATTATGGGCTGGCTTGAGTGACTTGCTTCTAGTGAATGGAATTGAATGGAGATGATGTTGCATGACTTCTGAGGCTGGATCGTAAAGGGCAATAGAGTTTCGACCTGGTGCTCTCTCTGAGGATGTGCATCTTTGAAGCCTTGAGGTACCATGTCAGAAACCGGGCTGCCCTGAAGCCACCATGCTGGAGAGAGCACGTGGAGAGAGATAGAGATTGAGAGATGGAGGGGGAGGTCTAAGAAGTCTCAGCTGTTCCAGCTCCCAGCTGTTTCTGTCTTCCCAGTGCACGGGCCAGACATGTGAGTGAACAAGCTTCAGTCTCCCCAGCCGATGCCTAGTGGAGCAGACGCGAGCTGTCCCCACCCTAAGCCCTGCCCGAATTGCAGATTCATGAGCAAAATAAGTATAGTGGTTTTAAGCCACTAACTTTTGGGGTGGTTTGCTGTATAGCAATAATGACTGGAACACTGGGCTGGTCTCCTTGTGTTCAATAAAGTGTTTTGTCCCTCCTCACCGTAAGAAATAGGGGACTCGATGTTGATGATAACGGTGTTAACAGTAATACACATAAAAATAGCTAACATTTCTTGTGCACTTACTAAAAGTACCCAGCACTGTGCTGAAGACTTAAATGGATATAAAAGTAGGTAATGAAATTGTTTTCTAAGTCTTAAGTTTCTATACCACTGATAAACTATGGATGGCAGCCTAACTATTGCAGAGGGGGTTAGGTTGGCCAAGAAGCTGAGGCACCTTTTAGCCAAGTTTCTGCCTTGGCCTTGACCACGGTGTTTAGGTGGGAGAAGGAAGGGGGCTGGACCTGCGGTGGCTCCCTCCCACGTAGGCATCACGTAGTTAACAGAGAACATCACATCCGGTCTCATGGACCCTTGCACCGGAGTTTGCAATTGCACAGAGTTTCCAGTTGCACTGTTTCAGGTCTTTTAGCAGAGACAAGAACACATTTGACAGAGCCTGTTTCCATAGGAGACAAAATATTTTCTACTTTTTGTGGAACCTGGAGAGTTTGGTGCTTCTACAAAGGATATATATATACGCTGCAAACCTACAGAGTACCTTATTCTGCAGAACTTTGAATAATAGTGCAAACTTCTTTCATTCTAGTTAAGTAGAGTGGGGCATAGGGGGCTTGTCTGAATTATAACAGGAAACAAATCAACATCCCACTATTTCCAGAGTGAGGACATTTTTAATTTCAGCCTTAACTTGAACACACAATACCTATGGCGTCAACATTTACTAAAGTCTAGGGATGCCATAGGCCAGTGGTTCCCAGGCCTGTCTGAGCTTCTTATTGATTTGGGGAACTTTGGGAAAAAAGTACTAATTCTCAGAACCCTCCACCTGGACGTTCACATTTTTCAGGGTGGGACTTGGAAAGCCTTACTTTTCAAAAGCTCAGTGGGTGATTCTGAAGAGCAGCTGGGAGCCACGGAGATGGTTGACTCCTCTGCTTTGAAGTGCTTTCCAGTCCTTTCCTGGTGGCAGAAGCTTTAAAGCCTTCACACCTGTGAACTACTTCTTGGAGGGTAGCGATCACTGCTCGTTTCAGTGTCTGCATCTGTAAAAAATATCCATTTGATAGGGCTGTTGGGAGGATTAGATGAGTTTACGCACATGGGGTGTCTGATACATTTGTGGCTTCTAGTAGACGATGATCATGATGATGATTTACTTTCTAACGCTTGAGTAACTTAACCAGCATTTGCCTGTTAATTTCAAGGTTTCAAAATGTACCTTCAAAACTGATCTTTTTTTTTTCTTATTATAAGAACATTTAACATGAGACCTACCCTCTTGATAACAGGCATTGCTGTGGCCCATGTTTTTGTGGCTCAGGCAGTGGGCACCCCTTTTGGGGCTTATGGTGCCTTCTCTTCTGCCTGCACCAAGCCTTCATCTCATGCCATCTGGAGTGTCTTTTGTTTGATAAGTTGGATCTGGGTGAATATATTTCATTCTGTTTGCTCAGAGGACAGTTTTTACCTTTTCATGTAAAACCTGCTTTTCCTCTAGTGTTTCCTAAATCCGTATATTGTCCTATTGATCTTCTGGCTTTGCAAGCTGGTACCTTCCGTCTTTCTTCTCACACCCAACAGCTCTCCATAGCCAACTCCTGATAACTCCCATCTCCTCCATCCTGTTTCTGCGGCCTCTTCTTTGTGCAGCCCACGTGTCCTACGACTTGGGAATCGACTCTATAATTGTTTCCTCTTCCAAGCTCTGCTCTTTCGAGTCTGTGCTGCACTGTACCACCACTGTTCTCTTCCCCAAATACAGTCTGGATCCAGCCACTCCTTCCCTATGCATGCGTGTCCTCAGCCTGGGATTTGTCCTTCTTCATCCCTCGGAGTGCTTCTCAGCCTTTAGTGTAAATGTGTCTTTCTTGAAGAAAGTTACCTGTCATCTCAGAGTTCTTGGAAGTTATGTGAGGTTGGTTGGACATGATAACCTAGACTTTAAGAAGGCAGATTCCACAGAGTACAGAAACCTTCCATATATATTTTTTTTATATAAAATAAAAATGGACTTTGCTGCAGTTGTAAGTAGTACTGTTTTTATCAGAGATGCGTAAGATGCAATTAAATCTTTAAAACAATTTCCAAACCTCAGGTCTATTTAAAGTTAAAATTTTATTTTAACTTTTGACATTTACTAATTAACATGTATTTTTGCATTTTGGTTAAAATGGGTAATTCTGAATATTTTGCAAGAAAAATAACTTTTTTGAAAACATCTAAAATAATTAAATTTCAGCTTCTTACGTTAACACTAATTTACATATTGATTGAACTATATTCAAATTTCATATATTTTAATATAATTACATTTATTTTTAATCTGTTCGATTAGTGCTATCAATGGAACACAGATTATGTGAAAATCTTTCTTTTATTATTGGTAAGGAGGGAGCTCTGTCATTTTGCTAGCTGTTTTCCACATACCTTATAGATTTTTTTTGTCCCCCTTTTCTTTTTTTAATTTTTTAAAAAATTTAATTAACTTATTTTTTATACAGCAGGTTCTTATTAGTTATCTATTTTATACATATTACTGTGTATATGTCAATCCCAATCTCCCAATTCATCCCCCCACCCCCGCTGTCCCCCCTTGGTGTCCATACGTTTGTTGTCTACATCTTTGTCTCCATTTCTGCCTTGAAAACCGGTTTATCTGTACCATTTTTCTAGAATCCACATATATGCGAGAAACCTTCCATATTTTTAAAAATTTATTTTAAAACTTAATTTTAATTTTATATATTCATTGAAGTATAGTTGATTTACAGTGTTGTGTTAATTTCTGCTGCACAGCAAAGCGACTCAGTTATACACATATGTACATTGCTTTTTATATTCTTTTCCATTATGGTTTATCCCAGGATATTGAATATAGTTCCCTGTGCTTGACGGGGAGTTTGGAGCTATTTGATGCAAACTATTACATATAGAACAGATAAACAACAAGAAACCCTCCATATTTTATGAACTTTTCCAAATCTTGTATGGTTGTCTTGCCCACATCTAGTTGTCTACCTTCCTTTATCTAGCTGTTGATTGAGTCTTTCTAAAGCATTCAGCTTGGTTTTCACAGTCACCCTCTTTCTTTTCTCACTCATAATGTCATCATTTTATGTAATTTAATAGAATTACATAATTACAGTAACAAGCACAGCTGGTATGAAGAGGTTTGAGGAAAAAACCAACGAACCGTTGGCAGGTATACAACTCAACGGGTGAGAGAAGAAACAGAAAGGCCCATTAGAGAGAGGGGTGCCTACTAGCCTAGCAGACAGCGTGCCCTGGGCATCTTCCTTTATTCCATTTTACAGAGGTGATGATGGAGTGTCGTCTGCACCATCAGTCAAGAGAGCATCTACTGGGCTTCCCTAGTGGTGCAGTGGTTAAGAATTCTCCTGCCAATGCAGGGGACACGGGTTCAAGCCCTGGCCCAGGAAGATCCCACATGCCATAGAGCAACTAAGCCCGTGCACCACTGCGCCGCAACTACTGAGCCTGTGCTCTAGAGCCCACGAGCCACAACTACTGAGCCCATGAGCCACAACACTGAGCCTGCGTGCCACGACTACTGAAGCCTGCATGCCTAGAGCCCATGCTCCGCAACAAGAGAAGTCACCACAATGAGAAGCCCGTGCACCGCAACGAAGAGTAGCTGCTGCTTGCCATAAGAAAGCCCGTGCGCAGCAACAAAGACTCAATGAAGCCAAAAATAAATAAATGAAAAATAAATAAATTTAAGAGAGCATCTATTGTGTGAAATGAGCATGTTCACTGTGACAAATTGGGGAAACAGGGAAAGATAGAAATGAGAAAATAAAATTGTTATAATTCTACAGCATTAAAATAACAGCATTTTGCTGCTTTTTTCCCCGTAAACATTTTTGCATCTTTAAGATCACGCTCTTATTTATTAATTTATTTTATTGAAGTATAGTTGATGTACAATATCCTGTTAGTTTCAGGTGTGCAGCACAGTGATTCAGTTATATATATATATATATATATATATATATATATATATATATACACATATATATGTATTTATTCCTTTTCAGATTCCTTCCCCTTCTAGGTTATTACAAAATATTGAGTAGAGTTCCCTGTGCTGTACAGTAGGTCCTTGTTGTTTATCTATTTTATATATAGTAGTATGTATATGTTAATCCCAAACTCCTAATTTATCTCTCCCCCCCTTTCCCCTTTGGTCACCGTAAGTGTTTTCTATGTCTGTGAGTCTCCTTCTGTTTTGTAAATAAGTTCATTTGTATCGTTCACATTCATATTTAAATGTTTGCATCCTTTGCTTCCTCTTAACATTTTTATATAAATATTTCCCCATATTATTAAACACCTTATAAACATTAATTTTAGTTGTTAGATATTATTTTCATGCAATGGTTTTACCATAAGTCACTTTCTTACTTCCCTGTAGGCAGAGACGTAGATTGCTCTGTTAGAAAAAAGTCAGATTATTTTCTTTCTGTGTAGGGAAAAACCCAGGTCTTCCCTCCTGTTTCTCTCCTGTGTGTCTCCTTTATCACACAGAATACTTTATTTTTGACACTTTTGGCCACCAAATGGATGGAGGTTTTTTCCCCAACACCGAACAGTTCTTTGTACCACCACCTGGGTGTCCTACAGTTCAACTCAGTTCTGACATTACCTGGAGATAGAATCAGATTCCGTGGGTTAAGGGCTCAGTCCCTCAAGACTGCCTCCCTCCTCCCCCACTTCAGATGCCGGTCATGAGCGCAGATGGTCACCTGGGCTTCTGACCAGCTATAGATCAGAGGTTCCAAAGACCCCCTCCTTAGGTTTGATTAATTTCTGGACTGGCTCACAGAACTCAAAGAACTCAAAACTTACTTACTTTTACCAGTTTATTCTAAAAGGATATGCTGAAGGATACAGTTGGACGTCCAGATGGAAGAACTGAGTAGGGCAGGGTATGTGGGAAGACGTGAGGGACCTCTGTGTCCTCCCCCGCCGCCGCTCGCCCAGCATTTCTGTGTGTTCACCAACCTGGAAGCTCTCTGAACCTCATACTTTTGGGATCTTATGGAGGCTTTATCACATGGACATGATGGATCATTAACTCTATTTTCAGCCCTTCTCTCTTCTCAAGAGAATGGAGGGTGAGCTGAAAATTCCAAGCTCCTAATCATGGCTTGGTCTTTCTGGTGACCAGCCACCATCGAGGGGTCATCCAAGAGTGATGTCATTAGGACAAAAGACACTCCTGTCACCCAGGAAATTTCAAGGGTTTCAGGAGCCCTGTGTCGGGAACTAGGGGCAGGGACCAAATATATATTTTCTATTATCTCACAATTGCTTTCAAATTTTTATTCTAAATAATGATGTGATGAATATCTTTATAGATAGAACTTTCTATCCAGTATCAGAAAGAAGTAGTCTCAGTGTGGAATAATTAGGCCAAAAGGTATGGGATTTTTAAAGGCTTTGGATATATTTTGCCAAACTGATTTCCATTAGGTTTTTTTTTTACCAGTTTATACTTTCACCAATTATGCCCGAAACGTCCTGGTTATCCTCTTTCACAACGAATAGATATTATAATTTCTAAAACCTCTCTAATTTGATAAACAATCACATCTTCTTGTTTTAGCATGCATTTTCTTGATTGGTAGTGAGATTGAATATTTTTCCAAATATTATTTATTTGCAATTGCATTATTGTAAAATTTTAAGTTCCGATTGATCTGTTAAAAACAGAATTTCTCTGTCGATTATTGCAATTGTTGATTTGCATGTATTTTTTTAGGTAGTGAAGAAATTTTCTTTGTCTTCAGTGTTTATTACAAATAGCCTTTCCAAACTCATTGCTTACCTTTTAATGTTGATGATTTCTTTGGATGGGTTGTATAGGTTTTACATTTTCATAAAGCATTTAATCTTACAAAGTTTTTTCTCATTCAGTGTTTGAAAAAATATTCACCCATGTTTTTTTCTGGCTTTATTTAAAAAATTAAGTTGAATTTTTAGCATATGACTAAAAAAAAGCATGGGAATTATGCTTGGAAATTATCCTTGACATTTGACGTTCTAACTTGATCTTTTCCACTTATTTAAGTTATTTCAGCCCCATTGGTTGAGTAATGCTGCGTTTTCCACTTTTTTGTCATCCTCTTTTATCATGCTCTCAATTGTTATATATATAAAAAGATAATGTCTCTGAGATGTCTATTCTGCTCTCATGCTATATCTGTACCTGAAGCATTGCCGTGTTCTATTAATTATGTGATTATATTATTCCTATTGTTTCTCTTCTCTTCTTCCTTTTTTTTTTCCTTTTTGCCGTGCTTATCGCTTTGTCTCTTTTTGGTCACAACATCTACATGCTGGAATTCTTACTTTTGTCTTTCGAAGACCAGTAACCTTCCCGAAGGAAAGGTACATAGATGATAGATCTTCAGAGATCTTCTTTTGTATTTTTCCTTTGCCTTTACATATATATGCCTTGGCTAATTATAAAATTCCTTTGTCAGAATCTTTCCCCTGAAAGCTATGACATTTAGTATTGCCGTGCATAAGTCTAGATAGTCTGTCTGTCCGTCCGTCTACCCCATCCATCCATCCAATCCATCCATCTGTCCATCCAGGACCAGCTTTGTAATGTATGGGGTCCAGTGAAAAATGAAAATGCAGGTACCGTGTTCAACAATTAACAGTTTCAAGATGGTGACAGCAGAGCATTAAACCAAGTGTCAGAGCCCTTCAAAGCGCAGAGCTCTGTGAGACTGTATGAAGTCACTGTGAAGTCAGCCCTGCATTCATCCATTTCATGGATACTTATTGAGCATCCACTATGTGTTGTGTGCTTTAAGGGAAAGAGCCCTGAAGATACTCACAGTCGGTGGAGGACACAGGTGAGTCAGCCGTGGTATGGTTAGTACTTGATGAAGGTGTGCATGGGATTTGTGGATGCACAGAGGAGAGAGAACTCCACCAGAGAGAAGGATTCTGGAGGAGATGACACTTGTACTGATATTCTAAGACTTTTGCCGTGAGTGATGCTGGGAGCCTTTGGAGGGTTTTCAGCTCCAGGTAGTGACATGCTCCAATTCAGATGCTTTTAAAAGGTCACCCTGCTGTGTGGAAATGATGTTTTAGGGGACCAGGGTGAAAGCAAGGATGGAAGCAGTTAAGGGGCTATTACAATAATCCAGGCAAGGGAAGGTGGAAATGGTGGCTGGACCTGTTTGGAATAGTGGAGGTGGTGAGAAGCAGTCATGTCCTAGATATATTTTGAAGACAGCACTGTGACAACCTGTGGATGAAATAAATATGAGGTAGGGGACAAAGAGAGCAGCTAAGGATAACTGTGAGTTTTAATCTAATCAGTTAGAAGAACAATAGTCATTCACTAAGATGGGAGTAGGTTTAAGGGGGAGATGAAACATCCAACATGCATTGAGTTTGAGATACTTATTCAACATCCAAGTGGAGATGCTGAATAGACAGTTGGATGTGCAATTCTAGATTTGGGCTTGATCAAAGAGGGGGAAGAGAAGGGAAGGAAGAGGCTTTGCCAAGGATGTTGTTGAAAAGAAAGACACTGTCAATAAAATGTTCTTGGTGACTGAGTATAAAGAGAAGACAGAAACAGATTTAAGACAGTGAAACTGACCAGCTTTTAAGGCCCCTTCCCCCTCATTCAGCCAGCCTTGGAAGTATTTCTTCTAAGTCAGATTCCTGTGGGACATGATGAAGCTAATTTCTTGATATTTATTTATGATCAAGAGAGAATTACTGCCACTTAAATGTTGCATTATTAATGATTTAGGAGGAAATGACTTTTTAGAAACACCAATTCTGAAAGCCTGTTAGATAGAGGCCAGGTAGTAAGTAACTTCTTTCAGTGTCAGACCTAAAGAGTTGATGCGTTTTTTGAAAGGGGTTGCAGTGATTACCTTCCATAGGTTGGGTCCAGGCAGTCATGATTTTGGAAGCAAGTCCAGGGTCAATTTGCTTTTGACACTCAGCACATTTTATTTTATTTTTTTTAAAATAGATTTATTTATTTTTATTTATTTATCTTTGGCTGTGTTGGGTGTTTGTTGCTGCTCGCGGGCTTTCTCTAGTGCGGCAAGCAGGGGCTACTCTTCATTGTGGTGCAGGGGCTTCTCATTGCGGTGGCTTCTCTTGTTGTTTAGCATGGGCTCTAGGCTCGCGGGCTTCGGTAGTTGTGGCGCCCGGGCTTAGTTGCTCCGCGGCACGTGGGATCTTCCCAGACCAGGGCTCGAACCTGTGTCCCCTGCATTGGCAGGCAGATTCTTAACCACTGCGCCACTAGGGAAGTCCCACTCAGCACATTTCAGAATCTCATCTTTGCTCATAGACTCTGTTACTCTGGGATTAATCCATAACTAGGGTGAAAGATGGGCACTCTAGAACCTGTAGATTTGGAACTGAAACAGAACATTTCTAAGATGCAGGGAGGAGCCAGATGGGTCCCAGGCCATTCTGATCCGACTGGCTGAGACCATTCTTCCAGTGTCTGGCTGTCTGTTCCCAGGCGTGGTGGTGAATTACGCAGGGGAAAAATACACATCCTCATCCCCTTTCAAAATCAAGAGGAATTTTTGCAGAGAAGGGAAATCTGGGAGAAGTACCCTTAAGTAGCACTGCCATGTGTATTCTGACTCCAGTAGGAAATTCAATGAGGGGACAGGGACCACACTGATAAGCTCAATGAGGGGACCGGGTAAATGGTCAGGTAGCCTGGTGAGTGTGTGTGGATGTGATAAGGTATTTATTTTATCATTATCTCAGTCATTCACCCACTTTCAAAGAAGAGGTTAAATTATCTGAGGACGTTTGCTGTGTTCTGAAATGGATTAAAACTCGGCTGTATTTCCAGTGAGTGATTTAAATATTGTATAGCTCATTTATAATTGAATAAGAATGTAGTGGCTCTTTACAGATTTTGAAGGCATTCTCTCCAAAAAGGCTGTTTTGTTTTCTCCTTTTCAAATAAACATGAATTAGCATAAGAAATAAGGAGCCTGTGAAAGGAATCAATAAAATTAACTGGAATTGGATTTCACACTTTGAATGCCTTACACGTTCCTATTAGGGGAGATACGGAGAAACAGGTAATCAGTTCAAAGAGAA
The DNA here is from genome assembly GCF_059928025.1 of Delphinapterus leucas. Taxonomy (NCBI): domain Eukaryota; kingdom Metazoa; phylum Chordata; class Mammalia; order Artiodactyla; family Monodontidae; genus Delphinapterus; species Delphinapterus leucas. The sequence goes on from NC_143143.1 coordinate 13,260,781, forward strand.
GCTCAGGCTCATAAAAGAGTGACCTATTTCCAGAAGGTGAATATTTAAAATAAAAAAGGCTTGAAAAATAATTCGCTTTACACTGATGGACCAAAACTCCAAGTAACAGGGAAACCTAACAAAAAGACAGGCTTTTTTCTGGGATTGGAAAGGGCTGGGTGGACATTGTCTTGGGGGTAGCACAGAAGAATGGGGAAGAAGACGGGGCTCGGAGTCTGAAGATCTTGGTTTGAGTTCTGTTGCTGTTGATTAGTTTATTTGAAATGTGTGTTTTAGTTTCGACCCTTAGAACTGTTTTCCTTTGTATTGCTAATGGAATGGAATTGACTTTAAAAAAAATTTTTATTCGAGTATAATTGTGTTAGTTTCTGCTGTACAGCAAAGTGAATCAGTTATATATATACACATATCAATGCTTTTTTTAGATTCTTTCCCCATATAGGTCATTGCAGAGTACTGAGTAGACTTTCCTGTGCCATACAGTAAGTCCTTATTAGTTATCTATTTTATGTATAGTAGTGGGTATATGTTAATCCCAAGCTCCCAATTTATCCCTCCCCCCCACCCTTACAACCATAAGTTTGTTTTCTACATCTGTAACTCTATTTCTGTTTTGTATTGTAGATAAGTTCATTTGTACCCTTTTTTTAGATTCCACATGTAAGCGATATCATGATATTTGTCTTTGTCTGACTTACTTCACTCAGTATGAGAATCTCTAGGTCCATCCATGTTGCTGCAAATGACATTATTTCATTCTTCTTAATGGCTGAGTAATATTCCACTGTATATATGTGCCACATCTTCTTTATCCATTCCTCTGTTGATGGACATTCAGGTTGCTTCCATGTCCTGGCTATTGTAAATAGAGCTGCAATGAACACTGGGGTGCATGTATCTTTTCGAATTATGGTGTTCTCCAGATATATGCCTAGGAGTGGGATTGCTGGATCATATGGTAACTGTATTTTTAGTTTTTTGACTTGACTTTTAATGTTGGAATTATGTCTAATTTCTTGGATGTAACAGTGAACCAGGAATTTAGGAGTTCAGGCCAAGCTAGATCCAGAATGGAGGGGCTGAGGCTGGGGAGTGAGCGTGTCTACAGGAGTGAAAGCCACCTCCCTTGTCTGAGATGGAAGGCCCTCAGGGAAACTTCTCTTCTTCCCCACCTGAAGCTCTCCTTACCTCTGGCTGGCGGGGCCTTCTGTAAATGGGGTCCTGTACCATGTGGTGTAAGTATTCAGGGAGGGGCTCAGTGAAGTGTCTTCCTTCTGAAGAGTTGTCCTTGACAGAGTTGTCCTGAGCTCATCCTTAAATCTCAGTGTGCCCATCTGTGGATTTTTCTTTTGCAAGTGAATCTTGGGTCTCAAGGCCGAGCAGCCTGATAGAGCCAAAGTAAAGTTCTCTGCTTACCTGGCAGGTAACACTGAGTTTCCTCCGGAATAAAATGGAGATGATGCCCATCCGATGTGTTCAGAAATCTCCATTCCTTTTTATTTACTTGGGCTTCTTATGTATTTTTATTAAAAAAATCAAAAAAAATTTTTTTTTGGCTGCACCACGAGGCTTGTGGCATCTTAGTTCCCCAACTAGGGATTGAACCCGTGGTCTCGGCAGTGAAAGCATGAAGTCTTAACCACTGGACCACCAGGGAATTCCCTATAAGTTTTTTATTTAAAAACAGCTTTATCGAGGTATAATTAACATGCAATAAACTGCACATGTCGAAAGGGTATGATTTAATACATTTTGATGTATGCATGAACCCCTAAAACTATCACCGCAATCAAGAGAATAAACATATTTATCACCCCCAAAAGTTTCCCTGTGCACTTTTGTAATTCTGCCTGTTCGCCTCTCCCATCCATCTTTTCCCAGGCAACTACTGATCTGCCTTCTGTCACTATAGATTAGTTTGCATTTTTCCCGAGTTTTACATAAAGGGGATAAGATGGAATGTATTCTTTTCTGGCTGATTTCTTTCACTCAGCATAATTGTTTTGAGACTCATCCATGTTTTGGTGTGTATCAATAATTCATTCCTTTTTATTGCTGAATATATTCCATTATAGGGGTAAGCCACAGCTTGTTTATCCATTCTCTTGTTGGTGGACATTTGGGTTGTTTCCAGATTTGGGCTATTCCAAAGAAGACTGCTAGGAACGTTCATGTAAAAGCCTTTGGATGAACATAACTTTCATTTTTCTCAGGTAAATACCTAGACGTGGAATGGCTAGATCATATAGTAAATACATATTTAACTTTTTAAGAAACTGTCAACCTATTTTCCATTTTATAGTCCCTCCAACAGTGTATGAAAGTTCCAGTTCATTCAGATCCTTGTCTACACTTCTAGATTTTAGAAGCCATTTTAATGTGTGTAGTAGTACCTCTGTGTGGTTCTAATTTGCATTTCCCGAATGACTAATGATGTTGAGCATCTTCTTGTGTGCTTACTTGACATCTGTTTACCTCCTTGGTGAAGGCTGTCTTCAAATCTTTGCACATATTTTCTCTTTCTTTTTTCTTTTATGATTGAGTTTTGAGAATTCTTTATATCTTCCGGATATAAGTACCTTATCAGATATGTGACTCACAAATATTTCCCCCAAGTCTGTGGCTTTCGTTTTCATTCTCTTAATAGTGTCTTTCGAGGAGAGGTTTTAAATTTTGATGAAGTCCAATTATCAATTTGTTCTTTCATGCTTCTGGTATCATAGCTAAAAAATCTTTGCCTAACCAGTTGTCACCAACGTTTTCTTTCATGTTTTATTTTATTTATTTTTTTTTGCGGTACGCGTGCCTCTCACCACTGTGGCCTCTCCCGCTGCGGAGAACAAGCTCCGGGCCCAGCCGCTCCGCAGCATGTGGGATCTTCCCGGACCAGGGCACGAACCCGTGTCCCCTGCATTGGCAGGCGGGCTCTCAACCACTGTACCACCAGGGAAGCCCCATGTTTTATTTTTCATAGTTTCAGGTTTTACGTTTAGATCTATGATCCATCTTGAGTTCATTTTTGTATATGAACAAAGTTATGGATCGAAGTCTATTTTTTATGTAAATGGGTATCCAGTTGTTCCAGCATCATTTGTTAAAAAGATTATCCTTCTTCCACGAATTGCTTTGGTACATTTATCGAAAATCAGTTGTCTGTGTATGTGTGGGACTATTTCTGCACACCCCGTTCTGTTCCATTGCTGTGCTCTTCTACATTTACAACAGTCCCACACTGCCTTGATTACTATAGTTTTATAATGTCTTGAAATGGATAGTATTAGTTGTCCAGCCTTTATACTTCCTTAAAGTTGTTTTGGCTGTTCTAGGTCCTTTACATTTCCCAAAGAATTTTGGAACCAGTCAGTTTCTGCAAGTGGGGAAAAACCCCAGTTGGCCATCTTTTAATTTTTTAATTGAAATATAGTTGATTTACATTGTTGTGTTGGTTTCAAGTGTACAGCAAAGAAATTCAGTTATATGTATATATACATATGTGTATATATATATATATATATATTCATTTTCAGATTCTTTTCCATTATAGGTTATTACAAGATACTGAATATAGTCCCCTGTGCTATACAGTAGGTCCTTGTTGTTTATTTTATATATAGTAGCGTGTATCTGTTAATCCCAAACTCCTAATTTATCTCTGCCCTTACTGGCCATCTTTTAAATTTATTGTTGAATTTGATTTGCTAAAGTTTTGTTTAGAATTACTGCATCTGTGTATCTGTTGACTGGTAGCAACAGACACTTCTCCTGGACCTTTGTGAGTCCCAGGCACTGTTACCTCTGATCCTTCTGGGAGGTTCTTTCCCCAGGCTTGCATCCTTTCTTCACACTAATGCACTGATCAGTTGTCAGCTGACACTTGAGGGGACCCTCTGCAGATCTCTGGAATTCTCTCTCTGTGCAGCTCTCTCCTCTCCAGCGTGCTGCCAGTAAATTCTAGCTGCCATGGTTTCCCTGGACCCTCATCTTTATCCCCTCAACTCAGGGAGGCTGCCGGCCGCCTGGGTTCCCTCCTCCTGCGCTGTGGTCTGGAAATGCTTTCAAGGTAGTGGCTCACCTGTCTCTTGGGAATCACTGTGCTTTGTTGTCTGATACCCACTGTCTTGAAAACTGTTCTCTTCGTATATTTTGTCTATTTCGCTGGTTCCAGGTGGGAGAGTATTTGGTCTCTCTTACTCCATCTTGGTTGGAAGTAGAAGTCACTTACTTGGGTTTTACATCATGCATGGTTTCTTGTATCATTTAGTTTACTTTTTAGTTAGGGTATTGCTGTAGCCAGGCTGTCTGACCTTGTTTATGTGAGTGCAAGTTCTGTTCATCCAGAGTTCCCTTCCTTTGTTTCACATTTATAACACCTTGTCTTAACTCCTGTCATTGTTTTTGGGTTTTTTTTGCTTTTTTAAAGAATTGTTTCTCTTTCCTATTTGACTATAGTCTCCTTGTGGAGTATGGCTGAGTTTTATTTACATCGAGCGCTGATAGTAAATGTTTGTTTATATAATAAATGAATGAGAATGAAATTTTCCATTTCCATAAGAATATATAGGCTGTTTCTCCCCTCCCCCTCAAAGAGGTAGATCAAAAAATAATGTGTTCTGTTTAAAGGTTGTAGCTCTATTTAAAATTTAGCTTATTTTGAATTTTGAGTGTGTGTTCGAGTGTACATGCATGCAATAATGATGGGGTGCTTGGTGTTTTAACATTGGTAAAGGGATGGCTCATTGGGAGTTAAATTGCCCCCCAAATAATTCATGGTGTTCTATAAATTTCTCTCCAGGCAATACAGGTCTGGGATCATATGGTCCTTAACTTTACTTTTTAATGGAAGTTTACTAAACAAGTGACATTATACGTTATAGCTATTTTAAATAATCTGTGCTGTTTAGTTCTTTTTTCACTTTTATTGCTAAATGGGATAGAGGAAGAATTGCTCAAATACGTGATTAATAGGAAGTCTCCATGGGAATTTTCTGTTTTTAAGGTGCCTAGTGAGTTTGAGGGAAGAACAGTACTAGAGAAAAAATTTAGTAGAGGGATTATGTCTATGAATAATTATTTTAGAAAGAAAATGTATGTCTCAGAAATATTCTCATTAGAATTTTTTTTTAAATAAATTTATTTATTTATTTTTGGCTGTGTTGGGTCTTCGTTGCTGCATGTGGGCTGTCTCTAGTTGCGGCGAGCGGGGGCTACTCTTCGTTGTGGTGAGCAGGCTTCTTATTGCGGTGGCTTCTCTTGTTGTGGAGCACGGGCTCTAGGTGCACGGGCTTCAGTAGTTGGAGCACGCGGGCTCAGTAGTTGTGGCTCGTAGGCTCTAGAGCGCAGAATCAGTAGTTGTGACACATGGGCTTAGTTGCTCCACGGCATGTGAGATCTTCCCAGACCAGGGCTCGAACCTGTGTCCCCTGCATTGGCAGGCGGATTCTTAACCACTGCGCCACCAGGGAAGTCCCTCATTAGAAATTTTTGATTACCAATTACTTGCAAGTTACTAATTTGGGGAGGTGAATTTACTCATTATTATTACCACGTACTTTACTCAATTCTCTGTGATTTGTGCTTATAGCTACTGCAGAATGTAAACTGAATGCAGACTGGGTTTTTAATCTAGTTTAGCAATTTGGAAACTTACGTCCCACTGTAATGGAATTAGCTGTGTAGCGCCAAAGAATTTTTTGATTCTGAAGTTTTTGTGCTGTTTACTTTTGCTTTATTTGAAAGAGATTCTGGGATGTGGCCAGAGACCACTGGGAATTGCTTGTAACTATTTTAGAACTACACGCGATGTGGTTGAACGTGGAAGTGAGGGCGCATATGTTGTACATCATTCCTAGAGTTTTGCTGGGCTTGGAAATGGTATTTCTTTAACTGATTTTTGTGATCCCATTTGTTAAGAGGTAGCTACTATTGTGAAGAATGTGGGATTATGGGGGTTTTGCATCTAGAACAACGTGAATGAAAGTTTCTATAGTGTTTTCCTTGACAAATTTTGGTTTTCCATTTGGTTTAGATTTACTTTCTGGAAAGAATACTCCCCCCCCACCCCCCACCAATCTGATCTTTTTCTTGACTTTTTTCAGCTGTTGGGGTTACCTGAATGGGCTAATGTAAGAGATATTTTATGGAAGGGAAGGGGATTGAGGAGTGGATAGGAAGTAACCCTAGAGGACAAGAGAAAACATGATGTAGGAAGAATTTTGGAAGAGGGCAAAGAAGTAAAAAAGAGAGGTGAAGGTGTGTATGTTCATCAGAACTATTGATGAAGTTAGCCAGGCTTAGGAATGGATTCTAGAGCCCTGAAGTAACCCTTTTCTGTCTCTAGTCTTACCTGAGAATCATGGTTATGCCTCAAAGCAATGGATAGATGTAGATGACATCTTTTTTTTTAATAAGTCTTGTGCCATTGATAATATTTCTTTTTTTAAAAAGCTTATTGAAGTATAGTTGATTTACAATGTCTTAATTTCTGCTATACTGCAAAGTGATTCCGTTATACATACATATATAAATTCTTTTTCACATTCTTTTCCACTATGGCTTATCACAGGATATTGAATTTAGTTCCCTGTGCTACACAGTAGGACCTTGTTGTTTTTGACTGCTCTTTAATGCTGACGACCCCATAAAGACTAAGCCCTGTAGAATGAAAGCTATTGAATACTTGAGGTTAAGACTGGGTCACCATCTCCCAGTTTCCACAATGCCTTGCACATAATAATAACTTAATAAATGTTTACTGAATAAATAAATGTCCCTTAGCCTTGAAATTTCACTCAAACCTCATGATTTTTTAAATAAACATAGTAACCTGATTACTGAGGTAAGCAGTTTGGGTGGCTTTGAAATGTCTTAGTACTTTGGGTTTGGTTTAGAATGAGGATGTTGTCGTGTCGTAAAGGCGAAGAGAAGAGAGATTATGAAGAACTGACAGCAAGACAAGGAAAACCAGGAGAAGGAGATGGGGATTTGGGTTTTGTGTCACTGCCAAGTGCCTGTATATTTCTTGTTATCATGGTTAGGATTGCTCTGCTTTAAGAGGAAGAAGATTTTTTCTTTTCCTTTTTTTGGTCACAACACAATGCATTGTGTAGCTGCTGGACACTGGCCCTGGACACTGTCCTGCCCATTCTAGAAGAACCTGGGACGAGGATATGCAATGATTTGGTTGTTTCTCTGAGCCTCAGATGTGGTAGGTGGTGCGCGTAGGGCCCTCAGGAATTCTCAGGGCTTGGTGGAATGATTCTGGATGTGGATCCTAGAATCCCCAGCCATGTCAATGGGAAACAAGATTGGCAGGCCTGCCCTCCTGGGGTCATGGTACGACCATGGCCTTCAACTCCTGGGCTGTGCGGATTTTAATACACTGATGTGTGTCATTGCTTAATGGGACGAGAGATTGTTTAGCCTAATGATGTGACTAAATATTTTATCTCTCTAATACTCTTATTTTTCTTATTAAAAGGAAACCACATGAGCACAGAGACTTTTGTCTGTTTTATTCACTTCGTTTCCTCAATACCTAGAGCAATACTTGGAACAGAGTATGCACTCAATAGATGTTAGTTGGATTTGTAGACTGCGTAACTACAATAAATGGGGATCAGGTGAGGGAGGGAGAGGGCGAGGAGGACTGAATACACTTGTCCTTGAACGGATTTCTGTCTGTTTGAGATTTTTTCTCTCTGAGGCAACTTAAGAGATTCTTCAGTGCTTGCCGTGTCCCAGTGGAACAAAGCAGGACCTTATGGTCCTTCCCCCGTGTCCTCCACCTACCCTTTGTCTGTGGAAAAACTTTAGCCAAAGAATAAGTTTAATCAGAGAAGTGAGAAAATGCAGAAGCAAAGAAAAACGGGACAAAACAATAATGGTTTAGTCAGTAAGCAAAGTGAAGGACCTTTAATTCCTTCTCAAGGGCTATAGATAATATTCTGAGCCATATCCCGTGAGCTGTCTTGTAGAGACTGAAGCCCTGACCAGGTGGAAGAAGTTAACTGCATGATGACCAGACTAGCCATGACGTAAGCTGCCACAGTTCCGAGAACTGGCCTTAAGGAAATGGGAACAAACCGACCCCGGAACTAAAGACTAAGTGTACTTAAAACAATCAAGATGACGCTGGTCAGACCACCGATGACCAATTTCAAGGTGACTGTCAGAGCTGACTGTGCTGTTTCTGTATGTAGCCCCCTCCCTCTGTTTATAAAAGCTCTTGCCCAGGGCTTCCCTGGTGGCGCAGTGGTTGAGCGTCCACCTGCCGATGCAGGGGACACGGGTTTGTGCCCCGGTCCGGGAAGATCCCACATGCTGCGGAGCGGCTGGGCCCGTGAGCCATGGCCGCTGAGCCTGCGCGTCCGGAGCCTGTGCTTCACAGCGGGAGAGGCCACAACAGTGAGAGGCCCGCGTACCACAAAAAAAAAAAAAAAGCTCTTGCCCACTGATTGTCAGCGGGGGGAGTCGGCCTTTGGACAGGAGCCCACCCTCCTTCACAGTTGCCGGCATCCCAAGTAAAGCAAACTTTACTTTCCGCCAACCTTGCCTCTTTATTGGCTTTTGAGTGGCGAGCAGCCAGACCCCACTTTTGCCTACACCAGCACAGCGCCAGGTGCCGAGTGGACCGATGGGGGAGACCCAGCCTTGCCCTTGAGGAGGTCTTACTCAAGCCAGAGGGAGATGGTGGGGAATAAACCATCTCCATCTCTTATGGAATAAACCATAAGCCACTTGGAGTGCTGCTGTGGGGTCTGCTTGAATGCTGGGGGAATCGTGGTCAGGTCTCCAAGGTCAGGGAGGCCTCCCAGAGGAGGGGACATGTGAGCTGAGTGTTGACACCTACATGGGATGGCAGAGAAAGAAACCAGGGGGAGTTCCTCTACCCAGAGGTCACGCCAGAGCATTGGCACCAAGGTGTGAAGTCTTGGCCCCATCAGGGATCTGCATATGGTTATGTGTGCTTGGAGCTCTGGGGGTCTGTGAGGGGCGGTCCAGGCATGGAACAGGGCATCAGCAGAAGCCAAATGAAGAAGGAGCTTGGGTATCATGCTTAGGAGTTTGGATTTCCATCTGGAAGTAACTGAAGGTTTATTTTCATTTTTAAAAACCATTTTAAGTAGAAAATTTCAAACATGTATAAAGGTAGAAAGTATAGTACATGACATCCACAAACTCAACCTCTAGATTCTATAATTTTTCCATATTTGGTCCATCCACCTTCTATATATTGTTTGTACATCCATCCATCCAGGAGTTTAAGTAGGGATGTGATTTGTGTTCAAGAGGGCTCCTTTGAGAGGACCGTGGAGGATGAAATAGTGAAGGAAGGGAACAAAGGTTGGGAAAACTCATTGAGATTCTGTTGAAATTGTGGTGAGAGCTGATGGTGGCCTGAACTAAAATTTGATAACACTAGGTGGAACAACATTGAATGTTATGATGTAGCCTTTGAAGTCATGTCCCATCACTTTCTATACATTCTAGTCATCAAGACAGTCACAAGTTCGAGGAGGGAAGATAGTCTTCACCTCTTGACGGGGAGTGGCAAGGTTCTAGAAGTTCACGTGGGTCTGGAAATACTGCTGTTGCCCATTTTTGGAAAATGCAGTCTGTCCAAGGGCTGAAATGACAGAATTTGTAGTTGGATGTGGGGAAGGAGGAAGGGCAAGGAGTCTGAGATGACACCTAGACCTCTAGGGTGAGGGGGCATTATTCACAGAAAGGACAGAGGGACAGGATTCATTCACAGAAAGGACAGAGGGACAGGCGCCCCCCAGGAAAGGGGAGATGATGAGGAAGGAATTTGGGCTTGGGTCCCATTGATTTGTCAGTAAATCCTGCATCAGAATAGCTTTGTAAACTGCAAAGCCACAGGTGTAGCGTTGTTCGAGGAACCGTGAACTGAGTTTCCCAGTAGTTTTCTGATAGCTTTGAGCTGAGTTGGGTTTCCTGGCCTCCTTGCCTGTTGAGAATGCTGTGACCCTCAGCATTTGCTTCCTTCAGTGGAGTTAGAGCAGCCAGTCAGGACCCAGCACTTACTGAATTCATGCAGCAGGCATTTACTGAGCACCTGTGGTATGCTGGGACCAAAAGAATTCAAGTGTAATGACCAACATCGCTTTAAAAAACTTTATCTAGGGCTTCTCTGGTGGCGCAGTGGTTGAGAGTCCGCCTGCCGATGCAGGGGACGCAGGTTCGTGCTCCGGTCTGGGAGGATCCCACATGCTGCGGAGCAGCTGGGTCCATGAGCCATGGCCGCTGAGCCTGCGCGTCCGGAGCCTATGCTCCGCAACGGGAGAGGCCACAGCGGTGAGAGGCCTGTGTAACTCAAAACAAAACAAAAAAAAACAACTTTATGTATAGGAGTGATGGTGCCTGGGACTACATGCTCTCATCACTAAGCTCCAAGGATACAGACTTCCCAGCAGGAGCAGATGTAAAATACGCCTGCTGGGCTCTTCTTGCCTCTGGGTTCCCCATTGGGTGCACTGCTGCTGGTGTCTGTTTTGGAGCACGTACATTTCTATTCAAGAGGAGCTACTGTCCTCACATGGTACCGGACATTTAGAGACTTTGGGTTTTCTCGGTTCCCATATCAAACTCAGCGTCAACAAGGTTACATCCCCTCCCTTGTCCCTGGGGCAGAAGGCAGAGCCAGTGCCCAGATGACCCTGACCTGTCTCCATTCATCCAGTGTCCCAGAAAGCCTGCTTCCCTGGGAACACTGCACCCCACTCCTCACTCATGGCTTCCTACATCTGGAATCTGATTTAGTGTCATCCTTCCTGGGTGGTTCTGATACTGTTTATTCTGAAAACCTTAAAGTCTGCTTCCCTGTAGCTTGTACATAAACGACTATATTTCAAGTTAGAGATTACTGAAATGCTAAAAGAGTTCCATTAAAGGAGGGGGCCTTTCTCCCTGGGGAGACGAGGGAAGTACCTGTGAGCCGTACTTTGAAAGTCAGAGTTGAATATACAGAGATGATGGAGATGATGAAAAAAGCATTCCAGTTAGAGTACCAGCTTGAAAAAAAAGCAGGGAACAGGACAGAGGGGCGTTTTATTCTAAATGATTCTTATCAGCAAGCTACTTAAATGAGCATGCGTATAGTTTGTGTGAGGTTATTTACCTTTATGTCTTGAAATTCTTGTTGATATTATTGCATCCTGCCTATATGCAGACATTTGTTTTTATCAAAAAACCTGAGTAGATCCACTCAACTGAATCTAGACTGTAGGTTATGTGAATAGAATCATCAAATTGGGAACATTTTGCCGGAACATTTTTGGTCAAAAGTTTTGAGGTGTTTTGGAAAGAGTTGTAGCATTTTAAAATCAATACTAGGGGCTTCCCTGGTGGCACAGTGGTTGAGAGTCCGCCTGCCGATGTGGGGGACGCGGGTTCGTGCCCCAGTCCGGGAAGATCCCACGTGTCGCGGAGCGGCTGGGCCCGTGAGCCATGGCCGCTGAGCCTGCGCGTCCGGAGCCTTAAAAAAAAAAAATCAATACTGAAGTTTGATATAGAATGTATATTTATTTCTGTTAAAATTAAGAAAAATAAACCAGCAGGGTAAAGTTTGCTTGCGTGAAGATTTAAGTAATCTAAACTGTGTAATTTTCCAGTAGCCCTCTGTTTTTAATTCAGAGACCACAGCATGCATGTCATTTCCAGTGATATTCATGCCTTTCTGTAGATTTATATTGACCATCTGCAGTAACTCAGACTGAAGAACTTCCTTTAGCATATCTTGTACTGCAGGTCTGCTTGTGCTAAATTCTCTAACTTTGTTTATTTGAAAATGCCTTTATTTCATTTTCATTTTTGAAGGATGGTTTTGCTGCGTATTGAATTCTGGGTTGACAGTTTTTTGGTTCAGTATATTAAAGATACTGTTCCACTGTCTTGTATTCTCCATGGTTTCTGATGAGAAGTCCACCATTTGGATTATTTTTGTTGTCGTTTTCATTGTCATTCGTATTATTGTTCCCATGTATGTAACATGTCATTTTTCTCCAGCTGTTTTCAAGATTTTAACTTTATATTTCAGCAGTTTGGTTAGATGCATTTTTCTTCATCCTACTTATGTTTTGTTGAGTTTTGTGAATCTGTTTGTCTTTCACTAAATTTGGAAGTTTTACGCTTATTTCTTCAAAAAATTTCTCTGCCCCAATATCTGTTTCCTCTGCTTCTGCTACTCCAGATAGGAGTTGAACTGATTGATATTGTCACACAGGTTTCGGAGGCTCTGTTCATTTTTCTTCAATTTGTTTTTCTGTTCTTCAGATTGGATAGTTTCTGTTGATCTATCTGCTATCTGATTCATCTGCTATCTCTAATGTGCTGTTAATACCATTCCAATTACTGTTAACAGTTGTTAACTCTATTTTTAGAATTCGCATTTGGTTCTGTTTGCACAGTATCTAATTTTCTGAGATCCCCCATCTGTTTATTAATTGTGTATATATTTTCATTTACAAATTCTTGAACATATGTACAATAGCTGCTTTAAATCCGTGTTTGGAATTTGAACATCTGGGTCATCTTTGGGTTGATTTGAAAATTATTTTTTCTCTAAGATGGGTTATATTTTCCTCTTTCTTGCATGTCTAGTGATTTTTTAAATCAATTCCTAGACATTATGAAATATATGTTACAGAGACTCTGGATCCTGTTCTATTCCTTTCAACAGTATTTTTGTTCTAACAGTTAACTTGGCTGGTTTCTAAGTCCAATCTCAGTCCCTTGTGCTAGGCAGCAACTGGCATCTCTGCTTATTTCTCAGTTTCCAGCTGCTGCTTTTTCACACCACTGCCTGAGGTCTCTCACCTCCATGTGTAGTTTAGAAGTCAGCCAGGAATCTGGGTGAATTTGTACACAGATTTTCTGAACTCACCTCAACTGTAGTTGCCTCCCTCCCAGGATTTTACCTCTAACTTTCTAGCTACTCTTCTAGCAGCCCGAGTTTTCCTCTGATACTTCAAGCCAGTTAAGGCTGTGGCTTTCTGCCACCCCTAGATACATGCAAATTGGAGATTGTCTTCAGGCAAAAGCCTGCTGCAAAGTCACAAATCTCACCTTCTGCAGTTGTCATTCAAAGGTAGACTCTTGTCTGTTTTCTGCCTGCTTTTGGTCCCTCTCCACCTTTAAATACGTTTTTTTAAAAAAAATTACGTTTTGTCTAGATTTGATCATTGTTACCTGCAGAAGAGTTAGTCTGTACAAACTATTCGGACATACTGGAAGCCAGAGTCAACAACTGGATCTTCTTTACAGGTTTATTGAGGTATGATTGATGTCTAATACACAGTACATATTTGAAATATACAACTTGATAAATTTTAATATATGTTTACACTTTTCAAACCATCACTACAATCAAGATAACAGTGAGTTTTTGACTTTTATTAAGACGTCATAGGAAGATGAGTGGTAGGAAATAAGGCTCTTCTATGCTTTATGTTTTACAGATTGCTTTCAAACGCAGTATCTCGTTTTGATCTTCACAGTACCTCTGAGTTATAGACGGAATGTTTGTCTTCCCCTCCATCCACCCCCAAATCATAGATTGAGATCCTAACTCCCGATGTGATAGCATTAGGAGATGGGGCCTTTGGGAGGTGAGTAGTAGGTCATGAGGGTGGAGCCCTTATGAATAGGATTAGTGCCTGTATAAGAAGAGACAGGAGAGCTTGCTTGCTTTCTCTGCTCTCCACCGTGTCAGGATATAACAAGGTGGCCATCTGCAAACCAGGAAGGGGCATTCACCACATACAGGATCTGCTGGTACCTTGGACTTCCCAGCCTCCAGGACTGTGAGAAATAAATATTTGTTGTTTAAGCCATCCAGTCTATGGTAAATTGTCCCTGAACTAAGATGCTTTGTGGATGTCCAGTGGGTTTTTTTTGTTTTTGTTTGTTTTTTTGTGGTATGCCGGCCTCTCACTGTTGTGGCCTCTCCTGTTGCGGAGCACAGGCTCTGGACGTGCAGGCTCAGTGGCCATGGTGCACGGGCCCAGCCGCTCTGCGGCATGTGGGATCTTCCCGGACCGGGGCACGAACCCGTGTCCCCTGCATCGGCAGGCGGACTCTCAACCACTGCACCACCAGGGAAGCCCTGTCCAGTGGTTTTTAATGTCACCCTTCTGTGGGTGAAAAACTGAGGTGGCTGGGTTCAGTGGCTTGCCCTTTTCATGATACCCGCCATGCTTTCTTACACCACTGTCCACCTGAGGAGATACATACATTGTGGTCCTACCTTCAGGAGTTTGATTTTATTTCGAGTGGGGAGAGAAAGCTTCTCAGAGCAGGGACAGGTAGGTTTGGGGTGGAGAATCTGGAGACCAGGAAAGCCAAGAGGAGGCGTTTGGAGCAGATGTGGAGTGCAGTGGGGAGCAGCACAATGTTTGAGTGGAGGGTTTTGTGACACGCAGGGCAGCTGTGTGCACGAGGAAGGAAGGGGCTCAAGGAAGAGCAAAGAGACCAGTCGAGGCAGGTGCAGTCAGCCCCGTGTGATGTGATGAGCTGAGCATGGTTGTTGTGGAAATGAAAAGGAAAATGGGTATTAGGGTCTTTCCAAAGGAAGAACTGCAAAGAAGTAGGATACTGGATGTAAGAGAAAAAAAGTAGAAGAGTCAAGGGTAGCTTCTTTATTAATTCCTGACACCTGTGTTTTTTCACTGTACCTGACATAAATGCCTGTTGTATGTGAGTTGAAATAAATTGAATGGCAATGGGAATAAGGGTGAGGGGGTGAAGCTTGCTTCCAAACCACTAAATCAACACTTCCCTAACTGGCAGGTGCTTCAGGATCACCACCTGATTTTCTGATTCCCTAGCTCTGGAGTGGCCCCTCCCCGCTAATTTACATTTCTAACAGGTCATGCCGATGCTGCTGGCCCAGGGCCATACTTTGAGAACCAACTGCTCAAAGTCAAGAGAACCTTTATGAATTCTGCCGTCTGCCCTTTCTGCTTCGGGGCTGACTGTATATGAATGTGTTCCTCCGTCTTGTCAATGGGAGTCGGCAGTCAGAGAGGTGACTCTGGGATCATTAATCACGATTTAACATTTGTAAGAAGTCTACTTTATGACTTCACTTGAGCTCCGGAGCCTTGTTTCTGGAGCCTCTTGGGTAACGTTTGGAGAGCACTGCATGTCCTACATGCGCAGATTCTTCATGAGCAAACAAGGCAGCTTCCCAAATGGTACAGCAGCGCCCGTGTCCTGGGCAGGGCAGAGGTGGCTGTTCCGCCAGCAGATTGGGAGGTTCTGGAATCACGTGGTGCTCATTAGCTCATCTGCAGAATCTTCACGTATCATGGGGAGGGTGTCCTGACATCTCCCCAACTTGTTGGGTATCTTCTTGGGTTTCCGTTTGGATTGCACAGAGAACTACGTTTTTGTTAATGAACCACTTAAAGCTTTCAGGCTCTGCAAGCTGGGTCTTTGGATGCAGAGGGTAATTAATTGTTTCTTAGAACAAACCATGTGCATTTCATGCCAGGGCTGTTGGGGCACTGTGGACCTTGCAGAATTCTGTGACTCGTTTATGATTTTAAGACCCAGATGTGCAGAGCGAGGGGAGTTCAGCTTTCTTTCCATTTAGCGTCAGTTTATGGCAGGAGCTGTGCCTGAGCAATGACAGTGTCATTTCTCCAGGAACTAAGCCTGAGCACTTGACTGCACACCTACTCTCTGGCTGGACATTTAACCATTTCACCCACCTGGTCCACGGCAGCTGATGGCTTTGCTCTCCCCATCCACTTCTTCCCAGTGCAGCTCTTGAAGACAGGAGGAATCACCCTGAGCAAACACCACTGGCCGGGACCCGGCCTGCTGTCCAGACGTTGAAGCTTCTCCAATTCTTAACTTCTCTGCCGGGAAGGCATGTATTTTACAAAGGCCCCCAGGCCCACCTTTTGGAGATCCAGGGACCTCACAGGGTTATTGAATTCCTCCCAAGGAGTTTTCCCTGTAGTGTTTTCTCAAGGAGTTTTCCCTGTAATGGTTTCTCCAGGTGAGAGTTGATTCTGGGTATGACCAAGACCCTGATGTCTGACCCCTTCAAGAACTCATCTCAGAGCCCCCTCCCCCGCCCCATGGCCAGAGTCTAGTGTCTGCGGCTGCTTGTCTTTAAAAGCCAACAAAGAAGTGGCAGCAACGATCACACCTTCACTAAGGACGGCCACACAGTGTGTTATGGGCTGAATTGTGTTGTGTCCCCCACCCCCCCGCCAAAGTCATAAGTTTGGTCCTAACCCCTAGAACCTCAGAATGTAATCATATTTGGAGGTAAGGTCTTTAATGAGATAATTAAATTAAAAAGGGGTCTTTGGCAGTGGGCCCTAGTCCAATGTGACTCGAGTCCTTATAATAAAGAGGAAATGTAGACACAGAGGGAAGACCATGTGAGGACACAGTGAGAAGGTGACCATCTACAAGCCATGGAGAGGGGCCTTAGAAGAAACCAACCTTGCCCACACCTTGATCTGAGATTTCTAGCCTCCAGCCTGTGAGAAAATAAATGCAACTGTGGTTGTTTAAGCCACTGAGTTTATGGTACTTTGTTAGGCAGCCCTAGCAAGCTAATACACAGTATTGGGAATTTCCTGGTGGTCCAGTGGTTAGGACTCCGCACTTCCACTGCAGGGGGCACGGGTTCGATCCCTGGTTGGGGAACTAAGATTTTACATGCCACGTGGCCAAAACAAAACAAGCAAAAAACACAGTGTCATGCCATTGAAGTAACCCAGATCTTTTTTTTTTTTTTTTTGCGGTACGCAGGCCTCTCACTGTTGTGGCCTCTCCCGTTTCGGGGCACAGGCTCCGGATGCGCAGGCTCAGCGGCCATGGCTCACGGGCCCAGCCGCTCCGCGGTGTGTGGGATCTTCCCGGAGCCGGGCACGAACCTGCATCCCCTGCATCGGCAGGTGGACTCTCAACCACTGTGCCACCAGGGAAGCCCAATAACCCAGATCTTTTAGATGATTTATCTCCTTTCTTAGCTTGGGTGCCATGGCCCATCTGCACCATCTTCCCAGCTCTGTCCCTTAGGCCTAGGTAGAAAGCTATAATTACACACAGTCTCTGCGGGTCTCCACTGACACACTTTACCTCCGGTAAACCCTCTCCGCCTTCAGCTCAGCCATCTAAGATACCAACCCTCTTGGGATAGGTTCTGCTGGGTTAGAGAATGCCCCCTCTGACTAAATTCGCTGACTGCCTGGCCCAGCTGTCAGTCTTCCCTTTCCTTTCTCAGGATAGAAAACAGCTGGTTAATTTAAAGAGGCCAATCACTTACCTTCTTGGCTTTAGTGTATGGCCGGTATTTAATATTAAAGACCCATTTTACGTTATTCTATGTGTAGCCATACCTACAAATGCTGAGCCAGCGCCATTACCTAGAACTCTAAATTGACTCCTATTGCAGCGCTAAAAATTGCATGGGAAATGATGGAGGGAGTTTAGGGCAGTTTAGGGCTAAACCTGGAATCGGCCAGCTACACCAACTGTGGGACCAGGTGATGGGCGTTATCTAATTTTCTACAACTCAGCTTCCATGTCTTCAAAATGGGGGTAATAATTAGTCAGTCATAGGGTCGTTGTGTATCTCTGTACTTAGAGATAGAATATATGAAGCACAGGCTTTACCAGAGTGAACACTCAGGAAAAGTTAGTTAGCTGTTAGGATTATTAATTTCGTGGTAAAGACCTCCAAGCTAATTCAAGTTTCCTATGTGACCTCTGAATCAACAGAGATATATAAAATAATGGTGGTTATAATCTTTGTGTTAAGTATCAGTTACTCTATTTAGCATCTCCAAAAATGGTAATCCATGTAATTAGATATGTAACTTTTTCTTTTTGGCTTATAAACAAGAGGAATTTATTCCTCACAGTTCTGGAGGCTGGAAGTGCAAGCTCATGGTGCTGGCAGATTTGGTGTCTGGTGAGAACCCGCTTCCTGTAACATGTTTTTGAACAAAGAGAATTCTGCTTTTTTGTGGCCTTTAAGTCATTAGATGTGTATTTCCTGGTTAATTTCCTTTTTTTTTTTTTTTTTTTTTTGGCTGCTGGGCACAGCATGTGGGATCTTAATTCCCTGACTAGGGATCAAACCCCTGCCCCCTGCATTGGGAAAACAGAGTCTTAACCACTGGACCGCCAGGGAAGTTCCCTGGTTAATTTCCTTTTGTTATGTAAAACCAGAAGCTAAAGTTGCATCTCTTGCTAATTTTCCTTTCTGCTCTCCAAGAGGAGGGAGCACTTGTCTACTTGGGTTAGAATGTAGGACCCAGATGGGGCCATGTTCATGGTGGACTGGCTGTGGCTGGCAAAACCTTGCGCATCAGAGTGTGGCCTCTTTTGCTTTCTCCCATCTATGCTACAACCCTCAGCTGAGCTGGGCCCCGCCTCCTGGGGCAGGTCCAACTGTCTTGCTGTCTTTGCTCTTCTCCTGTGGGAGCTCCGTGGCTTTCATATTTTAAGGACAGAGTATAAGAGCTCGCATTTTGGGTTTGGGCTTAGCAGGTGGGAGGGGCTCCTAGAGCTTGATCCTAAGACTCCTGTAACCAACCAGATTTCACTTCACGTTTGCCATTGCCTTTGGGCTGCTGATCAACCTTGGGAGCATGATGGAAAGGAGGGGTGATTAGCCTAAGAGCATCAAAACTCCAAACTCAGTTCCCTGACGAACTTACAGCTGCAATTTCCCTAACCAGTTCCACAGCTGCGATTTCCCTAACCAGTTCCGGAATGAAAGTGGGATTTGAGCCTATACAAACTAACTCAGCTACCTGGTCCTGTAAGTCAAGACCAACACTATAATGGGAAAATAAGTATTTTCCCCGAGGCAAGAAGCAAGAAAGGCTGGGCTTGTTGCAGCCTGCAACTCCTTCCCTCAGAATGGAGTCTGTGTTTCTCTTATTTTCTCTTTTTCTCCCCAAAGGTAAAACACCCAGGCAGAGACAGCTGTCCCCAACTGTGCTCCCCAGATCCCTCTCCTGTTTTCTCTGGATTTTGTATTTAAAAGCAAATCTTAAATCTCTGACAAATGGACCCAGCCACAGGGTGAGAAGACATTAACTGCAAAAAAGGGACAACATCTCCAAGTTAGTGGATACCTTAAGATGATTAATTCAACAAGAAAATCTGGGATAAGGACATGGTGAAACTTGTGAGGGACAAGTAGAAATCTCCCCTGAGTTACGTTCACTTTTGTCTGCTTTGTCTATTTAGATCATTGTTGTTAGTTTTGCTCGGTGGTTTTGTTTTTAAAGAAGCCACAAAAATACTTTCCTGCTATTATTTTTTTCCTCCTGTCCATTTTCTTTGTTCTTTTGAGAGTATAGTTTGTGCTTAAAAGTCGGGAGATGCTGTCCTGCATGTAGGTTGCCGTTGTGCCGGGGACAGTGCTGCCTGTTGAGACCCAAGTCACTTTACATGTTGAAATGTCTGCAGCAAAGCTTTGGACACGTCACTGGGTCACTGGACACAAGTATATGTTACAAGAATTGGGCCCAGGGGAGAGTGAGTATGCAGGGAAGGGCTTTTCTGGAGGGAAAGCCCAGTTTAAACGTAAAATACACCTTGGTATATCAAGTACGTGTGTTTTGATTCATGCCCCACAGCTCTTAAAGAAGGTAAAACAAGGTTTTGAAACAAGGAAGTGAGGAAGGCTGTGCAAAAGGGTTTGATGCGCCTTTGGAAGACAGCCTTTCTCATGGTCCTTCGCTCAAGTTGTTTCTGCCAAGAGGGGGGGCGAGGGGGTGGCATGCCTGATGTGTAGGTGCCAGAGGGGTCAAGGAGAACTGAGGACTGCCTGGTCTGCAGTCTCAGTTCCTGGAAAGGATGGGCAATTGGAGAGAGGGAGGCAGGAGCGATCTTGGCCATGAGAGCTGACTAGTCGGTGTGGGCCAGTGGTTAGTGCAGGCAGAAAGCAAGGATGCAGGTCATTGATGCTGTGGTCATGCTCTGAGGAGGCTGCCCAAATGATGTCATGGGTGGGAGGTTGGGAGAAGGGTTGGCCTGTCCTTATCCCTGCCGCAAGCAGAGCATATTTACTTTGAACTTTTATATATTGGGCATGTCCCGTAGGACTGTTTGAACAAAGACCGTAGATGAAATAAGGTTAAAAACCACTTCTTCTGAGGGATCCCGAGAGGCCTGAGGCTTGGTCATTAGGAACAGCTGGTCATCAAGGAAAAGCAGCTGCAGGAGATGAGCTTGAGCTTGAATTTGAAATGTGAAGCTAGTGCACAGAGTCCAAAAGAAAAGAAAGCTAAATTTAGAGCTAAGATCCCACCCTTCTGTTTCTTGGAAAAAAAATTTTTTTTTAGTATTTCTAAATTGGGGTGTAATTTACATATAGAGTGAAATGCACAGATCTTGACTGTACAGATTGATCAGTTTGGATAAACCTCATTCATTTGTGTAAGAAAGTTCTCTTGTACCTCTCCCCAGTCAGTTTTCCACATCCACCAGAAACAAGCACGATTCTGGTATTTTTCGCCATAGATTAGTATTCCCTTTTCTAGAATTTCACAGAAATGAAATCAGGAAGTATGTACGCTTTCGTTTCTCTTTTCTCTTCACTCAACATAATGTTTTTGCATTTACCTTTGTTAGGGGTCGGCAAACTTTCTTGAAGGAGCATATATAGTAAATATTTCAGGCTTGCCAGTCACAAGGTCTCTGACAATATGCAAATGTTTCAATAAAAACATTTCTGTTCTATTTCAATAAAACTTTATTTACAAAAAACAGGTGGCTGGTTTGCAGGTGGAGTTTGCTGACCTCGGATCTGTGTTATTTTGTTTATCAGGAGTCTTGTTCCTTTTTATTTCTGAGAAGTATTCCATGCATGGGTATATCACAGTTTATATATTGATTCTTCTGTTGATGGACAGACACCCAGGCCCTTTCCAGTTTGGGAGTATTATAAGTAAAGCTACTGTGAATGTTTTGTGTAAGACCTTTCTGTGCCTAAATTTTAATTTCTCTTGTATAAAAACCTAGGAGTGGAATTACTGTGTTGTAACTCTAGATGAAAGTGCCAGGTAGTTCTACAAAGTCATTGTACCAAGTTATACTTCTGCCAGCAACATGTGAGAGTTCCAGTTGCTCCTCACCCTTGCCAACATTTGGTGTTGTCAGTCTTTTTCATTTTACCCATTATAGTGGGTGTGGAGTGGTGTCTCATCCTACTCGGACTGCTTCTTGATTAATGAGCTTCAGTCCTAGGTGTTGTCTTTATTGCAAGACACGCCTCTTACTGTTGTCAACCTCCCAGGCATTTAATAGCCTCTCCTTACACAGAACCTGGTAGAATAAGTGGCATGTGTTTACCCAGAGTCTTTGACAGTATGTATTTTGGTCTTTAATCATCAACTACTTTAATTGTCCATATGAATCAGATTTTACACTGATACCCCTTTGCCTTCTTTGCTGTAAAGACTCCACTTCCTTGGCTCAGTTAGTGGAGCAGAGCTGGGAGAAAGAAGGCAACGGTGACATCATTTCTGGTTTCACAAATGCTATGGTCTTTCCTCCTCCAGAGCCTTCAGACCAGGCTGGCTCCCATTTATTGAAACACTCAGTCAATTCCTTCCTGCCATATGGTTGATTTTCCCTGAGGGTGAGGGGGAAGATTGAGAAGAGAGACTCATATACTGCTGGTTATTCTGTTGTGTTTGGATGTGGAGTTTAATTTGTGTTGGAAAATAGCAGTATTCTTATTTCATTGATTTCTTTTTTGCTTCTTTTATAAAAGGAAAGAACGAAAGCTGGGAAATTAGCTACAGAAATAGCAAGTGAATAATAAAATAATGAGTTGTTTGTCCATGTGCAGTTAAAAAAGGAAGAATGTTTTACTTTCTTTTGATGTGAATTGACAAAAAGCCTACTGGCTTCTTGTATCAGTGTGGTGTCTTAAGAGATATAAAGCATTATTGTATCTGCTCTCTTACTAATAAAAATAAACCTGTGAAATGATCAGATATGATGCTCAATTTATAAATGAGGAATCTGAGGATCACAGGGATGTGGTACCTGGCCCAAGGTCACTTAGCTTGGACTGTGGTCCTGGTTGAATAGGGATTTAAAATTGCAAATTTCTTGGTTTGTCTTAAGACACTTAAGAGAATTTTTTAATAGTGACTAATATTTTTCCCACCTTGGAAAAGGAGATATAGGATCATAAAACAAAAGGTTTTGGATCTTCAAGGTCAAAAGAGTAGGTTTTGGGGAAGAGACCTTTACACAGAGATTCATCCATGTGATGAAAGAGAGCCTGCCTCTGGCATAGGTGCTAACCAGTGGGGACATGAGGTGATGGGGATGACAGTCTGGGCCCTGAGGAACAGTTCTGCCCTCAGTTCTGAGGAACCATCTGTCCCTAGTGAGGTCATTTAATCCCTCTGTACCTCTGTTTCTCTCATCTATCAAATGGGTTCTTGGATATGATATGATCTTTCTTGGACATGGATATGATCTTTCTTCCTTCCAGCTCTAAACTTTACTCATTATCTAAAGTAATTTCCATTTCCCCCATTTTAGTTGCTCCCTTGAATTAAAGAGTGATGTCTTTATCATCCTTAGGTATCAACAACCATCAGTGTCCAGTGCTGTCTCAGAGTTCTATGGTCCTATTGGAGTAAAGTTCTTAAGGAATTAAATAGATCAAGAGATGGATAAGAGATGTCTGTTCCTGTGTCTGGAGACACTATAATGGCCTCTGGTCACAGCCTGAGACTGTTACTGAACTTATAGCCTTATTACTCATCTGTGATATGGGGATGAAAATGCCATCTTCTAATGGATGTGGTCTGGGGTAAATGAAAAGTAAGCGCATAGTAGCCCTCAACAAATACTGTGTGTACATTCTTTCCTGCTGTCCCTTCCAAAGCCAAAACTAGCCAGAATGAGTGTGACGAGCACGTGGGCATTGCTGCAAGAAAGCAAAGGCCTTGAGTTTGTTTCCCATTATCATTTCCTTAATCCACTGAGTTATATTCCTTGCTCTCTGCTGATCTTGACTATACCCTTTAAACTTGGCCCTGTACTGGGGAGACTGAGAGGAAGCCAAAAGACCTTGAACTTCCAGGATTTCCTCTGGGGTGTCTGGACTAGCTAACCCAAGAACTCTAAGAACAAAGAAACTCATGATAACCATACTCTAGCCTGCGTAGCTTGGGAAGGTAGGTTGATTGGCAGACCACTTTAATCATGGTTTCTGGAGGTGGTGTGGTTGGAAATTATAGTATCAAAGGGATTTTAATGTCTGCATTTCATCCAGAAGGTCTTTGTGTTTTCCATCAAAGAAACGTATTTCTTTTCCTCTCCCCCCTCTTAAAAAAAAGAAATCTGGGTCAAAACAGAGGGTGGAGTTCCTTCATTTATGTGCTGTCGCGGGGGTTCAGCATCACCTGGAGGTCTGGGTGGGGCCTGAGAATTTGCCTTTCTAAACAGTTCCCATTTGGTGCTGATAGCCCTCCCGGTCACACTTTGGAAACCTCTGTGCTGACCTGCAGCTCCTAATGCAGCAGAGTTGACCCTGGCTGAGAAACATCTCTCTCTTCTTTGTCAAGAATGATTCCTTTAACCTCTTCACTATGCGACATTCACCCTGATTAAATAACTGAGGAGTTTAAGCTTCATTTACCCTGCAATTTTTCTTTGAAAGATCTTACAAATGATCTATTTATTTTTTCAGGGAATGAGTTTTCAAGTCTTTTGTTTGTTCTCCTGTTTGGCTTGTGTTCAGAACACCACTGTTCCTACCAGTGTAACTTTTGTCACCCACCGGTATATTTATTTTTTAATTTAATTTAATTTTATATTATTATTTTTTTGCAGTACGTGGGCCTCTCACTGTTGTGGCCTCTCCCGTTGCGGAGCACAGGCTCTGGACGCGTAGGCTCAGCGGCCATGGTTCATGTGCCCAGCCGCTCCGCAGCATGTGGGATCTTCCCGGACCGGGGCACGAACCCGCGTCCCCTGCATTGGTAGGGGGACTCTCAACCACTGCGCCACTAGGGAAGCCCTGTTTTTTTTTTTTTCTTTTTATGCCATATATATATGTTAGCATACGGTGTTTGTTTTTCTCTTTCTGACTTACTTCACTCTGTATGACAGTCTCTAGGTCCATCCACCTCACTACAAATAACTCAATTTCCTTTCGTTTTATGGCTGAGTAATATTCCATTGTATATATGTGCCACATCTTTATCCATTCATCTGTCGAAGGGCACTTAGGTTGCTTCCATTCCCTGGCTATTGTAAATAGTGCTGCAATGAACATTGTGGTACATGACTCTTTTTGAATTATGGTTTTCTCAGGGTATATGCCCAGTAGTGGGATTGCTGGGTCATATGTTCTATTGTCAGTATTTTAAGGAACCTCCATACTGTTCTCCACAGTGGCTGTATCAATTTACATTCCCACCCTTTTCTCCACACCCTCTCTAGCATTTATTGTTCACAGATATTTTGATGATGGCCATTCTGACTGGTATGAGGTGATACCTCACTGTAGTTTGGATTTGTATTTCTCTAATGATTAGTGATATTGAGCATCCTTTCATGTGTTTGTTGGCAATCTGTGTATCTTCTTTGGAGAAATGTCTGTTTAGGTCTTCTGCCCATTTTTGGATTAGGTTGTTTGTTTTTTTGATATTGAGCTGCATGAGCTGCTTGTAAATTTTGGAGATTAATCCTTTGTCCGTTGCTTCATTTGCAAATATTTTCTCCCATTCTGAGGGTTGTCTTTTCATCTTCTTTATGATTTCCTTTGCTGTGCAAAAGCTTTTAAGTTTCATTAGGTCCCATTTATTTTTGTTTTTATTTCCATTTCTCTAGAAGGTGGGTCAAAAAGGATCTTGCTGTGATTTATGTCATAGAGTGTTCTGCCTATGTTTTTCTCTAAGAGTTTTACAGTGTCTGGCCTTACATTTAGGTCTTTAATCCATTTTGAGTTTATTTTTGTGTGTGGTGTTAGGGAGTGCTCTAATTTCATTCTTTTACATGTAGCTGTCCAGTTTTACCAGCACCACTTATTGAAGAGGGTGTCTTTTCTCCATTGTATATTCTTGCCTCCTTTGTCAAAAATAAGGTGACCATATGTGCGTGGGTTTATCTCTGGGCTTTCTATCCTGTTCCATTGATCTATATTTCTGTTTTTGTGCCAGTACCATACTGTCTTGATTACTGTAGCTTTGTAGTATAGTCTGAAGTCCAGGAGCTTGATTCCTCCAGCTCCATTTTCCTTTCTCAAGATTGCTTTGGCTATCTGGGGTCTTTTGTGTTTCCATACAAATTGTGAATTTTTTGTTCTAGTTCTGTGAAAAATGCCATTGGTTGTTTCATAGGGATTGCATTGAATCTGTAGATTGCTTTGGGTAGTATAGCCATTTTCACAATGCTGATTCTTCCATTCCAAGAACATGGTATATCTCTCCATCTGTCTGTATCATCTTTAATTTCTTTTATCAGTGTCTTATAGTTTTCTGCATACAGGTCTTTTGTATCCTTAGGTAGGTTTATTCCTAGGTGTTTTATTCGTTTTGTTGCAGTGGTAAATGGGAGTGTTTCCTTAATTTCTCTTTCAGATTTTTCATCATTAGTGTATTGGAATGCAAGAGATTTCTGTGCATTAATTCTGTATACTGCAACTTTACCAAATTCATTGATTAGCTCTAGTAGTTTTCTGGTGGCATCTTTAGGATTATCTATGTATAGTATCAAGTCATCTGCAAACAGTGACAGTTTTACTTCTTCTTTTCCAATTTGGATTCCTTTTATATCTTTTTCTTCTCTAGTTGCTGTGGCTAAAACTTCCAAAACTATGTTGCCTAATAGTGGTGGGAATGGACAACCTTCTCTTGTTCCTGATCTTAGAGGAAATGGTTTTAGTTTTTCACCATTGAGAATGATGTAGACTGTGGGTTTGTCATATATCGCCTTTATTATGTTGAGGTAAGTTCCCTCTATACCTACTTTCTGGAGGGTTTTTTTTTATCATAAATGGGTGTTGAATATTGTTGAAAGCTTTTTCTGCATCTATTGAGATGATCATATGGTTTTTATCTTTCAAGTTGTTAATATGTTTCACATTGATTGATTTGCATATATTGAAGAATCCTTGCATTCCTGGGATAAACCCCACTTGATCATGGTGTATGATCCTTTGAATGTGCTGTTGGATTCTGTTTGCTAGTGTTTTGTTGAGGATTTTTGCATCTATGTTCATCAGTGATATTGGCCTGTAGTTTTCTTTCTTTGTGACATCTTTGTCTAGTTTTGGTAGCAGGGTGATGGTGGCCTCGTAGGATTAGTTTTGGCGTGTTCCTCCCTCTGCTATATATTGGAAGAGTTTGAGAAGGATAGGTGTTAGCTCTTCTCTAAGTGTTTGATAGAATTCGCCTGTGAAGCCATCTGGTCCTGGGCTTTTGTTTGTTGGAAGATATTTAAACACAATCTTAATTTCAGTGCTTGTGATTGCTTATATTTTCTATTTCTTCCTGGTTCAGTCTCAGAAGGTTGTACTTTTCTACGAATTTGTCCATTTCTTCTAGGTTGTCCATTTTACTGGCATATAATTGCTTGTAGTAATCTCTCATGATCCTTTGTATTTCTGCAATGTCAGTTGTTACTTCTCCTTTTTCATTTCTAATTCTATTGATTTGAGTCTTCTCCCTTTTTTTCTTGATGAGTCTGGCTAATGGTTTATCAATTTTGTTTATCTTCTCAAAGAACCAGCTTTTAGTTTTATTGATCTTTGCTATTGTTTCCTTCACTTCTTTTTCATTTATTTCTGATCTGATGTTTACGATTTCTTTCCTTCTGCTATCTTTGGGGTTTTTTTGTTCTTCTTTAATTGCTTTAGGTGTAAGGGTAGGTTGTTTAGTTTCTTGTTTCTTGAGGTAGGGTTGTATTGCTATAAACTTCCCTCTTAGAACCACTTTTGCTGCATCCCATAGGTTTTGGGTTGTCGTGTTTTCATTGTCATTTGTTTCTACGTATTTTTTGATTTCCTCTTTGATTTCTTCAGTGATATCTTGGTTATTTAGTAGTGTATTGTTTAGCCTCCATGTATTTGTATTTTTTACAGATTTTTTCCTTTAATTGATATCTAGTCTCACAGTGTTGTGGTTGGAAAAGATAATTGATATGATTTCAATTTTCTTAAATTTACCAAGGCTTGATTTGTGACCCAAGATATTATCTATCCTGGAGAATGTTCCATGAGCACTTGAGAAGAAAGTGTATTCAGTTGTTTTTGGATGGAATATCCTGTAAATATTAATTAAGCACATCTTGTTTAATGTATCATTTAAAGTTTGTGTTTCCTGATTTATTTTCATTTTGGATGATCTGTCCATTGGTGATAATGGTGTGTTAAAGTCCCATACTATTATTGTGTTACTTTTGATTTCCCCTTTTATTGCTGTTAGCATTTGCCTTATGTATCGAGGTGCATTTGCCTTATGTATCAAGGTGCTCCTATGTTGGGTGCATAAATGTTTACAATTGTTATATCTTCTTCTTGGATTGATCCCTTGATCATTATGTCGTGTTCTTCCTTGTCTCTTGTAACATTCTTTATTTTAAAGCCTATTTTATCTGATATGAGAATTGCTACTCCAGGTTTCTTTCGATTTCCATTTCCATAGAATATCATTTTCCATCTCCTCACTTTCAGTCCGTTTGTATCCCTAAGTCTGAAGTGGGTCTCTTGTAGACAACATATATATGGGTCTTGTTTTTGTATCCATTAAGCCAGTCTTTGTCTCTTGGTTGGAGTATTTAATCCATTTACATTTAAGGTAGTTATCGATATGTATGTTCCTATTCCCATTTTCTTAATTGTTTTGGGTTTGTTATTGTAGGTCTTCTCCTGCCTAGAGAAGTTCCTTTAGCATTTGTTGTAAAGTTGGTTTGGTGGTGCTGAATTCTGTTAGGCGTTGCTTGTCTGTAAAGATTTTAATTTCTCCATCGTATCTGAGTGAGATCCTTGCTGGGTAGAGTAATCTTGGTTGTAGGTTTTTCCCTTTCTTCACTTTAAATATGTCCTGCCATTCCCTTCTGGCTTGTACAGTTTGTGCTGAAATATCAGCTGTTAACCTTATGGGGATTCCCTTGTATGTTATTTGTTGTTTTTCCTTTGGTGCTTTTAATATTTTTTTCTTTGTATTTAATTTTTGATAGTTGATTAATATATGTCTTGGCATGTTTCTCCTCGGATTTACCCTGTATGGGACTCTGTGCACTTCCTGGACTTGACTGTTTCCTTTCCCATAGTAGGAAATTTTCAACTTTTATCTCTTCAGATATTTTTTTCAGTCCCTTTCTTTTTCTCTTCTTCTTCTGGGACCCCTATAATTCCAGTGTTGGTGCATTTAATGTTGTCCCAGAGGTCTCTGAGACTGTCCTCAATTCTTTTCATTCTTTTTTCTTTACTCTGCTCTGCAGTAGTTATTTCCACTATTTTATCTTTCAGGTCACTTATCTGTGTCTGCCTCAGTTATTCTGCTATTGATCCCTTTTAGAGAATTTTTAATTTCCTTTATTGTGTTTTTCATCATTGTTTATTTGCTTTTAGTTCTTCTAGGTCCTTGTTAAACATTTCTTGTATTTTCTCCTTTCTATTTCCAGGATTTTGGATCATCTTTACTGTCATTACTCTGAATTCTTTTTCAGGTAGACTGCCTATTTCCCCTTCATTTGTTTGGTCTGGTGGGTTTTTACCTCGCTCCTTCATCTGCTTTGTGTTTCTCTGTCTTCTCATTTTACTTAACTTAGTGTTTGGGGTCTCCTTTTTTGCCGGCTGCAGGTTCGTAGTTCCCGTTGATTTTGGTGTCTGCCCCCAGTGGCTGAGGTTGGTTCACTGGATTGTGTAGGCTTCCTGGTGGAGGGGGCTGGTGCCTGTGTTTTGGTGGATGAGGCTGGCTCTTGTCTTTCTGATGGGCAGGACCATGTCCGGTGGTGTGTTTTGGGGTGTCTGTGAGCTTATTATGATTTTAGGCAGCTTCTCTGCTAATGGGTGGGGCTGTGTTTGTGTCTTGCTAGTTGTTTGGAGAAATGCTTGTAAATTTTAGGGTGTCCAGCTTGGTAGTTTGCTGGTCGTTGAGTGGAGCTGGGTCTTGGTGTTGAGATGGAGATCTCTGGGAGAGCTTTTGCCACTTGATATTACATGGAGCTGGGAGGTCTCTGGACCCACCAGTATATTTAAAATGTTAGAGCAGATCCTTGTAGATTAGGATTCATAATCATCTATCCATCCATCCATCCATCCATCCATCCACCTATCCAGCCATCCAGCTGTCCAAGCATTTAACCATCTATCCATTCATCCATCCACCTACCTACCTGTCTTTCTCCCTATCCATCTATCTATCCCCCCAACTGTCTACTCACTCAGCCAGCCAGCTCTCCACCAAGACAACTACTCACCCAGCCACTCATCCACCTGCCCAGTCATCCACCCAGCCAGCCACCTAGCCAGCCACACAACCAGCCATCCACCCATCTACCTGTCCACCCACCCATTCATTCAGCCATCTAGCTGTCCGGGCATTTAACCATCTATCCATTCATCTATTCACCTACCTACTTAACTGTCCTCCTATCCATCTGCCTATCCACCTGTCCACCCATCCAGCCAGCCACCCATCTACCCATCCAGCTATCCACAGAGCCAGCCATTCTCCTGCCCAGCCAGCTACCTAGCCAACCATCCACCCATTCACCCACTCAGCCAGCCACCCATCCAGTCATCCACCCATCCACCCATCCAGCCTTCCATCCAGCCACCCATCCAGCCATTCACCTATCCGGCCATCCAGCCATCCACCCAACATCATATGCTGGCAGGCTGTAGAGTTGCAAAGAAAGATAAAACCTTGTGCCTGCTCTCAAGACGTTGATGTCACTGTAATAGAAACTCCTCTTTCCTGTCTTCGTTAAAGTAAAATGTGCATTTCTTTCTTCTTAGTGAATTGAGATAATAGTTGAATCCTTTGCATTAATATTGCTGCTTCCCCACAAACATATATTTTCCCAGAAAATGTTTTGAGAAAGCTGTTAATTTCTTGACATAAAGGCATAAATGTTTTTCACCCAGTTTGTTGTGTTGAAAAGCAATTCCTTCCAAAGATGCTTTTCGTAGCCTTTTGGTGATAATGACCGAAAGGTTTTCTCTGAATAAGGATGCTACCTTTTAGAACCCTCTGCTATGTTATCAGGTTATCTTGAAATGTCTGTGTCAGTCTAGCCAGTGGCTCTGTGCAGGCTCTTTGTGGAATGTGTTTTCGGAGTGATGGATCACCCCAGCTTAGTCTACCTACGCTGTGTGCTTTTCAGCATTATGAGCACCCCTGTAAATAATTCCAGAACCTTCTGCGGGACCCTTTGCCCAAGTACCATTTTGGCTTTCACTGCGCTTGTCTGTGGGTGTGAATGCTTTAATGGTTTTTCAAAGCCAGTTCTGAAGAATTTAAAGTGGTGTATTCGCTCTGTGTGTACCTTAATCCTGCCGAAGTGTTTTAAAAATTCATTATAAACTTTTATTACAATGGCCAAATTATTTTCATCTCTCCTTGTCCTCATTCCATCTTTGTTTAAACACGTGGAGCTTTTTACGTGGTGGAAGTCGTTATGGCTATACAATTTTTTCGGATTCACATTATTTTGTAAATGTTCTTTCTTGCTCCTACGTGGCTGTCATGACCCTGTAATAGTCCACGGTTTAATATACCTTTATTGCTTTTCCATTTTCTATTGCTGGACTTTAGGTCATTTCTATCTTTTAAAAATAACCAAATGTTGGGGCTTCCCTGGTGGGGCAGTGGTTAAGAATCCACCTGCCAGTGCAGGAGACATGGGTTCGAGCCCTGGTCTGGGAAGATCCCACATGCTGCGGAGCAGCTAAGCCCGTGCGATGCAACTACTGAGCCTGCACTCTAGAGCCCGCGAGCCACAACTACTGAGCCTGTGTGCCACAAATACTGAAGCCCGTGCGCCTAGAGCCCGTGCTCCCAACAGGAGAAGCCACCACAATGAGAAGCCTGTGCACCACAATGAAGAGTAGCCCCTGCTTGCCGCAACCAGAGAAAAGCCCATGTGTAGCAACAAAGACCCAAAGCAGCCAATAATAAAATAAATTTATATAAAAAAATAACCAAATGCTTCTTTCTATTCCTGTCATCTGTAAACGGAAAGGAAAAAAAAAAACCCCACAAGCAAACTCTTTTTTTCTTCTTTTGAATTATTTACATACATTTATATGATTAGGCTATTGTTCTTGTCATATTTTTAATTACTCTTGATACAACTAGTCAGACTTTCTTCCCACAGAATTGAGTCAATCTACTTACCTCCCTGCCAAAACCAGGCTTAATAAGTTTTCTTCGTTTTTCCAATTTAATAAATTTTCAAGAGCTTGCCCACTGTTTTGATTTGCGTTTCTATAATTCCAGTCACCATTAAACCCATTTTCAGTTATTGTTTTACTAAAGGAGTTCGTTCATCCACGTGTGCATGTTTGTGCTGAAGACGCGTGGAATGTTTTCCCTTTGTATGAGGTATTTGTATATATACTGTTTTCTTTGTGTGTGCGTGCGCGTGTGTGTGCGTGCGTGTGTGTGTGGGTGGGTGAGTGTGTAATTAGTAACATTTATGTTTGACTTTTCCAATTCTGTTGTCTTCCTTTTGTTTAAGGTTTTCTGGGCTTCTTAAAAGTTGATAATATTTATAAAATTAGATGTAATAGTAACTGTTGCCTGATAAGAACTCAGATATTTATTAAATGAGTGAATATTTATCTTTCCTTTGAAATCTGTTCTATAACAATAACTTTAAAAACCTTTTACTTGGGAGGAGAATGTTATTTTGTTCAATCTAGTTTTTCCTATGGTTTGATTTGTTATGTTTATTTGTTATAAAACCATATATATAGTTGTTATATATATGGTTTGACTTGTTATGTATGTTTGATTTTGTAATATTTTCCCACTAAATTTAGATTGGGTGTGGATCTAAGCTTATTTTTCTACATTTTGTTGTTTCTGTTATTATGTATGACATTTTATTTTACTTTTCCATTCACTTAATTCTTTAAAAGTTTGGATCTACTTCTGGGGTCCCACTTCTGCCTCAGGGATCTGTGGCTGGGCTTTAAGCCATTATTACTGTTTATGACACGTTTGTTTTGAACATATTCTAGTATTTAATGGAGAAAATCACCTTTATTCATCCCTTTTTATTTATTCTTTTCCCCCCCAATACTAATTTTTTCTTTTTTTTGCTGTTTTTAGCTAGATTTTATATACAACAGTGTAAATAAGTAAGGAAAGGTTTTATGGAACAAAAATAATTAGAAAGAGCAGCTTTCCCTTTTCTAGTTCCAGTGAAATATAATTAGAGAAGCTTTAACTATATTAAAAAAGTACATTACACATAACTGATTGTGGTATTCTATACACACACACATTTTTATATATACGTTGTACACCTAAAATGAATACAATGTTATATGTCAGTTATATCTCACTAATAACAAAATCATCACACAAGGCTACAACAGTAGTAACGAAAATAAAGTGAAAAACTTACCCACAATAACCTGTAATATTTTCTTGAAGTGCACACATAATCCTTTAACGTATATGAAGTTTTACATGGTCTTTAATTTTAGCTAAACTTAAGTTCCATATTTTACATTTATCCATTTAAGTGTATATTACAAAGATTTCTCCATATTATGTCTCAATAATGATTGTTTTATGTGAGTCAGTAAACTCTATTCCATTGAGTCATTGTTTAGCAATTTACCTAACCAGTTCTTTTGCTAAATAATTAAGCTGTTTCTAACATTTTGCTATTATAGATAATGCAGTAA
Organism: Delphinapterus leucas; assembly: GCF_059928025.1. Classification (NCBI taxonomy): domain Eukaryota; kingdom Metazoa; phylum Chordata; class Mammalia; order Artiodactyla; family Monodontidae; genus Delphinapterus; species Delphinapterus leucas. The sequence continues at coordinate 13,293,683 of NC_143143.1, forward strand.
TAAACTTTGTAGTCCATATGGATTTTTCTTGTTGAGAATGATTTTTTAGGATATGTCACTAGGCCACACCATATAGACATACGGGTGTCTATAGAAATTGCCAAGTTGCTTTCCCAGCTTCAGAATCTGTACAAATTATGTAATGTAAACAAATGCTTGGTGAATTTTACCACATCTTTGCTTTTTTATAAAATATGTATTCGTATATACGAATAAAATATGTATTCGTATATATATATGTATATATATGTTGATATATATTTCATAAAGTGTATATTTATATATATAGCTCTATATAGCAATATGTATTTCATAAAACGTATATTCATATATATGTAGAGCAATAGTCACCTTGTATGCATGAAATTAGCAATATATATAGGTGTGTGTGTATATATATATATGTATATTTCATGTGTACAAGGTGACCACATAATTTGTTTCTGTTTCTTCAAGGTTGAACATTTCTCCGTCTGTTCAATTATATGGTACTTCTTGCATGAGTTGTGTCACTTGTGCAACTTTATCCTTTCAACAGAGCTTTTTTGAGCACCCATCAGGAGACTGCTCAAAGCAGCAATAGCTGTCCCTACCCACTCAGCGGAGGGGAGGTGGACGATTCCACAGCGTGAGAGGGACCACAGTGGGGGAGTGAACACTGCCGGCCAGCACACATGGCAGGGCACCTAACCAGACCTAGATTTCCCCCCTTCCCCAGTGCATGAGCCCTTCCTGACCACAGCAGTGATGAGTGGACCAGGGGACCCCCTAAGGACAATATAACTACATGACCCCCCCTTTTATTTTTGGCCATGCTGTGGCTTGTGGGATCCTAGTTCCCCAACCAGGGATTGAACCCCTGCCCCCGCAATGGAAGCGTAGAGTCCTAACCAGTGGACCGCCGGGGAATTCTCCACTCCATGACTTATTATCTTTCTTGACTTGGCCTTGGCAGCAGGAGAAGCAGTGGCTCCAGAAACTCTCTTGAGTCTGGAGGCCCAAGTTAATCTTCTGTAACTAAGTCAGATCCCTCCTGTTGCAGATATTACTCTTTGAGGTAACTCATTCCCCAAATTCCTCCCCGGGGGTTCCCTCATTGGCAGTATGTAGCCCTGATTCTAATAGTATTATATTATTTTTAGGGTTTTCTCAGGATGATAACATTCCGTGAGGTGCAGGGAAAAGTTCTGTTGTCAGGGCAAACAAGGTGGTGGGTTTCCACTGCAGCTTTGATGAAGACTTCTACTTGGGCAGGCTCCCTTACTTCTCTGGCTGTAGGGTGCCAACCACCTCTGCGTTCTCCTACTTTCTTTCTTTGTTTTGCTCTCTGTTCAAGGTCCCCCTTTTCTCCTCAAGACTGCTCAGTAAATTCAGTTTCTCTGGAATCTACTAGCCTAATTTTTTTTTTTTTTTTGTGGTACGCGGGCCTCCCACTGTTGTGGCCTCTCCCGTTGCAGAGCACAGGCTCCGGACGCGCAGGCTCAGCGGCCATGGCTCACGGGCCCAGCCGCTCCGCGGCATGTGGGATCTTCCCGGACCGGGGCACGAACCCGTGTCCCCTGAATCGGCAGGCGGACTCTCAACCACTGCGCCACCAGGGAAGCCCCCAGCCTAATTTTTGATGCCTTTCTCTCCTCCCATCAAAGAGAGCCCTTTTCTGAATTTTCCCTTTGATTGGTTGTTTTGTATCTTTAGTAAGCAACCTATATATAGATTTTAATGCAATTTCAATGGCTTTTTCTTTTTCAACTTATGTTTGTCATATCTTATCTTTCAGTTGTCATATCTTATCTTTCAGTTGTCATATCTTACCTTTCAGTTTTATTTTTGACATCTTGTATTACTGTGTTACCACCCTCTTATTTACCATCACCTGCCTCCACTTTCCCATCTTCTGTTATATAGAGTCAGAATAATTTCATTTATTTTCATTTTCTGTAGTGATGGGGAAGATAAGATACCCTAGTTCATTCTTCTGTTAATAGGTACTAAGGACTGAAAGGAGTTCATCAGCAAAGTGGATAGTAGAGGTGATGGATGCTGGGTTGGGTGGGGGTGGGGATAGAGTAGGGTGCATGTCATGTCAGGTGGACTGGCTGAGCAAGGGCTTCCAGAGGCAAGAATCAACATGCCGCTGTAAGTGTCACCAGTGCCTGGAATGTAGGGAGGAGGTAGTGAGAAATGAACTGAGAACCAGTCACCAGCCTTTGGGGGCCGTATGTGCCATATTCTTTTTTTTTTTTTTCTTTTTTGCGGTACGCGGGCCTCTCACTGTTGTGGCCTCTCCCATTGCGGAGCACAGGCTCCGGACACGCAGGCTCAGCGGCCATGGCTCACGGGCCCAGCCGCCCCGTGGCATGTGGGATCTTCCCAGACCGGGGCACGAACCAGTGTCCCCTGCATCGGCAGGCGGACTCTCAACCACTGCGCCACCAGGGAAGCCCTGTGCAGTATTCTTGAATGTGAACTTGATCTTCGAGGCATGATGAGCCATTGGAGCTAAGCCGTCAGCATCTTTTTGAAATGGAGGAACAAAGGTTCATTGAAGAAGGTTTTCTGGTCACTGCCCTTGCCTGGGAGTTTGTCATAGACACACATTTAGGGCCATTGGTACATGTTCAAGTTATGACATGGATACACAGTCATAATCTTTTTTTTTTTTTAGTATTTATTTATTTGGCTGCGTTGGGTCTTAGGTGCGGCATGCGGGATCTTTACTTGCGGCATGCGAACTCTTAATTAGTTGTGGCATGTGGGATCTAGTTCCCTGACCAGGGATCGAACTCGGGACCCCTGCATTGGGAACGTAGAGTCTTAGCCACTGGACCACCAGGGAGGTCTGGGATACACCGTCATAATTTTTGATTTAAATGTGACAGTCCCAGAACAACAACAGTTGCCTGCTTCCACAGGGAGACTCGTCAGGGGGAGATGGTGCCTCCCCTCTGTAATTACTGTAACCAAAAGGCCTCAGCCAGACTGACCCACACAGACAAATCCCCCCAAAGAAAAATATCTGACATAGCTTTTGTACTGTGTTTGTCTTAATAAGTGCTTATAAAGTCATATAATGCATTTCTTTCCTTACGTAAGCAGTTTCAGTATTTTTATGGTATGATACAGGCTTCCAGGAATGTAATCTCCGTTTATAACATTATACCCACAGGAAACATTGATTTGTAATTGGAATTGATTTATAATTGGTCATTGATTTATAATTACTTGACTTGCTTCCTTTGTCCAATAATTGATTAGGTTGGGGCTGGCAAACTTCTTCTGAAAAGGGCCGAAGAGTAAATATTTTCAGCTCTGCAGGCCATACGGTCTCTGGCACAGCTGGACAACTCTGCCACTGCAGTGTGAAAGCAACCATGGGCATCGCATAAACAGATGAGCGGGGCTGTGTGCCAATAAAACTTTATTTTCGGACAGTGAAATTTGAACTTCATACAATTTCCATGTATCACAAAATACTATTCTTTGAATATTTTTTTCCAATCCCTAAAAAATACAAAACCATTCTTAGCTTATGGGCTGTACAAAAATAGACAGTGGGCTGGATTTTGGGTCAATGCTTCGATCATTTCGGGGGGGTCTGGGTAGCTATGGTTTACTTAACATATTGTATGTACTCGGTAGTGTGCTTTACGCTTTTCACATATCAGCTCACATAATGCTTAGGGAAACTCCGAATTATGTATTTGTTTGTTTACAGGTGGGGAGACTGAGGCTTACTGAGGTTATGTATAATGTCCCTGTTTTTGAGCAGTTTACAGAGTTGTGGGGAAGACAGCAGGTAATTAAACTATTTTGTAATTGTAATAGGATGTCATTGTCATTCAACTAACAAGTAAACGCCCTAGAGACAACATATTAATAAAGCCTGGGATGAGTTTCGCTCTTGGGCTCCTTATTACTCTTAAGGATGGTGCAGGAGAGAGATTGGGTGTGAATCTGGCTCCCACTTGGAAGTACAGTGGCCTTCAAGTTATTTATCCTTGCTGTGCCTGTAAGTACAAATAGTGTTGTAAGTACAAATAGTGTTTACATTTATTCAAGTTCATTGTAGATCTTTCAGTTTTTGGAAGGGTAAATTGTGAATATATGTGTCAATAGGGGTGTAGTTTTTTTCTTTTTTATAGTTGCTTGTTTTCTCCCCAATTGTTGATTTGTTTAAATTTTATATTTCCCATTGGCTTGGTATTTTAAACTTTAAAATGGATGACTAAATTCTGACAGTGTGATGTGTATCACTACAACAGAGATTCTATGATGTTCTGTACGTTGGCAGTCCGCTTTTATTTATGTATTTTATTGACATTTATTATTTGAGCAACGTTCAACGTTCTCTGGTTTTCAGTTCTCAGTATCCCTTTAACATTTTATAATGACCATTTATAGTTTGTTAATTTTGTCTCATACACTTAGTAACCTAGCCATTTTTGCTTTTTTTAGAAAAATCTGTACACATCCTTTTATATTCACATTTGGTTCATGTGTAATAGATTTTAATTTCTAATCCAGTCAGGAACTCTTTTTCACCAACCATGAGATAATAATTACATTCTTTTGTATTTGGTGTTACATTTGAATCATCTTCTGTCATCCTAATTTGTATTTTCATTTTTATAGTCCTTTTGACATCTCTTTCCAATTATAACGACAGAATCCTGGCCATTCCTCAATGGCCTTATTCCTTCTTTTTTTTTTTAAATCCCCCTCTTAATTTTATTCTTCTGGTAACCAGCCTCTTTCTACTGTAATATTGCTGAATCCAGTGGGTCAGCAAACACTCATTTCTATGTACATATGTTTAAATTTTTAACCACTTAAACCAGCAACTTTGGTTGAAAACTTTTTAAAATAAAATTATATATATGTAAGGTATACAACATGATGATTTGATGTGCACACCCATGGCGAAATGATTACTACAGTCAAGCTAATATAACCTATCATCTTCCAGAGGTACCATTTTTTTTATGTGTGTGTGATGAGAGCTCCTGAAATCTACTCTTTTAGCAAATTTCCAGTATCCAATACAGTATCATTAACTGTAGTCACCATATTGTACACTAGGCCCCCAGAACTTATCCATCTTATAGCTGGAGGTTTGTATCCTTTGGCCAACATCTCCCCATTTCCCTCCCCTCCCCTCCCCTGGTAACCACCATTCACATTGCTTCTGTGTTTGCAACTTTTTAAGATTCTGCATAGAAATGAGACCATGCAGTGCTTTTTTTTTCTGTGTCTGGCTTATTTCACTTCGCATAATGTCAGCAATTTTGGATGCTCTCTGTGGAGGAAGAGCAGTTGTGTACCCCGACTCCCACCCTGTCCCCGGCCTTTCCTCCACACATTGAAACTTCGGGGAGCTCAGGCACCGGTTTTCTTTCCTTCTCAGTAGCTTTGTCTCTGATGCCACACACTTGGCATGGTTGTCACTGATACGTGATTGTACTGATTCTTATTCCTCACTGTATGGCAGCCCTTCCCATTAGTGCCCTTTATTTATCTTTCGGAGTTGGCATTTAAACTCAGTTGCTGCTTTGAAGTCATTTTGGAAGGGGAATTTGTCAGTAAGGGGTGTGAGCAACAAATAATGCCTTCAGGCGTTGGACACATTTAGGTCCTTCTGTCACAGGGCTCTGAAGTGACAGCTTTTCAGGGTAAAGAATACCTGAAGTCTCTGCTTTTATTTCTGAAGGTTTATGCCTATTGCTAAGGTCTAAGATGAGAATTCCGAGAAAAGGCTTGTTTGTTGTGTTTCTTTAAGCGTGACCCGCTCTTTGATTTTTAGTGCAGTAAGGAGGCATCTCCTAGGAGAGAGCTCGGTGTCTTCCTCCTTGCTTGTGGACTCTGGGAGAAATGTATGAGCCCCTTTCATCTCCAGACTAAGATTTAAAGCAGTCTGGTTCCTTCTAGGGCACTTTTCCCCTTCTCTGTTTCTCAATTCATCTTTTAGAGGTGCCCTTGCCATTTGAAGGTCAGGCTCCCCACTGTTGTATACCTTTTCTCCCCTGCATTGGCTTAGCTTTCCTCCATACTCCAGACTGTTGTTCCATTGATGTGATGTTTTGCGGAACCGATTCTACTTTTGACTAAATTTCTGGGACGTTCTAATTGTGTTATCATTTTATCATGGTCTTCTTTGAAGTCCCGTGTTAATCTTGATTGATTTTTGTAATGCCCCCTTTCACCTTTTCAAGAAAAGGTGCCAACTGTCTCTTGAATGTCATTTTTGAGTCTGGTAGTTGTTCCGTTTTGCTTATCAAATGTGGTTCTGGGCCCAGGGGCTCACCCACCCCTGGCCAGCTTCCAGAGTTTTGCACTAATGCCACATAATACATTTTCATCCACCCCAGGTTTTTTGATTTTATTTTTACTGTGCTAAAATTTATTTTTTTCTGTTTTATTTGCTTTCTGTTTTATTAGTATTTTTAATGGAGGAGGCTGTTTTGCCATCTTTAATTTTTGGAAGGTGTTTTCATTATGATTATTTTTCAGAATGGTCTGTTAACTATTACTGTAATACTCATTTTTATTTTAGTTGTATTGTAAGAATAAAATTTTAAATTCTACACAAAAGTAGAAAGGATTGTATAATGCCCCCCATGTACCCCATGTAGAGACCCATGTACCACCCAGCTTTAGAACTGATCAGTTTTTCATTTTTGCTCTATTCCCACTCCACAGACACCCCTTGTTTGTCCTGGAGTATTTTATTTATTTATTTATTTTTAATTTTTTTATTATTTATTTTTGGCTGTGTTGGGTCTTCGTTGCTGCGTGTGGGCTTTCTCTAGTTGCGGCGAGCTGGGGCTACTCTTTGTTGCGGTGCACGGGCTTCTCATTGCAGTGGCTTCTCTTGTTGCGGAGCACAGGCTCTAGGTGCGTGGGCTTCAGTAGTTGTGGCACACAGGCTCTAGAGCACAGGCTCAGGAGTTGTGGCGCACGGGCTTAGTTGCTGCATGGCATGTGGGATCTTCCCAGACCAGGGCTCAAACCCGTGTCCCCTGCATTGGCAGGCGGATTCTTAACCACTGCGCCACCAGGGAAGTCCCTCTTCTGGAGTATTTTAAAACAAGTCCCAGATACCATGTCATTTCACCTGTAAATGTCCGATATTGATTCCTGGTCATGACTGATGTTCTTCATGGTGTCATTAAATTTGCTTCCTTAGACCCCATACTTCTTATAAACTGGGAGTTGGATCAGGTCAAGGCTTTTCAATCTTTTTGGCCTTACAACCCTTTCACAATCCTACAAATCATCAAGGACCCCAAATGTTTTTATTTATGTGGGTTGTATCTATTGATAGTATATTAGAAATTAAAATGGAGACTTTCTTTTTTATTTTTGTTACCTGGCTGCGTCGGGTCTTAGTTGTGGCACACGGGATCTTTGTTGCGGTGCACGGGCTTCTTTAGTTGTGGCGCACGGGCTTCTCTAGTTGTGGTGTGTGGGCTCCTCCCCAGCTGCAGCGTGACGAATTAGATTGTTTGTGTCTAAGGCAGTGATTGTTATATTTTAAATACCTTATATCATTCTAGTTTTTCCACCTTTTAGTTCTTGTCTCTTTTAGTCATGCCTTCCCTTTTAAAATTTTTCATAAAAGTACCTAAGTCATATGTACATATATTGTTATTGAAAAAAATCCCATAGGGAAGTAGAAAAACAAAAGCTGTTTCCGCAAACTTTTCCCCACCCTGTGCTTAATTAGCACCGTTGATAGTTTAGCGTGTGCCTCTCCAAAACTGTTTTTATACAGTTATCCACCAGTATTGACACACATAGACATAAAAGTAAATGCTTGGTTTTTTTAATGGTTTTACAAAATGATAAATGAGTATGTACACTGTGTATTTTTCTGCCTCTTACTTTGTCTTTCAACCTGACAGCATGTCTTGAAAGTCTGTCTGTGTTGGTAAAATACCTCTGACTGCATCCTTTTAGATTCCGCATGGCCTGGTGTAGATTCACTACAGTTTATTCAACCAGACTGCTGTTGCTGGCCATGAGGATGTTTCCACTGTTTTTCCTGTGGCAACCACTGCCGCAGTTAGCATCTTTGTTGCAGCCTGTTTTGGACATTTATAGTGTTTCTCCCCATAGAGACCTAGAAATAGGAATACCCGGTAAAAAGTCCTATACATTTTGAATTGGAGCAGACATCACCAAGGTCTCCCAACAGAGCTAACACCAAGCAGTGAATTTCCTGTTCTCATATCTTGTCCGTTTTCCCATCGGGTTGTTTGTAGGCACGGATTTTACATTCTGGATGTTAATCCGTCGTTACATTTATTTTAGTGGCAAATATTTGCTTCTAGTATTTTGCTTGGCTTTCAGCTTTGTCAGCATTGTAAATTTTTTAATCTTTTAGAAGTTGTTAATTTCTTTTCGCCATGAAATTTCTCAGTCCCTTTAAAGTGTTTTCTACGTGTCTTTTGCATACTTTAAATGTTTTCATGTCTGCACTGTTCTCTTTTTTTTTTTTTTTCTTTTTTTGTGGTATGCGGGCCTCTCACTGTTGTGGCCTCTCCCGTTGCAGAGCACAGGCTCCGGACGCGCAGGCTCAGCGGCCATGGCTCACGGGCCCAGCCGCTCCGCGGCATGTGGGATCTTCCCGGACCGGGGCACGAACCCGTGTCCCCTGCATCGGCAGGCAGACTCTCAACCACTGCGCCACCAGGGAAGCCCTGGACTGTTCTCTTTTGATGGCTTTGTGATTTAATTACAACACCATCATCACTCATGATGGATAAGCTCATTACTGCAGACTTCTTGGAGAGGTCTGAGGGGAAGGTGGGTTGAAGTGGGGACCCTGAATCTGGCTCTTGTTGTACGCCATCCGCAGCTACCAGTACTTTGTACTCTCTCATCCCTCCACGATGTTTCATGCCCGTGTCAGTATTTGCATTATTTTCCAACTGGAACGCACCCTCTTTTGATTGGCTGCTGTTTGTTGAGTGCTGGGAATGTGCAGGGCACCCTAAGAGGGACATCAAGTATGTCACCTCTGCTTCCTCCCACTCTCCTGCAGGGGTCACTGTGGTCCTCTCCAATGGTGACCCTAGATGTACCATGCCTCCTGGTTTGCCGCCTGTGTCTATTGCCCTTCCACGCTGAAGCTACGCTGGCCGTGACTTGCTATAGCCAGTACAGCATGGCGGGAGTGAGGCCATGCTGATTCTGGGCATTAGCCTCAGGAAGGCCTGTGTGCGTAGGAGTAAAGCCATATCTGTGGTAGACATATTGGCCAACCATTGGCCAAACTTTCTCTGAGAAAAAAAAAATGGTTCCGCAGTCAAATAAGTTGGGGACATTCTGCTTAGCATTTCTCTGGCTTGGATATTTACAGTGTATTAGCAGGTGAGATGCTGGGGGAAGTCTTAGATTTTAGAAATCTGTTTAACCTTCTTTAATATAGCATTTTTACAAACATACTTCAATTTGTTGCTAAATGTCTTTAGAAATATGGTATCCAGTTTATAAAAGAAAGAGCTCATTTGCTTTACCTGGAAGTTGGTAGTCAGAAAGAAGGGAGGCTGCCTAATATACTAAAGAGCACAGTCTTTGACTGGGTTCAGAGACCCCAGTTCAAATCCTCCACTAACCTACTTACTGGCTTTGTGGCCTCAATGAATTACTTAACCTCTCTGTGCCTTTGTAAATTGAAAACCTAATCTGTTTTCATTTCTAAGCATTTTATTTCTAATGCATGTAAAATATCTTGATGCAGAATCAACAGTAGCCATGCTTTTACTAAAAAACAAAAAGAATAAAAAAAAAAGAAGGCTTGTGTGCCCTTGCGTGCCTGGGCCCACATGTAAGGGAGAGGCCCTGATACTGAATGGAAACAGAGGGGAGAAAGGCCAGCTGTGCCACTGTCCAGCTGAGCCCAGCCTTCTGTCTGTCCCGGCCCAGGCCCCAGACTATGAGTGAAGCTGTCTTGGGCGCTGCAACCATAGAACCAGCAGGAGAACTGATCAGCTGAGCCCAGCCAATCCACAGAATCATGAGAAATAATAAAGTGATGGTGGTGTTAAAATAGTAGGTTTGGGGGTGGTTTCTTATGCTGTAAGAGGTGTTGAAACAGTGAGGCGTAAATAATTGCTCTGAATATATTAGGGCTAGAGATTAGTTAAAGGACTATTAGTAATAACATTAACAATAGCCATCATTCTGTGAAGTGTCTACAGTGGTCCAGGCATGGTGTAGATATGTACACGTGTTCTGCATGGCAAACTGCTCCATATGCCCTTCGGGGATCGTTAGTGCTTTTATAAGACCGTGAGTAATAACAGCTACTATTTATTAAGCAGGAAAAACAGGCTGGACAGTCTCTCTAGGTAGTTTGTGCGGGTCATTCTCAGGCCGACTCTAGTCCATCCTTCAGGACTGTGTCTGGAGGGAGGAGAGGGGCTACCACAGTGCCTGAGTTGTGTCCTTGTTTCCCTTTGCTTGTAGGGCATCTGCTACACAGCTGTGAGCATGTAGCACCGTAACCTGTCTCTCTGCCCCTTCCCTCCTGGTACCTGTATATTATAGTTGTTGGTTGAATCCATTATTTATCTTCTTATGACTCTATATGTATTGTTCCCCAATAGCCCAGGGAACTATGATGACACGTTTAATCTTGTACAACTTCTGCAGTTGACAGTTGCCTCACTTTTTTCCTTTCCTTGTTTGGATGTTTTTGTTGGAGCTTTTGGGTTACTCTTTCAGACACTCTGACAATATTGTAACCCCCTCTGGATGCCCAACTGTCAAGCACATTCATTCCATTTTCTGTTGTGTTTTTGTTCTTTCCTTGGAGATGGTCCTCTCAGTGCCCCGGGGTGCCTGGTGGGCAGCCCTCCTCCTGGGGATCCCCTGTGTCTCCTGTACTCTGTGCCCTGTTTCCATGAGCCATTCTCTCTCTGTTTTTGAAAATGTGCTCCCTTGGGATCTTCAGTTCGAGTATGTATTCATTTATTAAATATTTACCTCCTCTGTTTTCTCTGTTCTCTATCTTCTGGGCTGCTTCTACATCAGATGCTAAACTTCCTTGATTGAACCTGTGATGTTTCTTATTTCTCTCATATTTCTTGACGTTTTGTCTTTTTATCCAGTTTCCTGGGAGATACGGTCTCCCAACCCTTAAAATTTAAAGATTTTTCTATATTTAATTCTGAAACATTTTCTCATTCTCCAGTGATCCTCTTCTGAATACCCTGTTTCTATTTTGTGAGTGTAGCATCTTTCCCTCGACTTGTGGGGATTATGGGGGTGTTTCCCCGTGCTCTGCACGGGGTCCACACACTCCACGTTCCACGTGTATGTCATCTATTTGTAGGTTTTGGCATCTGCCCTCCTGTTGTTAATTTTCCTCGAGGCCTGGTGATGCTTTGTTCTCTCACATTGAGGAGGAAGGTGTCGGGGCATTTGGGAGCTTTCTGTGCATTGTGGGGTAGAACAACCAATGGTCCCCACTGGTGGGCAGATCAAGTAGGTGGGCGGCTGTTTCCCTGGATGTTACAGGCTGAACTGTGTCTCCCCCCAAATTCATATGTTGAAGTCTTAACCCCCAGCACCTCTGAATGTGGCTGTGTTTGGAGATAGGACATTGAAAGAGGGAATTAAGGTTAAATGAGACCATTAGGGTGGATCCTAATCCAATCGGACTAGTGTCCGGATAAGGAAAGGAGCTTAGGACACAGAGACCCACAGAGGGAAGACCATGTAAAGACACCAGGGAGAAGGTGACCATCTACAAGCCAAGGAGAGAGGCTTCAGAAGACACCAACCCTGTTGACATCTTGATTTCAGACTTCCAGCCTCCAGAACTGTGAGAAAATAAATTTCTGCTGCTTGAGCCAGCCATTCTGTGGTACTTTGTTATGCAGCCCGAGCTGACTGATACACCAGGTGAAGCTCACATGTCAGTATCTGTAGCTCTTTCCTCTGAGGCCATTCACTTTTTCTAGAGAAGAAACTCCCAGCCTTCTGCAGGGTTGTAGACCTGCCTGTGTGCACTGTGGGAGCTTGTGATAGAGTTCAGGGCAGGGAGCTAGATTTCCATGTGAACTTCATCTGTTCCCTTTGACCCCTCGCCCTCCTCGATGCCTAGGGCTCTGGCGCCGGAGTCTCTTAGGGGGAGATGCAGTCAGCTGTCTGGGTGGGATTGGCACAGGGGGCAGAAGGTGGAAGGCTAGGGGCAAAGCTGTAGCTCATACAGAATTATAGCCATGCTTCTTTCTCAGTCCTACACTCTGCCCCCACCTTCTGGAGCCTTCTTTCTAGGGTCCTGGGCATGAATTGGCATCTTTCTCTGCTTTCAGTTGGTGTTCCACCCTGCTGGCTCCTCCTCCCTCATTTATTCTTCCAAATTTTAGTTCATGCTGCCTGTCTGTAGTTCAGTCTCCTACTTCTTGTCCTTGTAAGTCCATAGATGTCCCTCCTGTGGATAAGAAGGGAATTTATTGGTTCAAGGCAGTGGGTAGTCCAGGGTGGGGTGGGGGGCGTCAGCATCCTCGTGCAGTGGACAAATGGGATCCAGGACTTGTCTCTTTCCATCTCTCCATGCTGTTGCCCCGGGTAAGCTTCAGTTTTAACTTTCTATTTTGAAACAATTTTAGACTTACAGAAGAGTCGCAAAAATAGTACAGTGAGTTCCCTAATGGTGACATCTTATATAATGTTGGTATGACTATCCAAGCTAAGAAATTAACACTGGTACAACACCAGTGCTAAACTAAAAATGCTAATAACTAAATGGTAGACTTGATTCAGGTTTTATCAGATTTCTCAGTAATGTTCTTTTTTTTTTTTTTTGTGGTACACGGGCCTCTCACTGTTGCGGCCTCTCCCGTTGAGGAGCACAGGCTCCAGACGCGCAGGCTCAGCGGCCATGGCTCGTGGGCCTAGCCGCTCCGCGGCATGTGGGATCTTCCTGGAACAGGGCTCGAACCCATGTCCCCTGCATTGGCAAGCAGATTCTTAAACACTGCGCCACCAGGGAAGCCCTCAGTAATGTTCTTTTTACCTAATGTTCTTTTTACCTGAATCCCAGGTCCAATCCAGGACCCTACCTTGTATTTAATTGTCAGATTTTCTTTTTTAAAACATATTTATTTATTTATTTATTTTTGGCTGTGTTGGGTCTTCATTGCTGTGCACAGGCTTTCTCTAGTTGTGGTGAGTGGGGCTACTCTTCGTTGCTGTTCACGGGCTTCTCATTGCGGTGGCTTCTCTTGTTGTGGAGCAGGGACTCTAGGCACGCGGTCTTCAGGAGTTGTGGCATGTGGGCTCAGTAGTTGTGGCTCGCAAGCTCTAGAGCACAGGCTCAGTAGTTGTGGCGCACGGGCTTAGCTGCTCCGCGGCATGTGGGATCTTCCTGGAACAGGGCTCAAACCCGTGTCCCCTGCATTGGCAGGCGGATTCTTAAACACTGCGCCACCAGGGGAGCCCCTCAAATTTTCTTAGTGTCTTCTAATCTGTCAGCTTACCTCGTGTTTCACAACCTCAGCACTTTTGAAGAGCACTGTATTTTGTAGAATGTCTCTTAATTTGGGCTTCTCTGGCATTTTCTGATGATTTGATTGAGGTAGGGATTTGGGGGAAGCACACCACAGAGGTGATGAGCCCTCTCAGAGCCTCATATCAGGGGGTACCTGATGTCTGTATGACCAGTGACGTTCATGCGATCACTTGCTAACGTGGCATCCGCCACGTTTTTCCCTGTAAAGTTCCAGTGGAGGGCAAAGGTTCCCTCTTTGTAATTAATACATATTTGGGTGATAGCCATGCAAATATCCTATTTCTCCTTAAACTTTTGCCCTCTATTTTTAGCGTTCATTGGTGGACATTGCCTGCAGCGATGATTACTGTGGTTTCTAGTAGAGATTTTCTATTTCTCTCATTCCTTCCACACTTCTTAACTGGAATTCTTTTCTAAGGAAAACTTGTCCCTTCTCCTCCATTTATTTGCTTATTCAATGGTTTATTTTTATCAGTATAGACTTATGAATATTTATTTTATTCTTTGGGCTATATCCAATACTATATTTATTTCTCTTTTTGCTTAGATTGTTCTAGCATTGGTCATTGTGAGCTCTGTCGGGTTGTCTTTTTTTTCTTGTGTCCTTTCAATGTGCCTCCAACCTTTCTTTTTCTTTTCTTAAACACTTCCTTACTGACACTTACTGATGACACTTACTGATGCTTCGGGCTCATCTTGTATAGTTTGTAGGCTTACAATTTTTTTTTTACTTCTGTTTTGATAAGGTTTCAGAAGTGGACAGAGAAGAAGTGTCCAACGAAATGTTTTCCCTAAACATTTTTGTAAAGATTTTCTATGTTTCTTGTGATGTTATGGTTAATTAATTTATATTTACTGTCATCTAAATAAATAATCTCTGAAGTAGACATCTGTTTGAAGGAGTGCATCCAGTCCCGGTTTTTCCAGAAACAATAACCTGAGTTTCCTTGCTCATCCTTAGCCTGGTGCCCTTGGGACTAACAATACATCTAACTTCCAGCACACGACCCAACTTGTTTTAAAATATTTGGCACATTCCATCCTAGTCAGAGGCACCAAACCACAAGAAAACCTTTTCTAGGGCTTCTGGGAAGGAGAAGCTTTCTCTTTCTTCCATAGGAGCAACCAGAAGAAATGTTCTCCCTTTCCTTGGATGATGATGTGTTCTCAGGTCTGGACCTGCTGCAGCCATTTTGCCACCATGAGTTAAGAGCCAGGAGCTGCTATAGGGAGCTGTCTCCATGAAGAGTCTAAGGGTGATGCCAACCCAGGAAGGAAGAAGATACTGGAAGAACCAGCACACTGGAGCTTTGTTTGGGTTGCTGCTGTAGGTAGCTTCACCTGACCTCTGTTTGGACATCCTGCTGCTGGACCGAAATATTCCCTTTATTGTTGAGGCCAATTTGCTCATTTTCCTGGAACCTTCATTCCTAACTATTATAATCTCATTCTTACAGAAATTGTGCTTTACTACATTAAGTGTACAAGGAGGGCATGCAGTGGAGATCGTAATAATCTCCATTGATCTGCACATAGTTTGAAGCAGTCACATCTTGCTTTCTGTTTCCAGATTGTTCTACACTTTCTGCTGTGTCATGATGGCACTGATGGCTTTGGAAGCTGCTTCTTTGCCATCTGAGATGTTTGTGGCTATCAACTCACTGCTCCCGGGCTTCTCTTAGATAGGTAGCATTAAGTCCAGTCAATAAATAGGGCTGCATGTTAGTTTTCACACACAGAGCAGTCCTGTACCACGTAATCTAAGAGATTTCCTCAAATATCTTGTTGCAGTGGATGACACACCTGGCCTTTTGACCAAGCATTTACATCTTAGGAAATTATCTCAAGGAAATAAGCAGACAGGTGTGCAGTACACAGGGAAGGAATGTGCCTGAGGTTACTGCAGTGTTGTTATTAACCAAGAAAATTGGGTATGGCATAAATGACCAATAATGGGTAATTGGTTAAGTAAATTATGTCACGTTCACGCAATGGCATTACTATGCAGCCATTAAACAATAATGTTGGTGTATATTTTTTGACATGAAATGATGTTTAGGATGCATTATTAGATTAAAAAGTTGTATACAGTAAGTATAGTATGATTGCATTTTGTAAAAAATTGCATATATGCATATAAAAAGTTAGCGGTTCTATTATAGGGTATTTTGTCCTTTTGATTATTTGTTTTTTTATTTTTCTAAATCAAATCAGTATCACTTGTGAGTAGTATATTAATAAAACAGTAATATATTAATTACTATATATTAATATAGTAATGCATTAATTAGAACAAAAGTGAGTCATATGACACTAGTGCCCTTCTTCGGGAACTGAAATTTCTGAACAATGAGTGAAGTGTGTAGGAAGTGATTCTTTAATCACTTGTCATTTAATGAACTGTTAAGGTCTTAAGTGCCTGTGATTAGGATATTTTTCCTACCACTCACCTTGCCCTTCTTGCAGTTGGCTTGGGCAGCCGGGGGTGGGGAGCCAGGACCTCCTTTGGGGAGCAGCAGAGCAAAGGTGAGTATAAAAAGCAATGACCTGGATTCTAACTTGGGAGCTTTCATTTCCTGTCTTTGTCATCTAGTCCTTGGTTATGTTGGGGCATGGGAATGGCTTCTCTGCTTCATAGCAGTACAATAACAAGAGAGAGAATCTACCTGAAAGAGCCTTATAAACGAATGTAAAATGTCATTGGAAAGGCTCTGTGCGCCTTTCAGGTCTTGTTTGGAAAAGAGCTGGGATGTTGGCTTTGTCCCTTAGTTTCTTAGGTTGAATCTATACCATCCCATGCTGCCTTCTTTGGAAGGGAAGCTTGGCGATCATCATGGCCTCTCCAGCCTTTGACCCCTCCTCAGATTCTATCCTTCGAGCATTCAGTAGGGAGAATCTGGAAGTCAAGTGGCAGGTTCCTGGGAGAGTTCAGGTGGGAACCTGGTTCTCTTGAGGTCAATCCGTCTGCCTCCCTGTGTATCCTGTCTCAATACACTCCTTGTCCCATTTGACTCCTTTGCATGGATGTACAATTTGGATGCTTTGGGCTCTTCATAAGCCATGATTGTGTTCCTTTGGCAAGAGACCCCCGTTATCCTTCCTACCCTCTTTGCTTGATGGCTTAATTTCGTTTGCTCCCACCATTTGATTTGATTTGATGGTGTGCAGCATGAGGTCCCCAAATCATTTCTGCCTGTTAAGCAAACGTGTATTTCTGGGATTGATGTTTTAATTTAATGAAACACATTCTAATGAGGGTCAGCTGCAGCCATGAATTTTCTTGTGAGTGATTTGCTGAAAAGCACATCAACTGGTAACGTCTTGTGCTTGGCTGAGTGAATCCGAGATTCCTCATTCCAGGGCATGGATTGAATGAGACACGGGGAGAGATGCCGCTGGCCTTGGCGTGCCTGCCTTCTTATGCTGTGTGCCACGGTCAGGTCCTTTGCTTCTATGCTGGTGGCTCTTGGATGCCTTATGTCCAGGGCTTCCTTTCATTGTTAGAGAACATTCAGGATCATTCAGCCCAGTAGGGGAGCAAACAGTGGTCCCGGAGGATCCCAGCTTGGTATTTGTTCAGGGAGCCACCTTTAGAATATAACAGGGCAGAGAATCAGGAGGGCCTTGCTTGATTGTGTGTGTGTGTGTGTGTGTGTGTGTGTGCGCCTGCGTGTGTGCACATGTGTACACACATTGTGTGTTTCGGGCTCAGGTGGGAAGGAAAGGTCCGAGTCTCAGTGAAGGAACCTGGGGCTGACACAGCTGGTTTCCTGCCGAGAAGCCCCTCTCCCTTGTATTAGTTTCCTGCTGCTGCTGTAACAAATGATCACAAACTCAGTGGCTTAAAACCACAGACATTTATTCTCTCATCGTTCTGGAGGCCAGTGTCCAAAGTCATTGGATTGAAGTCAAGGTGTCAGCAGGGCTTTGATACCTCTGGATGCTCAAGGGGAGAATCTCTTGCTCCTTCCAGCTTCTGTCGGCTGTCGGCATTCCTTGGCTTGTGGCCATCTCCGTTCTTCAAGGCCAGCATGTTCACATCTCTCTCTGCTCTGTCTTTATCTCACCTTCTCCCCTCCTGTGTGTGTCTGTTGAATTTCTCTCTGCCTCCTTCATGGAAGGACACTTGTGATTGATTTCAGGGCCCACCTGGATAATCCATGAGAATCTCTCTGTCTCAAGATTCTTAACTTGATCACATCTGCAGAGACCCCTTTCCCAAATAGATTATATTCATAGGTTCCAGGGATTAGTACCTGCTGTCTTTGGGACATCCTTCAACCTGCAACAGCCCTTCTTTCTCCCTTGCAAGGCCCTATTTGATCCTACTTGGTCAGTTCCTCTGCTGAGGTCTAGTCCCCTGCACCTGGCTGGTCTGGGATGTGACTCAGTTCTGGTCCAGGAGGTGAGGGGCACGTTGGCATCGGGCATCCAGAATTTGCCTCCATCCTTGCCAAAGAGAGCAGCACAAGGAGGACGTTCTCTTGCTCTTTCTTTCCTGCTCTGGGTGCTGCTGTGTGAGGGCATGACTCAGAGGTGATGTAGCCTTTTTACAATCCCGGGAGGATGTCCAAGAGAAGTGCAGGCTTTGACCTAGAGTTCAGGCAAGACTGCCTGCTTCCGTGTCTCTCTGGCTTAAGCCACTGCTTGCTAAGAGTTGCAGCCAGAAGGCTGTTCACTGACCTGGAATTCATGTGAGAAGCCCTTCTGCCCAGGCTGACAGGCTAGCCTGACCTCAGTGGCCTTGGGGCGGGGGGCAGGTAAGGTTACCGTGGACCCAGTGTGGATCCCAGAGACATGTCTTGGAGTATTTTCAGGTGCTTTCGGTGGCCACGGCACATTTGCGTGCTGCTGGCCACACGTTTTGGCCACAGGCTGTGCTGTTTCTGAGGTTTACTGTCTGGTAGCCAGGGGGTCTGAATGATAAGGTCACGTCAGGGAAATCCACATGCAGGAGACAAGTTTAGGGACTCTTCTGAGTTGTCCCTCTTCTTCCTATGGAGAGAAGTCTCCAAGCTGTCCCCAACAGTCCCTGATGTCCAGGCAAACGGAGGTAAAGGATGCCTTGACTCTTCGAAAGATTCCTAAGTCAATTCAGCAAACGTTAAGTGTGTGCTGGTAGCTGGACCGTGGTCACGTGTGTGCTGTGAGAAGGGGTGGGAATCCACCCACCCTGTTCATTCAGCTTGGCGTCTGCGGCAAGCTGTGCCCAGGGTGAGACAGATTCTTGCTTAGGTCACCCCACAGTCAGAAGGCAAATGATGGGATGAAGCCGAGAGCAGCAACCTGCATCTCTGATGGGCTCAGACTGACTGAGCCAAAGGCCAGCTAACCCTAACCCCCTAATCCTTACCTTAACCCTTACCTTATCCCTAACCCTAACCCTAACCTGCAGAGAGGATCTTAGGCATCAGCCAGCCCGGACCAAACACTGTGTAGAGCTTGAGCCGGTGGCTGAGGCTTATGGAAGAAGAGCCATGAGGAGTAGGTCCTGTCAGTGAAAGCACAAGAGGATGGAGTAGGTTTGGACTGGAGAAGAGAAAGCTGAGGGTGTACCTTGTATTATTATTATTATTTTTTTTAAAGCATCTTCTCTTGCCTTTATTTATTTATTTTTGGCCATGCTGTGCGATGTGCGGGATCCTAGTTCCAGGACCAGAGATCGAACTCGTGCCCCCTGCAGTGGAAGCGCGGAGTCTTAACCACTGGACTGCCAGGACTTACATTATTATTATTATTATTACATTATTACTATTATTATTACATTATTATTGCTGTTTCTGCTCTGTGAATCTCCCCATCCCCCATGAGAAAGATGCTGAATGTCCAGTTGGTTAAAATTAAATGACTACCCCACTTTAATTTTAACCAATTATTTCATATTTGGACATTCAGCATGGTAGTAGTATATTGAAAGCTTTCAGCGTCAAGAAACAGAAAACCAACTAAAAGGAAATTAAATAGGGGGTTTGTTTTGCTCAAGATCAAGAATTTGGGAATGGGCTGCTACGGCATAGGGTCAGAAGCTGAATATCAGGGATTCCCTCATGGCTGCAAGGAGGCTGCCACAGCTCCAGGCATGATGCCTGTATTCAAGAAGGAGGAAGGGAAGTTGGCACCAGCATCAGGGGAACAATAACTTTCTCAGGCCTCCTTCCCCATTCCCCCAGCAGATTTTTCCTTTGTCTCTTTGGTCAGAACTTTGTCACCTGGCTACCCATAACTGCAGAGCAGGCTGCGATGGTGGGTACTTGGGGGTTGGGAATGAAGCTGGTTTGGGGTGGGAATGAAGCTGGTTTAGGCAGCCAACAGGGCTGGCACAGCTCTGCTTGTAGAACTTTAGAATCTGGGCACCTGCAGGAAGAGAGAATTATGACCAATAAACCCTGCCAAGGCGGCAGGGATGGGATCCATACCCACCCCTGGGTGCACTTCAGGTGCCATAAACTTATGGTTCTGCAGATCCCTCCCCCATGGGCGCGTCCAAAGATAGGCCACATAGGACAGTGGTTCTCAAAGTGTCCCTAGACGAGCATGATCAGTGTCACCTGAGAGCTTGTTAGAAATGTACATTCTTGAGCCCCACCCAGACCTACTGAATCAGAAACTCTGGGGGTGGGGACCAGTGACCTGTGTGTTAACAAGCCCTCTTGCTGATTCTGGTACACATTTGCATTTGAGAACCACTGACTCAGAGGCTGGGAAGTCCAAAATCAGGGTGCCAGCAAGGGCAGGTTCTGATGAGAGCCTTCTTTCTGGCTTGTAGATGGTCACTTTCTTGCTGGGTCCTTACAGAGTGGAAAGGAAGAGGGGGCAAGGGGAAAGGGGGAGGGAGGGAGGGGGGCCCTGCATCCAACCTCACCTCACATTGGGAGTTAGGGCTTCAACATATGAATTTGTGGGGGGACACACAAACATTCAGTCCAAAACTACGGGCAGGTAGGGTCTGGACGGCTGGCCTCCCTTGGGGGCATAAGAGGATCTTTAGCATCCCGAGAATTCCCTGAGTTACGCTCCAAGTCACCATTCACTTTGGAGAATTCTCAGATTGCCACAAAGACCAGGGAGTACTGAGAAGCTTGGGGGGATTATCAACTAAACCCACAAGGTGAGGCCTCCACTCCTTCTCCTGTCAGACTTGACTGCTTGTCCCCCTTTCTCTAATCACCCCCCATTGCACTGGCGCAAGGGTGATAGCCCCTCTTGGGGCCTTGGTGGTCAGGGTCAATGGGAGGGGGTACAGCATTTCAGAGCACACTGTACCTCCACTGACCACCCCAGGGTCACTTTTATTTTCGCAGGGCCAGTAGAGGAGAGGAGGGGGCATATTTGCGGAAGGAGTGGGAGGCCAAGGGGGGATTTTCATAGGTGATTGAGAGCAACATATGTTTCCATGGTGAAATCCAAATTCTTCCACATCATCTCATTTAATCCTCTCAACAACCCTGTGAGGTAGGGTGTAGTCTCTGTGTTACAGAAGGGGAAACTGAGGTACAGAGAGCTGAAGGCTGTGCCACCAACTGGGAAGAAAGCCGAGTTCTAAGCTGTCAGGTGTTCCGCTGACCCTGGCTGTCTGCCCGCCACATGCACCCTCCCTCACACCTGCCTCACACCTTCCTTTCTTTTTTTTTTTTTGGCTGAGCTGTGTGGCTTGTGGGATCTCAGTTCCCCGACCAGGGATTGAACCCGGGCCATGGCAGTGAAAGCCTGGAATCCTAACCACTAGGCCACCGAGGAACTCCCCTCACACCTTCCTTTCTAAGCGTGGAGTCTGTGAGTTATCGAGCTGTGGGCTTCGTAGAGAGCAGAGCCGGGTTGAGGACCACTCCCCACCTTGTAGTCTTACATCCTGTTTTCACAGAACTGGGATGAGGTGTAGGTGGGAGAGGATGGAGCTGGAGCTAGGGCATACCTTTCTTAGGCGGCCCATCCTGGATCCCCATCTTGTCCTCTGTTCTGAAGGCTCCAAAGGTGGTGGCCGTGTGAAGGACTCATGAGCTGGAAATCACATTCAATAGGAGTAGACCCTACAATGCCAGTGGGTTAAACTGCAAGGAAAACTACGACTGCTCGAAGGTTTATGTTGGCATGACCAGCACAAGAGCTCTCTGTTGACCGTATGGGAAGCCAAAGAATAACAGAAGTTTACTTTGTGAGCCTGGAATCCAGACAAGGGAGCCAGATGGATCAGTGTGTCATGGCCCCAGTCCAGGGCAGTGGCTGCATCCGTGCTGCCTTGTGAAGGGTGGTCCTGTCTTTGGGACTCTCATTCCGGGATCC
Source organism: Delphinapterus leucas (assembly GCF_059928025.1). NCBI lineage: Eukaryota > Metazoa > Chordata > Mammalia > Artiodactyla > Monodontidae > Delphinapterus > Delphinapterus leucas. The sequence goes on from NC_143143.1 coordinate 13,315,485, forward strand.
CAAGCTGACCTGGTCCTTTGGAGCACACACCTGTGGCTTTAGATGTTGAACGCAGTGGACCAGCCTACCGTCTGGGAGCCATGCTGTCTCTTTTGGGTGACTTTGCACGTTCGATTTCTGAGCTAGCGTATCCTGACATTATACTTAATCTTGTAGGACAGACAGGATGGGAAGGGCAGGGTAGGGTGAAGGGAGGGAAACTAAACTCTTAACTCCCATGCACTGGCCAGGTGTTCTGGAACAGAACTTCATTTCATCCATGGGAGTAACTAACCATGTTCTTCTGGAGCTTTCTGCAATGATAAACCACAGTATTGGACCAGATTGCTCTATTCCCACTGTTGAACTACAATATACGGATGCTGATTCCTGAGTTTGGGGACAGAAGGTCTGGTTCTGGCGTTAAATGCCTTTTCACGCCTTGGCTGCCCCTGCGTAGGGACTGTTGGATCTTCTGCCTGTTAGTGGCCACTGGATGTTTAACTGTGCCCTTATCGATAAAAATGCTGTCTGCTCATCTTCGTTCTGCCGTTGATTGGGAAGGAGACCCTCTGTCCAGGATTTGAGACTTTGCTACACAGAAGCCCCCCATACCCGGTGTCTTCCAGTCGTAATACCTCAAAAGAATTTCATTTTGCTGTTTCTGTTTGCTAAGGACCTGAAGTGACTTGGATGGAATTAACGCTGGAATAAATGATGTATGAAATGAGAAACCTTTGTCCAGTACCTCACGGGGAAGAGATAGGGAAAAAAAAGAGAGCCACAGACAGAACTGCCACTGTACAGAATTAGCGTCGATGAGTCGGAAAATGCAGAAGGATAAGACAAAGGATCATCAGATAGTTTCCTCCATTTTTATTGAAAAGTCAAGGCTTTTATCAGTCTCCCATCAAGCCTCCCTTTCAGGCTCCCAGTGATGCAAAGTGGATCTTATACTAAATGAGAACAGACTTCCACTTAGTCCTACCTGTGGCCTGTGTTTTGCGGGGGCCCAGCACCGGGGAGGATTTTGAAGGTGTGTTTTTCTCCCTCCAGCCCCTCCTCCCACTTTGGGGTAACCCTTCCTCCCCCCGTTATCAGTAACCCTCGTTCTTTCATCTCTTTTGCCTTGAAAAATCTGCTCTCTCAAGAAATGAACTGACAAACTCATCCACGCTGAGGTTTACATGGTGGATAGGGCTTCACTGCTAACTTCTCTTGGGGTGTTTTAATGTGGAATGGTGTGAAATCAGGATCCAAGCGCTGAACCAGGAAAACTGGAACTTTATACACCAGAAAGCAGGCTGTGCCTTCTCAGCGTGCACACCCTTGGGGTTCAGCCACATGGCCTCACTTCTATAGCCTTATGGCTGCATGAGCCCCATTTCCTTTTTGGGGTGCTTTCTCCGTGCTCTGCAAACCACACGTCCTGGGTGGCCACACCCTCTCCTGGTTGTAAGGCTGCCTGATTCTTTATCCAAGGAAGAGACAGTTGCATTGTTTTGCCCCAAAACTCCTGCCCATCCCAGCTGGGAGGGCTGGGCCGGTGCTCCTGGATCTCCAGATGAAACCTCCAGGCCGTGCCATTGATCTACAAGAAACATGAAATCTGGGCCAGCCCTCTGCAGGGGGCACCTGCCCTTGACCTCGCTCACAGCACTTCTGGGGGGTGTTTACAAAAACTGCACCTGCTGCTTCACTGATGGTCGTGCTGGGAAAAAAAAAAAAATCATAATGTAAACCGCTAGAAAGGGAGAAGAAAAGAAAGCCAGCCCGGGGAAGGCAATGATCCGTCCTCTGCTCTATTTTTGTCTCTGCTACGTGCTCGCTGAGTGTCCTTGAGGGACTTGCCTCCCTTCTTTGTCTTGGTTTGTTCCTGCCCTGGCAGAATTTCATGCGTTGCTTGCCAGAACTCTCAGGGAATCTCATGCATCCCTGACAACGCACAGGCAGACGAGCATGTGCTTCTTGGGGGGCCAGAGAGTGGGAGGTGGGGCCGTAAGTAATGGGAGGGGAACAGTGGTGCCCAAATTCCTCAGATTGTAGGCAAATTGAATCCTTCTTTGTCCTGCCCTGAAAGAGGGTCGCATTGTCCCCACCGGTAACCCAGAGGAGCTTCCCCCTCATGAACTGCGTGGTGGGCAGAATAGCTGACGCCTGCTGACTGTTTACTTTGTACTTTACACCAACTTTATGGGCATGATTTCACTTGCTTCCCATTTTCAATATGAGAGGATTGGGGCTCAGAGGGATCCGGTCATTTTCCTGGAGCAGGATGGGAAGATCTCTCATTTTCAGGCCCCAGCAGCACACAGCCTAGCATATAGTAGGTGCTCTGTACATAGATGGTGGCTGAATAGGAGGTGGGAACTCTGGGGCTGTTATCCGTGCTCTGCTGCTGTCTCTTAGTGCTTTGATTTATTCACGTGTAAAATAGGGGTGTGGACTAGATGCTTGGATCCCAGAGTGCAGGAGGGGGATGGTTGGGGGGAGGCCAGTTGTCAGCACCCTGTCTACCCCTCCTGAGTTTGAGATCACTTGAGAGAGAAGCACAGGAATCAGGACAGTGGAGTAAAAAAATATCTACTTCATTAGTGATAAAAGTTGGCTTGAAGGGTGTGGCTTAAATCTGCACCCACAGTGGGTTTTCTGCTACTTCACCCCAGAATTAAACTTATCTGCCAAACACAGCCAGAGCTGGACAGCTCCCCTGTGGGAGGGCAGGTCAGCCACACCCTCTCTGTGGCAGGCAGAGCTGCAAGAGGGAGGGAGCCCCAGGGGGTGCTGAGCCAAGTGCAGTGACTTTCTTCCCTACTTTTTTCATCAGTGGGTCACTCTTGTTCTGGGGTGGGGGCAGGGAATGTGGGGAGTGGGAGAGAGGTGACTTCTGAAGACTTTCACACTTGCATATGGCTACCTTCAGTATTTGTTAAATGGATGGGTTAAGCACCAAAGGCTGGGGGACTGCGGGTTCCCCAGCCCAGGCATCTCTCGGATTCTGTTTGCTCCTGCCCTCAGTGAAATAATGAAATGATGCCTCCCTTTATATGCAGGCAAAGCCCTGCCCTTATCATCACAAGGAGGTCGTGGTAGGCAACCTCCAAGGTGGACCCCGGGGATCCCTGTCTTCTGTATTTACACCCTTGTGTGATCCTCTCTCCCTGAATGTGGGTGGAACTGTTGATTCCTTCTAATGAACACAGTGTAGCAGATGTGCTATATGACCCTTGTGAAGTTAGGTTATTAAATAACTGTGGCTTCCACCTGGGGGATGCCCTTTCTCTCCCTTAGATCACTCACCTGGGAGAACCCAGCTGCCACATCAAGATGCAGCCCTGTGGAGAGGCCCACTTGACGAGGGATGGAGGCCTGCCAAACGTGTGCGCGTGGAGCCTAGAAGAGAATTCTGTTCAACCCCACATTGAGCCTTCAGATGAGACAGCAGCCCTGGATGACAGTTTAGTTGCATCCCAGTGAGATACCTTGAACCAGAGGCACCAAGCTAAGCTGTGCCCAGATTTCCGACTCTTAGAAACTGTGAGATGATAAATACTATTTAAGCCACTACATTTTGGAGTAATCTTGTATGCGATGATAGATAGCTAATACAGAAGTCTTCTCTCCCTGAACAAGGGCCCCTGCAAAGTAGCATTACCAAGAAGGCCCAGTGAAGTCTTAACTCCACTGCCTTTTATTCAAAAAGAAACAAGACTGCCTGTTTGAAGCAGCTCAGCCAAACCACTCCCAGGATTTTTTTTTCTTTCCACCCCAGGCCCCAGACTAAGGATACAGACAAGCTGGACCACGTGATGAGGCTCTGCAAACAGGTTTAAAAATAACATTACTAGATTACACTATGAAATTTAAGCCATCCATTTAGGAAATACTGAGTGCAGCTGGGAAAATTATTTTTATGTTATTACTCTTCAAGAACAAAGTGATGAGTGACTTTGGAGTCAGAGGAGGTGGTGGTTTGTGGAGTTTATGAAAAATACGCTGTCATCTTTGTCCTATATTACATTGGAGTCGCTGGGAGTTATAACTCAGTTTTCGTAAATTTGTGTGTTTTAAGGGACCTTGGACATACTGAAATAAAAGAATGCCTCACAGTTACGCAGAAACGACATTTCCCACTTCTTTCCTTAGAGGATGGAGCATTGAAAGCATGCTTATTCTTTCAGATTCTTACCAAGTAGCTACTTGGCGGTGCCCGGGGAAGAGCCAGAAATAGACAGAGATACATGTGTTGCCCCAGCCGCCTCAGCTCAGACTGGAGGGATTGTCAATTGTATTTAGATAAGACATATCTCAGATATCAAGTATATTTTCTAGCGGCATTTGGGAAATCTGGTCGTTCTGTTTCCCTGGCTCCCAGCTTGTCCGTAGGATCTTGGAAAGTGGCTTGTTTTGCCAATATATGTAGCATATTCCCAAAGTTAAACATTCCCAAGGAGACTAACGCCCTTGGGTGACCCTTTGTCTTCTTGTTTTTTCTCTCCTCCTTGGTTTGACTGATCTGGGCAGGGCTCTGATGGGAGAGTGGTTTGGGTAAGTCAGCTCTTTGGGGAGAGACAGCATGCTTCCTTTGTGTCCTTCACCCTTTGGGACGAGGATTGTGTGTTGCCCACCCGCACTGCCCCCAGCCCCACTTCTGAGCTCCCCATCTTCCCTGGGTAGAGATGTTATGGCTGTCTACACAGCCACCCAGAAGAGCACTCCATGTTCCAGCCTCCCTTGCGGTGTAGTCACAGGGATAGGAACTAATGGGATTTGCACAGAAGTGCCATGTGCTGTTGCCACACTTACCCTTAAAGTGAAGGACAATGCGTTCCTCTTCCCTCCCCCCTTACCGCTGGCTGGAGTGCAGATGTAGTTTTGAGCCACCTTGGACCACAAGGAAGAGGGTGACAAGTTAGGCATGGTGGGGAAGAGCAAAGCAAGACGGCCACCTGCCTTGCTTCCACCAGCATCATTTCCAGTCTCCATCACACACAGCACAAGTACAGTATCCTAACTCCTACCCTTTATATCTCCCGGGATGCCTGGAGAAGGTACCCAGGGTTCACTGAATTATGGGGTTGGACAAGTCAACACCCTAGGTAAAGACAACCGCTGCAGACGAGCTCTGCCTTCCTTCTTCAGTCTGTCACCTCCAACCACTTAGGCCATTAGGATCTTAGAGTTGGAAGGAATCTTCTAGATCATCTCTCTAGTCCACCCATCACTGGTATCAGTTTCTGCACTTCATTCGTTCTTGGTCCTTTTAGCTCCCAGCTTGATGATGCAGCGCATTATGGGGCAGTCTTAATTGTACCAATTCCCACCTTTGCTCTTATTTTCCCCTTCGAGCCCTCTCCAAACAATACATTGGGGGGCAGGTTTTTCAGGGAGGTAGTGATAAACAGTGTCCGAACTCATGTAAAAGTGAAAAATGTCCGTTAATGTCAGGACTGAAGCATCTCTGTTGGGCTTGACGATTCAGAGGGCATGGGTGTCCTTGGCCTCTGAGTAAGGGGTGGCAGCCAGATGGAAGTGGGAAGATGGGGAAAGGGAGCTGGTGGATGGAGACGTGAGCAGAAGAGAGTTGGAGGTGCGGGGTTACAGGAAGCGTTTGCTGTGCCTGTCATTAGGATGTGAGGGACTTGAACAGATTTCGCAGCTAAGAGAGTTCAGACTGAGGGAACAGGTGAAGTTGCAGGGCAGAGAAGGCGTGGCTGAGAGAGCGCTGTCTGCGGGGAGTGGGAAGGGCAGCGAGAATGAAATTGGGCCCCTTGACGATGAACAGATGGGAGAGACATTTCATCCTTTGCGACCAGAGGGAGGGAGGGAGAGAAGACGTGCCGAAGGGGATTTGCTGTGAAGCCCTAGCAAATCTTTTCCATCCAGAAGCCCAGGGAGATAAGCTCGGTGGAATCAATGAGGTAGGAGGCAAGGGTGTGTGCCAAGCACTGGGGTGAACTTTAAACAAGCAGCTGGAGTCGCATGGTGATGATTTGCAATAGTTGTGAAGGGCGAGGGAAAGGGAGCCTTAAAGACCTGTGTGAGGGCTGATCACGGTGCCCAGCTGAGGTACTGGGGCTTCCAAAACTCAGTTGTAGGGGCATTCCACATGATATGTGTGTCCATGGTGATACAGGCCCGGAGAGGGTGGATTTCAGCTTTGATCCATGGGTTGGGTGGTACCCTGGAGGGCCAGGGATGCTTGGGAGTGGAAATGAGAGTAAGAGAACAGTGCGGGGGCCAACCTTGGGCTCCGGGCAGGTAGAGAAAGGACACTGCAGCACTTGCTGCCTTGTTAGAGCCGTTTCCCCTGAAGGTGGGAGAGGTGGAAGGCTTGTGGGCAAGGCACAGCCATGTCCTATATGCTTCTGGCCCCAGAAGGTGCTGTCTCCATCTCATTTAGGACAGTCCTGTGTGTTTTCCTGAGCCTCCACCTTTGGTCTGCAATGTAGTCTCTTCCTTGAATCTCCTGGCCCCCTTCTCCCCCGCCCTGCCCCAGGGTCCAGCCTTCACCACTCGATGCCCATCGCTGTTCAGTACGGATTTCTCTTGGCTGTGCGGGCATCCTCTGAACTGTTCTAGATCAGTGCACCCTTCTCTGCTCCCTCTCGTTCGGCCTCACCATGGGTCTGCCATCATCACGGAGAAAGCTCGTCATTGTCATTTTGGCTTTGACTAAGCGCCAAGGCACCGTCAGCTGTTCCCAGCACTTAGTGTTCTAACGCCTTCGCATCCCGTTCTGGGGCTCATTGATTCTTCTAAGAGAGACAGAGAGGTTGGTGGTCAGGAGCTGAGGTTTGGAGTCACACAGACTTAAGTGTGAACCTTCCTTCTGCCCTTTATTAGCTGTGTGATGTTGAGTAAATTATTCAGCCTCCTTGTCCCCCTCTGTAAAATGGGGACAGTGGAAGTTATCCTCAAGGATATAACTCTTTGGCTTGGGGTGATGAATAAAAGAGAGATGGCACAAGCTTTGTGGGAATGAAGATCTCAGAATGAAGACAGCCAGTGGGATGCCTAACATTGCCAAAACTTGGATTAGAAATCAACCAAAAAACTCATCCATCTGTTGGGAAGCCCCCCCCCCCCCCCAACGAAGAAATAGGTATTTCTAAGGAAAAGCAATTGATCTGTGTTACATAGCCCCACCCTAGACATTCCCAAATTCCCCATGGTATTTGTGTTGTTTACTGAGTCATAGACAACAAGCCATTCGGTAATTACATTCCAGTCATGGGCATCCAGTCACCCTGGTCTTCTGCCCACCAACTGTGTGGAACCTTTGTCACAGCCTACAAATCACGTGATTGTGATCTGTGGTTTTTTTCTAACTGAATACACATTGCATAATAATCGGACGATTCTGTGGCAGCCATGGTAAGAGTGTGTGCTGAAAAGATGGGCTGTGTTATTTTATTTTTTAATTAATTAATTAAATTTTGGCTGCGTTGGGTCTTAGTTGCTGCGCGAAGGCTTTCACTAGTTGCAGTGAATGGGGGCTACTCCTCGTTGCGATGCGCGTGCCTCTCATCGCGGGGCTGCTGCAGAGCACGGGATCTAGGCGTGCGAGCTTCAGTAGCCAATGGCTCACAGGCTCCAGAGCACAGGCTCAGCAGTTGTGTCCCGTGGGCCCAGTTGCTCCGCGGCATGTGGGATCCTCCCGGACCAGGGCTCAAACCCGTGTCCCCCGCATTGGCAGGCGGACTCTCAACCACTGCGCCACCAGGGAAACCCCAAGATGGGCTGTTTTAAAAACCATCTTGATTTTGGGAGGCAGACTGCTGTGCCATTTTTCCTTTGCACTGCCTGTCACCCAAGATATAAAGGAGGGCAAGGGTCTGAATTTGTCCACGTTAATAGTGACACTCCAAGCAGATCTGTTGTATTTGGGCTGCTTGGAAAGGAAGAGGCAGGCAGGAGAACATACAGTGCCAGGCTGGGTGCAGTTGGAGAAACAGTATTTTGCCAGGAAAAACTGGGGGCTCTGAAGGCACCCCAGGCTGTGTGCTGCTCCTAGTTCCAAGTCTCTGAATAGTTCTGTGGATACTGGGGACTGGACTGGTTGGGTGTTTAGATGTCCTGGCTCTCTGATGGGCAGAGGCTAGAGATAATTAAAGGGAGGTCTGTGTGTAAATTGGTATTTCAACACTCAATAAGAACAGAGGAGGGACTTCCCTGGTGGCGCAGTGGTTGAGAGTCCGCCTGCTGATGCGGGGGACACGGGTTCGTGCCCCGGTCCGGGAAGATCCCACATGCCGCGGAGCGGCCGGGCCCGTGAGCCATGGCCGCTGAGTCTGCGCGTCCGGAGCCTGTGCTCCACAACGGGAGAGGCCACAACAGTGAGAGGCCCGCGTACCACAAAAAAAACCCCAACCCCCCCCCCAAAACCCAGAGGAAACCAACAGGAGAAGGCTAGCATGAATTGTGAAATCTACAGAGAGGAGAATTTTTTCCCAAGAAATACTTGCTCCCCACTATAGTTAAGGTTTGGCCTGGACCCATAGGCTCCCAGCTCTCTGGTGGCCTTGTAAATTTAGAGTTACACTTTTGGAAAGCCATTTGGAAGTGCATCTCATGAGCCATACAAATATTTCATACCTTCTGAACTAGTAATCTCCCTTCTGGGAATTTATCCTAAGGCAATCAATCTGAGAGAGAAAAAAAAAGTACCACATGCATAAAAATGCTGATTGCCTCATTGCTTTCAATATTAAGAATTTGGAAGCCACCTAAAAGGCCAACAGGAATGGAATGGTCGTTGAAATGATGGTATATTGAATCACAGAGTATCATGCGTTCATTAAGATTATAATTATGAATACCACGTAGAAGTATACATCTATCTGAAATAGCAACCTTTTATGTTATAAGTAAGTGAAAATAAGCGTAATGTAAGATGCTGTCTGAGCTATGATTAATGTATAAAATAAAGATATATACACATGAATAGGGCCTGGAAGGAACGTGCAGAAAATGAGCATGTTTGATGGATTCATGGGGTGAAAACAGGAGTGTTATTTTTCCTTTTTTAGGTATCTTCATTATTGCTGCTAAAGGTCAAATCCTAATTTTGTCATGGAATCACATCCATTTTGTCATCTGTACAATGGGTACAATAATACTTGATATTACCACTCTGTCTCCCTCTAGGCTCTGTTCTTGGCCCGTCCATCAATTCTTGCAGGCTTCCCCATGCCCCTGGGGTAGATACTTACAGACAGGCAGGAGAGCTTGGGCTTGTCCTGTGTAGGTCACTGAGAGCAGGTTTGGACTTCCAAACCCACATGATTTGAGTGGTTTGACTGCAGAGGCAGCACCCTCACCTGCCTCCTTCCTCATCAGGTGTCTTTCACCTCTGCTTTCCTGGCACTTTCTAAATGTGTTGTGAGAGTAGAGGTCGTGTGTGCTCCCTTCGGGCCTGATGTTTAGTAAATGCAGTAAACAGTAGCTGCTAATCACTGTCCTCATGATAACGTTTGTATAATAAAGTAGTAAGAAAAAAATAATAAAAGTAGAAGGGGTACCTTGAGGTTCATGTAGATGGTGAGTAAAACTTCCAGATAATATTTCCAGATACCTGTCCTCTCTTCATGAATTCTTTTTTTAATAGATTTATTTATTCATTTATTTTTGGCTGCGCACAGGCTTTCTCTAGTTGCGGCGAGGGGGGGGCCACTCTTCGTTGTGGGGCGAGGGCTTCTCATCGCGGTGGCTTCTCTTGTTGAGGAGCACGGGGTCTAGGCGCACAGGCTTCGGTAGTTGGGGCACGTGGGCTCAGTATTTATGCCTTGTGGGCTCTAGAGCACAGGTTCAGTAGTTGTAGCGTACGGGCTTAGTTGCTCTGTGGCGTGTGGGATCTTCCCAGACCGGGGCTCGAACCTGTCCCCTGAATTGGCAGGCGGATTCCCAGCCACTGCACCACCAAGGAAGCCCTTTTCATGAATTCTTAAGGTCCACCTTTAAATAACAGCATCTGTTACAGATTTTCTTTCTTATGTGGGGTAAACATACCTCCTGCAATGATATTTAAGCTATTGCCTTTGTTCAACAAAGCCGTGTTATAGTGAACACTGGATACTTTAAGCCTGGATGAGGCCAAAAGAACACTGAGTTTTGACCAGCTAGGTCAGAAGCAATAACTTTCTCTATTTATAATGCTTTGCCTCTCTTTGATACTCCATCCTTCTTTCAAAGCATTTTCATATTTATTTTTTCTCTCCTGAAGTTGGTGAGTTATATGGTTGGTCTCCCCATTCAATGGATTGTGATCTCTCATTTAAAAAATTTTTTTACCCCTATTGGTGAAAAATTTTGAGCACACCCTCTAATACCTTTATATTTGTTTACTTATAAATGAAATGCGTGGATCACAGTACTGGTGGATCATATGTAAAAGCATGAGATGATAAGATGAAATAAACAGTGCTTAAAAAATAGTTTTTGGAAAAAAAAAAAGTTTTTGGGCTTCCGTGGTGCAGTGGTTGAGAATCTGCCTGCCAACGCAGGGGACGCAGACTGGAGCCCTGGTCGGGGAAGATCCCACACGCCGGGGAGCAACTAAGCCCGTGAGCCACAACTACTGAGCCTGCGCTTTAGAGCCCGGGAGCCACAACTACTGAGCCCACGTGCCTAGAGACCGTGCTCCGCAACAAGAGAAGCCACCACAATGAGAAGCCTGCGCACTGCAACGAAGAGGAACCTCTGCTCGCCGCAACTAGAGAAAGCCCGCGCGCAGCCAAAAATAAATAAATAAATAAAATAAATTTATTAAAAAAAATAGTTGTCATAAAGTTTTATTTACTAGCCTAGGAGACCTTTTTGTTCTCATTAAAATATCATGACTAGTCCTATTTTCAGTCAGAGTGGTGTGAGTGGGTATGTTTTATTAATTTCAAAAATCTTGATTTAGTACTTTGTGATACAGTAATTCAAATGTCTGATTTTAATTCACTTATTCTTGGTGTCAGTAGCTGAAAAGGAACCTTGAGAAGACGTGTAGAGCCAAGTGGAAGAAGTTCACAGACGGCGGTGCTTCCTAAATTATGACTCTTATTTTTCAGTCCCATCCATGAATTATGCAAATGTTTTTGTTGAAATTCAGCAAGTAAATTTTCATTTCTCATGATGTCAGCCACTTGTTCTTGTAAACTAACTGAAGGGTGCCACATTTTTGACCAATGGGTTCAAAACCTGCCGTAATTCTTCGTTTGGAAGATCTTTAAAAGACTAGACAAATCTGTTTGCAAGTTTTTGAAGTGTGCAGATATGTTTTTATAAATCAAATTACAGGGCTTTTGGGTACAAATCATTAATCATGGAAATGTTTCTAAACGTCCGTTTTCAAAATGCCATTTCCATTAATCATGGAAATGTTTCTAAACGTCCGTTTTCAAAAGTGTGCCTAGTACACTTTTTTTTTTTGGAAGCATTGCTTTCTTATTCATTGTTAAAATGTCATCTTTACCTTGAAGGAACAAATTAAATATGTTTGTTCTTCCTGAAAATACCTGCTGGATGCCATAGCTCTTGATAGTCACCTGTCATCCAAGAACAGGTCATCAAATTTTGAACTTAAAAAAAAAGAATGAATAATATATATATTTTTAAAGTTAGATTTTTAAATTTTATTTTATCTTTATTTATTTTAAAAAATTAATTAATTTTTGGCTGTGTTGGGTCTTTGTTGCTGCACGCGGGCTTTCTCTAGTTGTGGTGAGTGGGGGCTACTCTTCGTTGCAGTGCGCCTTCTCATTGTGGTGGCTTCTCCTGTTGCGGAGCACAGGCTATAGGTGCACAGGCTTCAGTAGTTGTGGCACGTGGGCTCAGTAGCTGTGGCGCGTGGGCTTAGTAGTTGTGGCTCACGGGCTCTAGAGCACAGGCTCAGTAGTTGTGGCGCACGGGTTTAGTTGCCCCACGGCATGTGGGATCTTCCCAGACCAGGGCTTGAGCCCGTGTTCCCTACATTGACAGGGGAATTCATAACCACTGCGCTACCAGGGAAGTCCTGCATAATATATTTTTATATTTGCAACTCTTCTAAAGTTCTTTGACACTGGGTAACCAGCAAACTTCTGGGTGTCTCAGAAGATAGAGGTCGCTGCCCATCTTATTCACAAAGTTTGGTGAAGATGCAAACTGCATCTTAAATACCTTGTGTTTTTACGATTGACATCCTGAAGCCTTTGGTGCCTCTTGCTACAATCACTTGCCAGGGATGATGGAGTGAATGAATTTCTCTGTGCTCTTTTGTCCCCCAAACCCTGCTTTGATTCAGGCAGAGCAGCCACTGCATCAGGAGCTACATTCAGACAGTTTCTCTCTGGAACAATATTCTCATTTAAGAAGCCATTCAGCTCCGAACATGAATTTACTGTAAATCTTTCGTTAATCGACTCACAAAAAAAATGCACTTTATGTGTGTCATTACAGATATGGAATCTAGCAAATGCCACAGACTGAACCACGGTGTGAAACCATCACCCCAGAGCGCAAAGCCAGCCTCCACACTGTGTGAATCTTTTGCACATTTCTCCCTTCAAATTGTCACCGATGTTTTTCATACATTTTTCCAAAGGTATTTGCTGACAAAGGGATGTGTTTAATTTGCGGCCATTTGTGTAGCGTGTTATGGTTCAGCTAGTTTTGGTGCGATCAGGAGCACAGACATCTCTCCCACGTGGCTTCCCTACCTTTTCCAATCAAGTAAGAAACCTTAGAAGAGTCAAGGTGTTTACATTTGGTTGGAAGAAAATTTAGAAGGCACTTGGATTGTGTCTAGTACATGTTAAATATCACTGAAAACATTGCGGAAATGCGTCTTCAATTTCTGTATGTTTCATTTTGAAATGTCATCTCAAGTAAGACGGTTTCCTGCTATGCTTAGCTAATAGCTCAAGGCACAATATATTCTTAAGGTAGGAGTCACCATTTGGTAATGGATCTTCACCCATGTATTTCATCTTCTTGATGCTTCCTTTTTTTCTTGCTGGATCAGTGTCAGATTGTCACTATTTTGACCTTGTATTGTGGCTGAAGACAAGCTCCCATCTGAAGGAAGAGTGTCAGCTTTGTCCCGTTGGGTTATTACCTTGTGTTTGCCTTCCTGCCATGATCTGCAGTGCACAGGTTCTTGGCCAGAATCTTCAAGTCTCTGGCCCGTTTGATGGGGGCTGGTTGCATGAAACCCATGTCTTAGAATCTGTACACTCACTGCGTGGACACAGGTACACTGCATGTTCAGGGGAGGCTGTGATCACATCCAAGCAGGGGTGTTGCTGTTGCCTCCCCCAGGCTGTCAAGGTGCTGGGCTCACCAGGGGCCCCCCACTTTCTTACCACACGTGACATCCCCCTGCCAGAGGGATGCCACCGCCAGCGCTTGTATTGGTGAACTCTAATGGAAACTAGGGACTTTGGGTCATAGTGATGTTCAGTGTAGGTCCATTGGTTGTAACACAGGTGGGGCATGTTGAGCATGGGTGGGGGGCTGTGATGCCTGTGTGGGTGTATGGGAAACCTTCCGTTCCATTTTGCTGTGAACCTAAAACTGCTCTAAAAAAATTAAAATTTTAATAATAATTTTTAAAAAGGTGGTGAAACCTAACCCTAACTGAATAAAAGGCTATTTATGGTATGCATTTATCCCATTTGGCGTGACTGTGTTTACTATGTATAGGGCAGGAATATTTACGTGTGAATCTGGGGTGCTGGCCCAGGCCCATCAAAGAGTATTCGGTCATATAGTTAAAGGTAACATACTATCTTTCTAAAACCTCGAAAATTCTGATTCTGAAACCCAGCTGGATCCAAGAGTTTGGTTATGGAACTGTGACCCTGTGTTTTCTTCCCATAGCCCTGTGGATTGTTCTGGCTCTCCTTGGACCCTATGTTAAGCATATGGAGGGTGAACCCCAAGCCCAAGGGAGTTGCCACTTGCCCCATGTTGACCAGCGTTCCCTGGAAACAGGAAATGAGACTGGACCAGGGCTGCTCTCACCAAATCACAAATCCTGTTGCCCATCTGAGGAGAAGCCTCTGGGTCTGCTTAAAAGCCCGAGCTTCCCCAAGAGAACATGTATATATTGGTGGCCTTCTGCCCAGAGAAGATTTCCTTCCCTGCAGCATCCACTGTGATAGGCGCGGGCAGCGAGGAAGAGGCATCTAGAATCACAGAATGTTCAAGGAAGAACATTTTGTCAATGGATTCATTTCTATTTCACTCACCCATTCAACACATTATGTATTAGTCCTGTGCTGAGAATGGAGCTGAGGCTGGGGATGCCAAGAGGAAAAGTCTGTCGGTCTCTGCCTGCCCTGGAGGTGTTTACAGTTTACTGGGGGACAGACGTGCAGATTGCAAGCGTCCAATTCCAGGGTAACTGCTTGTGGGTTCAGGGGAGAGAGAGTTCTTCCTCTGCAGACGAGTGAGGATGGGCTTAGGATGGGAAAATAGCCCTTTACCAGAAACTTGCAAGTTGACTAGGACTTTTTCAGGTGAATTGTCTGGAGAAGGCATGCCCAGTTGAGGGAGCAGCGTGGTGTCGACTGAAAAAAAAAGCACAACCTAAAAGTTGAGAATTATGTTTTATTTGGCGGACATACTGAGGACGTAACCCCTGGAGACAGCCTGTCAGATAGCTCCGAGGGACTGTTCTGGACAGGTAAGGGAAGAGCCAGGATGTGTAGGAGTTGTTGCAAGACAAAAACAAAACCAAACAAAAAAACCCAGGTAGTCTTGGAACATCAAAAGATTGCTGTTAATTAAAGAACACCTGGCATCTCAAGTTAGTGAATTTAGCACTTTTCTAAATGTATGGGAAGATGCAAGAGTCTGGGCTCGTGGAAATCATGCCTTTGATAGGCGCCTTAACTATCTAGGGCCAGTATCTTGTTTTTCTCCATCCTGAATCCCCTCACGGAGCACAATCAGGGCGGCTGCAGTGGCTGGTGGCTTGATGGCTGCAACATCCTTTGTTTATTGACAGGGTAGGTGACATTTTTCCGTCCTCAATGGCTAAAGGTGTGGTGGCTGGCTGGGAGACATGCTGTGTCTCAATGTATCTCAGTATATTATGGTAACTCAGTATTACTGGGGGTTAAAGTGAGAAGTAAGAGAGGTGGGAGATGAAACCAGCTTGATTAACAGGGGTCCTGTCACCCCGGGCCCTGTGCCAGAGGGGTGTACATTTCCAACATGAAGCTAGTGAACCCATTAGAGCAGGAAAGGACACATTTGTCTAAAAGTGCTCCCCAACCCCTGCCGTCTCTGGAATTCCTTCTATAGCATCCCTGCTGGATGGGTGAGTGGCCTCTGCTTGGCCGCTTCTGGGGACGTTATTTGGTTAGCATAGAAATAAATTTCTTTTATGTAGCTCACAATTTTGTCACCTGTGCTGTTTCTAAAAACTGGTATTTTAAGGCTGTCTGCACAACTTCAACTTGTTCTTTTTTGGGAAATGGGTGCAAGATACTTCAATTTAATTCCTTCTGCATTCTCATTTTTCACACCAGTTGTCTTATTATTCTTTTTTTCTAATTTTTTTTTTTCCTGGTACGTGGGCCTCTTACCGTTGTGGCCTCTCCAGCTGCAGAGCAGAGGCTCGGATGTGCAGGCTCAGCGGCCATGGCTCATGGGCCCAGCTGCTCCACGGCACGTGGGATCTTCCCAGACCGGGACACGAACCCATGTCCCCTGCATCGGCAGGCGGACTCTCAACCACTGCGCCACCAGGGAAGCCCTTTTCAAAAATTTTATAGATTCATTTATTTTTGGCTGCGTTGGGTCTTCGTTGCTGTGCGCGGGCTTTCTCTAGTTGTGGCGAGCGGGGGCTACTCTTCGTTGCGGTGCATGGACTTCTCATTGTGGTGGCTTCTCTTGTTGGGAGCACAGGCTCTAGGTGCACAGGCTTCAGCATTTGTGACCCATGGGCTCAGCAGTTGTGGTTCGCGGGCTCTAGAGCGCAGGCTCAGTAGTTGTGGCGCATGGGCTTAGTTCCTCCATGGCATGTGGGATCTTCCTGGACCAGGGCTCGAACCCGTACCCCCTGCATCGGCAGGTGGATTCTCAACCACTGTGCCGCCAGGGAAGCCCTGTCTTATTATTCTTAACTATTATTAAAAGGAATGATAAAAAGTAATTAACCATCTGGAACAGATTCGTGCCTACATTAGTCAGGGCATCCATTATAAAACCTCTTGAAAGTTCAGCCTTGGAAATAGATTCTCCAAGTAGGTGGATTAGCTAATGAATTTTTCTTCTCCAAAGGCAAGTGTATTTTCCCAGCACAGCCAGAACTTCTATTGCCCATTTTTCAAAGAGGGAAAAAGTAGAAGTGAAAATAGAAATGGCTTGTCAATTTACTGTGTAAAAGCTGTAGATTTGATACGGTTTTTGTAAGGCTTTTGCACTATACTTTTCCACTAATATTTGTAGATTTAGTGTGACACGTAACATTGGCTTCAGGAAGATAACTGTATTCAGTGATTGCTTCCTTCAGGTGCCTGGAAAGCACCCCTGGTCACTTCTCATCCATGATGGAGAAGCTGGAGATGGGTTTGCAGCAGGACAGCACCAAGGGGGTGGGTGTCAGAGCCTCAGCTTGTCCTGTGTGGGTTCTACCGTGAGTTTTAGGGGGACTTGGAATTTGACAGAAGGAGGAAATTACATTGTTATTGGTTCAGCTTTGTGTGCTGCCGAGTTCCATGAATCATTCTCTCCCAGACCATCCTGGGCATGGCCAGGCTGTCTAACTCTTGGAAGACCTGTGTGACACTTTGGTCCTACTGTGTTGACCCTCTGTGTTAGCCCTTTGTACATGTAAACCCAGATGGTTGCTTCCCTCTGCCACCTCCCTGGCCTCCCGCCATTGCTGACACCCAGAAACTGACATGAGTGCCTCAAGGCAACCCCTCCAGATTCAGGGCTGACCTGGAGCTAACACGAATTCAGACCCAAAAGTCCCTTGGAGAGAAGAAGCTGCCCCCAGGTACTTCTTCCTGGATACAGAACACAGGGCCAGACCTCCAAGGGCCAGGAGGCTGACTCACCATTGTCTGTGTCAACAAGAAGCATTTGCTTTTTCCCAGATCTGAAACTGTTCATGGTGCTCAGAATTCCCAAAGTGCCATGCTGATTTGTGGCCAAGAGCTATGCTTCATGAACTCTTCCATGGTTTCGTGTTAGCCTGATAAGACCTAACTCAAGTACGATTTTTTTCCTGAAGGCTGGGTATTGCTAGCTTGCAAGTCGATTCTCTTCAACAAATACTTATACAGCACCTTTTGTATTCTGAGCTGTGAGCTGCACTCTGAGGATCCAGCGTTGAATGAGACATGGATCTGTCCCCAAGGAGTTCTCAGTCTGCTGATAGATGCATGAATGGAAAGATTACAGATAAACATGCTAAGTGCTCGAGAGAGGTCTCAGACGTATGCTGCAGGGTCCTGGAGAGAAGAAAGCCTTACCATCTACTTGGGAGGCTTAGGAAAACCTTCAAAGGGAGGATGATATTTATGCTGGGTCTTGATGCATTCATAGGGGTTTGCCAAGTTGAAAGCAGGTTGAAGGAGTGAGGAGGACAGTTGAATCAGAAAGGACACAGACAGAAGCAAGGCTTGAAAAGCCATGGGGTGGGGCATGGTGTGTTTCTGCAGATTGACGCTCAGGGTGTATGTACAGGGAGCAAGCGTGAGGCTGGAGCCTCTCATGATGTTGCTCTTGCCTTGGACTCCGAGCCTGGCACGCAGTACCCACTAGGAGGGAGGGGCCAGGATGGGAACCCAGGATGAATCCACAGGCTAGAGCTGGAGCAGGGAGCACCCACTTTCAGGAAGAGTGATGAAATCTGAATGCCTAGGGGATTCCAAGCCCAGAAGTGTCAAAAGCAGGGGTCAAAGCCACAGGTCTCTGAGCGAGAGGAGGGGGTGGGGTGTGAGAAGAAACAGAAGCAGGTTGTTTCTACCAGGCGTGAATGAGTGATTGCCATTTCCTGTTTCATGCATGAATGTCTTTTCTCTTCAAATAGATTATATGATACTTGAAGGTAGGAGGATGGCTTTAAATTTCTTTTTAAGTTCTGTACACTAGGGTCTAATAAAGTATCGTTAATGCATACAAGAGGTTGTGCCACTTGCCCACGATTATAGGGTTTGTAGGGCGGTAGAGTTTGAGACTGTGTGTTTACCATGGCTCTGCACGGCTGCTACAGGCCGAATATGTGTGTCTCCCCCAAATTCGTATGTTGAATGTAATTCCTAACGTGGAAATATTTGGAGATGGGGCCTTTGAGAGGTAATTAGGTCAGGAGGGTGGAGCCCTCATGAGTGGGATTAGTGCCCTTATAAAAGAGGCCCTAGAGAGCTCCCTAGCCCCTTCCACCATGTGAGGACACAGCCAGAAGAGGGCTGTCTGTGAACCACAAAGCAAGTCCTCATTAGACACAGAATCTTCCAGTGCCTTGATCTTAGACTTCTCAGCCTCCAGAACTGTAAGAAATTAATGTTTCCTGTTTAAGCCACTGAGTGTGTGGTATTCTTTTTTTTTTTTTAAATATATATATTTATTTATTTATTTTGGATGTGCCGGGTCTTAGTTGCGGCATGTGGGATCTTTAGCTGTGGCATGTGGACTTCTTAGTTGCGGCATGTGGGATCTAGTTCCCCGACCAGGGATTAAACCGGCCACCCCGCATTGGGAGCACAGAGCGTTAACCACTGGACCACCAGGGAAGTCCCAAATGTGTGCTATTCTGTTATGGCAGCCTGAGCGGACGAAGACAATGGCCTCCAGTTGAGAACAGGTAATGGCCCCTGTCCTGTGGGTCAGATCTCAACCAGAGAATGTGCTTCGTGGACATCATCACATGTAAGAAAGGACGTTAACAAAGTAAAGTGCATGCAGAGGACAGAGACTTGCCGTCCTTGGTCTTGTCCTACGAAAAAGAAAAAGGGAGCAGAGAAGACACCAGGGCAGCTTGTGAGGTGGGGGGCTCACTGTCATTGGATATTTGTGGGAATTTCATGTAGAAGAAGGATTTGCCTGGGCTGGCCTTGGGGGCAGTAGATGGATGTTGCAGTGAGGCTGATCTCCCCCTAACTGCTGGGGCTGTCTCAGATTGCACTGGGCTGTCTAGAAACAGTAAGACTCTCCGGCTGAGAGGCAAAGACAGCAGGAGTACTGTCAAGGAGCTTCCTCTTCTGGGTGGGAGATCCCAGCGATGATTTGCAATGTCTCTTCCAGTCTGGGGATTCTACAAATCTCTTGATGCTGCTGTAATTCTGCCGTTCTCCCCTGGCTCCCAGGAGAGGCCTGGTTCTGTGAAGACATGAGAAGCTGAGAGGGTGGCTGACTGACACCCAGCCTTTGTCTTCATTATTTCAGTGTGTGGGAGCCATTTGCCAAAAGAAATTGGGGAAAGTATTTTTAGCCAAGGCATTTGCTTTCCTGGGACCCAGTTTCCTAGAAATGCTCAATTCCTCCCCTTTCATGCCATACCTCATCGTTCCCCAGGATTTTTTCTCCTTGGGGTGCTATTTGGATTATTTTCTTTTTCATCTCTTAAGCTCGTTTGATTCCAGAAGGATTAAGACACAGTTGTTAGATTTCAACGCATAGAGACAATGTCTTACACCATCCTATTGATCGTCACAGAAAGTACCCCCTCCCAGGTGGGCTGCTGGCTTTGAAGCAGGGCTCTCAGTCTTGTCTGCACTTTGGAATCACTTGGGGACAGTTGAAAAATCCCAGTGCCCAGGCTGCACGCAGACCGGTTGGATCAGAACCCTGGGTGGGGCCCAGCACCAGAGGGTTTTAAAGCTGTCTGGGTGGTTCCAACGTGCAGTCAGGTCAGAGAATCACAGCTTAAGATACATTCTGGATTCCACCTGGCAGGACCCCTTGTCTCCTGTTCCATAAAGGCATTGAGCAGAGCAGCTTGCAGTTCCCTGACCTGCAGCCTGTGTATCTTGAGGAAGTGATTTGACTTCTTGGAGCCTTGGTATGGAGCCCCTAGAAGATTGGCTTCATGTGCCTCAAGTTCTTGACGTGACTTGGCAAGGAGCTCACCCTGATGCTGTTAGCTATGGTGATGATGGTGATGATGGTGATGGTGATGGTGGTGATGATGGTGATGATGGTGATGGTGGTGATGATGGTGATGATGGTGATGGTGATGATGGTGATGGTGATGATGGTGGTGATGATGGTGATGATGGTGATGGTGGTGATGATGGTGATGATGGTGATGGTGGTGATGATGGTGATGATGGTGATGGTGATGATGGTGATGGTGATGATGGTGGTGATGATGATGGTGATGATGGTGATGAATGTGATGATGGTGATGGTGATGATGGTGATGATGGTGGTGATGGTGATGATGGTGATGGTGATGATGGTGGTGATGATGATGGTGATGATGGTGATGAATGTGGTGATGATGATGGTGATGATGGTGATGAATGTGATGATGGTGATGGTGATGGTGGTGATGATGGTGATGGTGATGGTGATGATGGTGGTGATGATGGTGATGATGGTGATGATGGTGATGGTGGTGATGATGATGGTGATGGATGATGGTGATGATGGTGATGAATGTGATGATGGTGATGATGAGGGTGATGGTGGTGATGGTGATGATGGTGATGGTGGTGATGGTGATGATGGTGATGGTGGTGATGGTGATGGTGGTGATGGTGGTGATGGTGATGATGGTGATGGTGATGGTGGTGATGGTGATGGTGATGATGGTGATGATGGTGATGATGGTGATGTGATGATGGTGATGGTGGTGTGGTGATGGTGGTGATGGTGATGGTGGTGATGGTGGTGATGGTGATGATGGATGGTGATGGTGGTGATGGTGATGATGGTGATGATGGTGATGATGGTGATGTGATGATGGTGATGGTGGTGATGGTGGTGATGGTGATGGTGGTGATGGTGATGATGGTGATGATGGTGGTGATGGTGATGATGGTGGTGGTGATGGTGATGGTGGTGATGGTGGTGATGGTGATGATGGTGATGGTGATGATGGTGGTGATGATGATGGTGATGATGGTGATGAATGTGATGATGGTGATGGTGATGGTGGTGATGATGGTGATGATGATGGTGATGATGGTGGTGATGGTGATGATGGTGATGGTGGTGATGATGGTGATGGTGGTGATGGTGATGGTGATGGTGATGATGGTGATGAATGTGATGATGGTGATGGTGATGGTGATGGTGGTGATGATGGTGATGATGGTGATGATGGTGGTGATGAATGTGATGATGGTGATGGTGGTGATGGTGGTGATGATGGTGATGGTGGTGATGATGATGGTGATGGTGATGGTGTGATGGTGATGATGGTGATGATGGTGATGATGGTGATGAATGTGATGATGGTGATGGTGATGATGATGAGGGTGATGATGGTGGTGATGGTGATGATGGTGATGGTGGTGATGGTGGTGATGGTGATGATGGTGATGATGGTGATGTGATGATGGTGATGATGGTGATGGTGGTGATGGTGGTGATGGTGGTGATGGTGATGGTGGTGATGGTGATGATGGTGATGGTGATGATGGTGGTGGTGATGGTGATGGTGGTGATGGTGATGATGGTGATGGTGATGATGGTGATGATGGTGATGGTGATGATGGTGATGATGGTGATGGTGGTGATGGTGGTGATGATGGTGGTGATGGTGGTGATGATGGTGATGATGGTGATGGTGATGATGGTGATGATGGTGATGGTGATGATGGTGGTGGTGATGGTGATGGTGGTGATGGTGATGATGGTGATGGTGATGATGGTGATGATGGTGATGATGGTGATGATGGTGATGGTGGTGATGATGGTGGTGATGGTGGTGATGATGGTGATGATGGTGATGGTGATGATGGTGCTGATGGTGATGGTGATGATGGTGACAGAGTTGATGCTGCTGCTGCTGAAGATTACAGTGTTGGTGATGATGACCGTGATGATGTTAATGATGGCAACAACCATAATGAACACTGGTTGGGCGTCCTCCTGTGTAGGTGTGGCCTCTGTGCCAGGTGTTTTGTGCATGTAGCTTCCGCAGCCCTCTCAATAATCTCTTCGGTGGTGACTCTTGTTATCTTACCTTTTTAAAATCACCACTCCGTGGAAAATGATGACATTTGTACAGAACATGGGAGTAAAAGTGTGACACCTGGTGGGGGCTGGAGGTGATGGCCCTGGCCCTCATTCCAGGAGCCTTCAGCACTGACAGGATTAATATCTTGGGCACCCCTTAACCCCTGACATAGAGCCAGGAAGCTCTGCCTTTTACAGTTGATGGTGGTGAAGAAGAAGAGTGTCCTCACTCTTCAGGATTAATTGCTCTGTTGGTCCCTTATGTACATGTCACTTCTTACTGCAGGCAAATTGCAGGTTTTCACATGGCATGATTTGAATTCTTGGGAAATATTATGGCTGAACTGTGTTCCCGCAAATGAATATGTTAAAGTCCTAACCCCCTGTACCTCCAAATATAACCATATTTGGAGGTAAGGGGAGGTCATTAAGTTATAATCAGGTCTTTGGGGTGGGTCCTAATCTAGTGTGGCTAGTGTCCTTATGAGAAGAGGAAATTGTACAAAGGAAGACGATGTAGGGACACAGGTGAGGAAGGCCATCTGCAAGGCGAGGAGAGAGGCCTCAGAAGACACCAGTCCTGCCGACACCTTGATCGTGGACTTCCAGCCTCCAGAACCACGAAATCCTAAGTTTCTGTTGTTTGAGCCACCCAGTTTGTGGCACTTTATTATGGCAGCCCCAGCATAAACTAATCCAGGGGCAGAGACCTGTACCACTTTCTGGAGTTTGCCTTTAGAGCTTCCTTGGGTTTCTCTTGCCTCTGAAAAAGTGGTTCTAAAACTTCAGTGGGCCTCAGAACATGCAGAGTTCTGGTGAAGGCAGATTGCTGGGCTTCACCCGCAGAGTCTCTGATGTTTCAGTTTGTAGGAGCGGGTGGGGCCTGGATATTTGCATTTCTAGTGTGTTCCCAGGTATCTTAGTCAGTTTGGGCTGCTCTAACGAAGTGCCATAGACTGGGTGGCTTATAAACAACAGAAATGTGTTTCCCACAGTTCTGGAGGCTGGAAATCCAAGACCAGGACGCCAGCATGGCGTTGGGTTCTCGTGAGAGTCCTCTTCTTTGCTGCAGACTGCTGACTTCTGATTGTGTCCTCATTCGGTGGAAGGAGAGGAAGCGAGCTCTCTGGCCTCCTCTTAGAAGGGCACTAATCCCATTCACAAGGGCTCTGCCCTCATGACCTAATTGGGGATGATATTGATGACAACAAAGGCCCATCTCCAGATACCATCACATTGGGGATTAGGGCTTCAACATACGAATTCCAGGGGGATGCAAACGTCCAGTCCATAGGATCAGGTTATGTGGATGCTGCTGGCCTTGGGGACTGCACTTTGAGAAGCACTGCTCTAACAAATGAAACCCTGTAAATGGCACCCAGTAGGCCTTCCAAGCTTTTTGAATATTTTGACTGTGGGACTGATGGGGACCCATCAGGGTTAGCTTGCTGGGGTGACTGGCGTTTCAAATCCTGGCTTCTTCCCTCTCTCTGACCCACTCTTCAGGGTCCGAGCATTCGATAAATGCTTCCTTTCTCATAGGCCCTCTTTGTTGGCAAAACAGAAGGGAATAACCTCTATCTAGCCTTGTAGTCAGCCATTCTCCCAGTGTTGTTAGGGTTCCTCTCTGTTCTGGTCTTACCTGGGCAGGTACATCCCTGGGATTACAGAGGTGATGAAGACAGTCACGTAAATGGTTATTGTGAAAATGTAATATTTCTGAAGAAATTCTTGGTGGGGAATTCCGTGTGATGATAGAGTACAGAGTGACTAATTTTGTACAGGGAGGGAGAAGAAGGTTGGACAAAGGTAGCAGCCTCACACCTGGAGAGGGACTGATGAGCAGAGATTTTTCCTGGCAGAGAGGAGGGCTCAGGGTGCTGTCATCTGAGAGGGCAGTAAGTGCAAAGGCCATGGGGCTGGAAACGATCCAGCCTCTTTGGGAAAGAGTTAAGGAGTTAAGTGTAGCTTGAAGCATAAGGTCTGCGGGTGGAGACGTGGTGGGAGCTGACGTGGAAGAGGTAGGTTAGCACCACCTCCATCTGCTGGGGGTTTGATATTTATCTTTTAAGAAATGAGGGCGCATACAATATTAGTTTCATATTTCTTCTGTAACAAATGACTGCAAACTTAAGTGACTTAAAACAAGCCAAATGTGCTATTTTACAATTATTGAGGTCAGAAGTCAGAAATGAGTCTTATAAGATTAAAATCAACGTGTTGTCATGGCTGCATTCCTTCTAGAAGCCCTAAAGGAGAATCGAATCAGTTCCTGGGCTGTACCAGCTTCTAGAGGCTGCTAGCTTTCCTTGGCTGTAGCTGCATCGCTCCAGTCTCTGCTTTTGTGGTCACCTGGCCTTCTCTGACTTTGATTCTCCTGCGTTCCTTTTATAAGGACCCTTGTGATTACAGGGGGCTCAACCAGACAATCCAGGATAATCTCTCCACCTCAAGATCCTTAACTTACACCTTCACAGCTCCTTTTGCCACAGAAGGTAACATTCATAGGTTCTGGGAATTGGGATGTGGATACCCTTTGGGAGCCATTATTCAGCCTATCACAGGGCACCTGAGGAATTCTAAGTTACCTGGACAAGGGGAGAGAAATCCAAGCTCTGCTGGTCCCCAAGGGCACGTAAGGGTTGAGGAGGGCCTGGACCCAAAGGGTGTCATTGGGGGTGGAGAGGAGATGGTGGCTTGAATTGAGAGGAAAAAATTGGTGAGAATTCAGTAGTGGACGATGAAGGCACAGGAAACATGGAGGATAACCCTGAGGTTTAAAATGGTGTCGTTCTTTTTTTGCGCTTTTGCTTTTTAAAAATTGAAGTATAGTTGATTTACACTGTTGTGTTAATTTCTGCTGTACAGCAAAGTGATTCAGTTATATACATATATACATTCTTTTTCATATGCTTTTCCATTATGGTTTATCACAGGATATTGACTATAGTCCCCTGTGCTCTACAGCAGGACCTTGTTTATCCATTCTCTACATAGCAGTGTACATCTCCTAACCCCAACCTCCCACTCCATCCCTCCCCCTCCCCCCTTCCCCTTGGCAACCACAAGTCTGTTCTCTAGGTCTCTGAGTCTGTTTGTTTCATAGGTAAGTTCTCAAATGGTGTCATTCTTTTTTTTTTTTTTTTTTTTTGCGGTACGCGGGCCTCTCACTGTTGTGGCCTCTCCCATTGCGGAGCACAGGCTCCGGACGCGCAGGCCCAGCGGCCATGGCTCACAGGCCAAGCCAGTCTGCGGCATGTGGGATCTTCCCAGACCGGGGCGCGAACCTGCGTCCCCTGCATTGGCAGGCGGACTCTCAACCACTGCGCCACCAGGGAAGCCCTAAAATGGTGTCATTCTTAATGGTCTTGTTAATCAAGAGAAGAAGGACAGGTCCTTCCATCTCCTTGCCTGCCTCACTTCTCTGGTCTTTAGAATTTTCAGGAATCCTTCCCTGGCAGGTGTAGTGCTGTCCTCGGGTTCCGAAAGCGCCCTGCTTCCCGTTAGCCGACAACGTGTTTACTTGCCTGTCTCATGTGTTAGGCTGCAAGTTTCTGGAGCACCTGGGAAGGTGTTGGCTGCGTAGCAGGCTCTGGTTCCGGTCTGTTGAGTTCCTCTTTTTGTATGTAGAGATTTGGACGCCCTTGGGCAGCCCTGAAGCCGGCAACCAGGAGATCGCTGTTGCTAAGACCCCTTTCTCACTCTCACGTCTTCCTGGAATGACGAAGGGGTCTGAGTTATTAACCTTGATCTCCACAGTTACGAATATTTTAGTTTTCGCCCCTTCAGGGAGTCATGTATCTTCCAGAATGTCACGTAGCCTTTAAAACGGGTGTAAATAAACCTAGTAGCTGGAAAGGACTTGGAAATCATTTATCAAGGAGGGATAATTCAGCTGGAAATATGAGAAGGTAATTTTCAAGGCTACTCGCCTGCATGTTTCCAGAAATGTGCTCTCCCTTGAGATGCTGTTTCTTGCATCTGATTCAGTAAATATCTGTTGTGTTCATTTGCTGATGGGTTTTTGAAGCTCTCTGTCTCCTGTGTGTTCTGGCTCTTTCTCAGTCTCTTTCATCCTGCTTATTCCTTAAAGACATGGAGAATAGTAGTTTCCTTTATTTAAAAGCAAGGAGTGGGATGTTGAAGGGAACTTCTCCTTTTGCTTGGGAATTCTGGTTTCTGCCCTCAAGCTGAGAGCAATGCGGGAGAATTTTCCATTATTCATAGCGAGGATGGAGCCCTTAGGGGAGGAGCTATCCAAAGATAGCAAGATTGGTCCAGCACCTCAACGACCTCTCCTCTATAAAAACAAGATGCGTTCAGGAGTTCATGGAGGAGATAGTTGCGGGAGAGATAGGATGTTTCCGTTTCCTTCCCGGTAGGAGTGATTCCCCCCAGGTTAAATGGGGAGATCTAAGCAGAACACATGAAGAGATCGAGGGTGCCTTCCTGAAGAGGAGACTGGCGTCTCCCTTCCTGGCTGGGTGCTTGCTGAGCTACAACTCTCATAGGCCTGTCTTTAGACCAGGAAGCAGAGTTTGATGAGAATGTTCTTGGGAGCCTCTGGAATGTGGAAGAAATTGACATGAGTTCCCTGGATTGGGGGGACCTACATGGACATGGGGGAATTCTAAAGTCAGGAGGCCAGTGGGCAGCAGGGTGAGCGCCCTTCACTGTCTCCCCCTACCTACATGGCGAACAGGTGGGAGTCTCCTGTGGACCCCTGGAGGCCTGGAGTGGGCAAGGGGCAGGCTGGAAAGGGGGTCTGCTGTGGAGCAGACATGGGCGCTGAGACTGCCAAGGTCAGGTCCAATAAAATCCCTAGAAGAGCTCATCCCCATATCAGGGAGCCCTGTAGTATGGAGGGCCTCACGGCAGGGCCTGGACCTCAGATGTGCCCCGTAGGAGAGACCACCTTTGATCACCTGCCAGGAGGTAACGCCGGACAGTAGCAGCAAAACCTTTACAAGGCAGGAGTTCGCTTCTCTTGCTTTGTCTGATCCGTTCTGCCTCTGCCTTGGTCTCGGAGGAGCCAGGAAGCAGGTGGGAGGAGAAGGACGTGTGGAGGACCGGCCACTGGTCCACCTGCCTGTGGCCCTCAACCCAAAACTGAGGGGAGGGACGAAGCTGGGAACTCAACGTCAATTGAAGGGTTCACTGTGGGCTGCACTGCACCACTTAAATCCTAAAACTGAATATTAAATTTCCTAACGGATTTTGTTCTTGTAACTGAACGTTGAGTGGGAGGCTGAGGGGTCTGTCCGAGATTATCATCAGGCAAAGGAGGGAGATGGTAGAGCGCAGCTGGGGCAGCAATGGAAGAAAAATGGAGCCATTTGCCTTTTTACTCCATGGAGTTCAGCCCGCTCAATAAATTTGTTACAGAACCTGACAGGAGCACAATGCAGGGTATCAACTCAGGATCAGAGATTTAATATAGTCTGTGAACTGCTTTGTACTGGTTTAGAGGCTTTAGAAATATGTGTGCATGCGTGTGTGTGTATTTGTATCTATTACGTCTCTATATAACAGCATACGGCAGGTGCTTTTCAATGTCTCTCTGCTGCTCCACACATGTAATAAATGTGCTTTAAACTCATTTAATCCTCACAACAACCGTGCGAGTTGGTCCTGTTATAAGCCCTATTTTATAAAGAAGAAACTGAAGCACAGAGAGGTTAAGAAACCTCCCCAGGGGCACACAGCAAGTGTGGAGGAGCAGAGAGCTGTGCCTAGGCCTTCTGGCACCCTGGACCATTCTCTTTCTCTCTCTCTCTCTCTGTCTCTCTGTCTCTCTCTCTCTGCCCTTTTCCAGTCTTCCTCCGCCCCCATCCCCATCATCTCTGTCTGTCAATTTTTTAATATGGAATTTTACAAACAGAAAGTAGAGAGAATAATGTAATGGACTCGACATACACTCACTCAGCCTCAGCAATTCTCAGTTTATAAGCTGTGCTCTAAGCCCTCATGCTCTTCTGCCTCTTTTAGCAAATCTGTTTGAGGTGGTGGATGTTTGCTGAGAGGATGGATTAAAAAAAAACAGTTGAAGAGTAATTGCCATTTGATACAGAACAGAAGGGCTTAGCTTTGGTTTAAGCTGTTCATTTCCCCTCCCACATTCTGAAGTTCAGCTGCAGGAAAAAAAAAAAAAGTAATTCAAGTAATTTAAATTCTGCATGCTGACTTAGTTTTGTCCTCATCTTATCTGACCTTATTTAGTCAGACCAAAAAAAGGAAAAGAAAAGGACCAGGAAGGCGTTTTCCAGGGGTTTCATCCTGACCCTTTAAATGAATCTTCCATTTATACTTATATAATTATTTCACATTGGATAGTCTTAATAATATCAAATTTCATTTCTAAAGCGAGCTGACAGAAGCTTTTAAAGACTCACTTTGCTGCCAGTCCATTTCCTTTCAGTATTTTCTGCCTAAGGGTGCTGCACTTATCCTTTAAAAAACCCCACAGTTACAGCAAAAACCATACACTCTGATCCCAGATCCCCGTCCCAGGTCCTATAATGTAAGAAATGACCACCCCTTAGATTTCAGTGGGCACAGCCCCGGCATCTTTCTTGCTCTGCCTGTGAGGGTGGCGATGCTCAGAGGGGGAACTGGGGCTCCCAAAGGGTCACTGTCAGCTGGAGGCAGACTGTGCCCAGTTCCTGTTCATCCCACCCCATATCCAACCTCATTCGCTCTCAGATACCTCGTGTCTGGGAAGCAGGCTTTGATAAAGTGCCAGAAGCAGTTTTTGAAGGAATCTGATCTCATGGGAGTGAATTTAAAAACCTCTGGCCCTCATTCAGGTTTTTCTGTTTAAATGAAATTTCTTGAAGTCTAATTTGCATGTAATAGAATTCACCTTTGTTAGGTGTACAGTTCCATGCCTTTTGACAATGTACGCGGCCATGTATCTCTCACCTCAGTTGAGATACAGAGCAGCTCCATCGCCCTCAAAGCTTCCCGTGTGCCCTTTCATAGTCAGTCCTCAATCCCATCCTCAGGCAGTCATTGATCTGCTCCCTGCTTGTATGATTTTCTTTCCTAGAATGTCATACAGGTGGGATCATACAGCATGTAGCCTTTGGGGTCTGGCTTCTTTCACTCAGTATAGTGCTTTAGAGATTCATCTGTGTCGTTGCACCTATCAGAAATTCATTCCTTCTCAGTGCTGGGTAGTTTTTCAATGTAGGAATGGATATTCGGGTTGTTCCCGGTTTAGGGCAATCATGAATAAAGTTGCTGTTAAATGTTCATAGACAGTCTTGGTGTGAACATATGTTTTCGTTTCTTTTGGGTGGACACCCAGGAGTGGGATTGCCACGCCATATGGTGAGTGCTTGCATTCTCAGCAGCCATGTATCAGAGTTCTAGTTGCTCCGTATCCTTGTCAGCACTTGTTATTATCAGGAATCCTTTTAGTCATTCTATGATGTGTGTAGATGTCATGCAAATTCTTATATGTGGAAGGGCAGGGATGCACTGTTAAAAAACTGGCTTCAGTTGTTGCCCCCATGAGCCTCTTTCTCCTGTATGCCTTCAGCTTACACTTCAGGAACTTGACTACGGGCTTCCCTGGGAATGGGTGTACTTTGTGCCACTTGGTGGGAGACTTTGCCATGGAATGCTTGGTGAGGCAGGCATGGCTTACAGGGCTGATGAGGGCCCCTGTGGCACGGTGGGAAGAACATACTCTCGGAAGTCTGGGACCAAATTCCCTTTCTGCTACTTATGACGCCTGTAACCCCCGCAAATCATTTAAAGCCTGCATGTCCTCTTCTGTGAAATGGAGATAATCGTGGCTCCTTGCCCACCCTATAGAGAGTGAAGAAGAGCTTTGAAAACGGAAACGTGCAATCCAAAGAAGAAAGGAGGGCATGATTATTTTTATTGCTTTCAAGCCGTTTTTATTGCTGTTGGCTAAAACCTCAGGATTGAAGTAAAGCATTATTGTTATTAGCAATGAAGGTCGACGGGACTGTTTTTCATCTGCTTTGTTATTTTTAACCACTTTGTAGACATATAATTCCATGGAAATGTCACGAAGACTGCTTGGAGTAGAAGCTGCATATTCCATTGTGATTTTTAATATAAAATTTACTTTAGGCATAGGCGACTTCTTGTAAAATCACTCACCTCGCTTCCCAGATACTAGTCCTCTGAAATGTTATTGGAGACCTTGCTCTGATTTCAAATACTGTCAACTCTTGCTCATAAGAGGAACAGTTTATATAGTTTGTGGATTATTTCTTTTCCCTCTTGGGCCATTTGTTTGACTGCTCAGTGTCATCCTCAGTTGGTTCAGACAGGAGAAATGGAAGATCAAGAAATGTAGACTGGATTATTTTCTCCCTGGTTATGGCTGTAGTTGAAAGTTTGGCTCAAATATAGTTTTTTGGGTTGTCTGGGGATTTGAATTATTCATGCTATACGCCCTTTCTCTGTTAGCAAAAGTCAGCAAAGATTTGATGAAGGGGGACAGTGAGATATTCCCATTTGTGGTCTATGGGTTCTATCCTATATCTACCAGAATATTGTGTTCAGAGTCGGTATGGAGCAAACTTTCTTAGGAGCTTAGTTCTCCTAAGGGACTTTGGAGACAACAAATATTTCTTTCAGGGAAGTAGAAAAAGGGGGCAGAATAAAGAGCCTTTGGTTGAGCATTCTTTTGATCAGCTATGAAAAGTTTGATTGTTACTGACGGTCAAATAAAACAGTGGCATTTCTAAACAATTTAATGAGATAATGTGTGTGTGTGTGTGTGTGTGTGTGTGTGTGTGAAAGAGAGAGAGAGAATCATAGGTTTCCAATGACCTCTGTTTTAATTCCAGAGATTCATTTTTGAGACATCCACCCTCAGAAAGTGTCTGGCTTCTAAGCCCAGCAAGCACCACATTTAAGAATACTCATGTTGCTGCCAAGCAATGCTGTGCTGGCAAACAGACTCTGTAATCAGGAAGAGGGGAGAGGGTATGTGATGGTGGTTAGATGGGGGCCTTGATGCAGATCTTCCCATCGTGGTCTATTTCAAGCCTCTAGTGGCTGACAGCTGGCTGGCAAAGCTTCTGCATATTTAACAGCTGGCTCTGGCAGAGCTGACTCCTGCCCACCACTCATTTCAAGGGACATTCTGCTTCTCTCAGAGATCCACTGTCAACGTGTTTAATTTTCCCAGAGATCCCCCTGTAAGACATTTGTCAAGAGCATTGCACTTGACGTCAGCGCACACGATAATAGGTTAAAGTACACGCGAAGATGCCACCTGGCTGGTTTCAGTGGTCTGATGGGAAACTCCCTTACGTCCGTGCTCTGGTGTCTTTGCGTGGGTGCACCGGGCCTGCGGATGCTGCAGGAACTGGATGGACAGGAAAACTCAGGGCTTTCTTCTGATTTGCATTTCAAATGAGGACAAGAAATCCTTGAAGAAAAAGTTAGTTATCTGATTGACGTGGTTATTGAGGTAGTGCTGTGATGGGGACCAGCCTTGGCCCTGGGTATACAAAGCTGAGCAGATCATGACCTCTGCTCTCTGGACCCTGGTCTCCACAGGGGGAGCCGACGCAGGCTGTGAGGGCCTGTCTCAGGAGTCAGGTCCCTGAGCTGACTGCTGTGTGTTTTCAGTGCAGGGAGGCCCCGTAAAACGAACATAGGAGTAATGTGTTTGCCTCCTGCCATCGTGGCAAATGGTTTAGTTTACAGAGCCTCAGTTTACCCCCTCAGTTTCTCAGAGTGGGGGGGGTCCCCAGATCTGCAACGGCAGCATCAACTGCCAACTTGTTGGAAATGCAGATTCCTGGGCATCGCCCCAGACCCCAGAACCAGAAGCTCTGGGGTTGGCCCAGCGATGGACCTGTGTTTGCCCAGCTCCACAGGTGATGCCAGTGCCCACTCAGGTGTGAGACCACTGAGTCCGGGGCTGTTTGTGGAGTGCTGTGGCCCAGGTGTGAACACTTAGCCCAGCGCCTGGCACGGGTATGGGCTCTGCCACCTGGAGCTCCAGGACGGGCACTCTGAGGGAGGTAACATTTCAGGCAGTCTGTGGGTTGAGGAAGGGGGGCAGATGATGCGGCCAGCTCTATGGTGGTGACTTTGTGTGAAGGTGCGGCCAGGAGAGGAAGGAAGCAGGGCTGCTTTTACAGGGTTAGGTTAGGGAACGCCCTCTTTCTCAGGCGTGGGCTGCTTCATTCTCTTCTTGCCCAGCTTATAGATTTCCCTTGGGTGAGTCGGGGCAGTGCTTTGTCTTGACTCATGGAGCCCTAGGAGAACTTGGGTCTTAACTACGGAGAGGTAGAAACAAAGGTGAGATGGACCACCTTTCCTGGAGTCCACACCCACCAACTCCTGTCACCCCCGTGCTCTTGGTTATTTCATTTTCTTCACAGCACTTATTACTTCCTGTACTTATGTTTATCATGTGTTATTATAGTGTTTACTTGTCTCTTGTGTCTCCTGCCCAGCAGAATATCAGTACCATGTAGGCAGAGATGTTATCTGTTTTGTTTGCTGCCATCTCACAGCACCTTCGAACAGTGGCCAGCTCATGATAGGTGTCCCTGTAAATGTCTGTGGAATGACTGGGTGGGGGGATGAGTGAGTATTCTGAGGGACAGCAAGTGTGCAAATCCGGGCACTTCACAGATGTAAAGAGGTGGGGTTTGCATCACAGTTTGTGTATTTCTTTGGTGACCTGGAAGCACTGAAAAAAGCCATTAGAAAGTAGACAGCTAAACAAAGTAGAGGCATCCCACTTCCTGATTTTGAAAATATTACAAAGCTACAGTAACTAAAACAGTACGGTACATGCATAAAGACAGACATGTAGACAAATGGAACAGAATAGAGAGCCCAGAAATAAACCCTCACACATACAGTCAACTGATCTCTGACAAGGGTGCCAAGAACATACCATGATGAGAGGATAGTTTTTTCAATAAATGGCACTGGGAAAACTGTATATCCACATGTAGAAGAATGAAATTGCACCATTATCTTACATCACATAAAAAAATCAACCCAAAATGTATTAAAGACTTAAATATTGGACCTGAAACTATAAAACTCCTAGAAGAAAACATAGCAGAAAATCTTCTTGACATTGGTGTTCGCAGTGATTTCTTGGATATGACACCAAAAGCACAAGCAACAAAAGCAAAAATAGACACAAGGGACTACCTGAAACTAAAAAGTTTCTGCACAGCAAAGGAAACAATCACAGAATGAAAAGGCAGCTTACAGAATGGGAGAAAATACTTGCAAACCATATATCTGACAAGGGTTTAATATTCAAAATATGTAACGAACTCCTACAACTCAAGAGCAAAAAACTAAAATAATCTGATTAAAATACGGGCAAAAACTTGAATAAGCATTTCTCCAAAGAAGGTATACAAATGGCCAACACATATTTGGAAAAGTGCTCAACATCACTAATCATCAGGGAAGTGAAAATCAAGTGAGATATCACCTCACACTTGTTAAGATGGCTATTATCAAAAAAAAAAAAAAACCCAAAAGACCAAAAGACAAGTGTTGGTGAAGTGATAGATAGAGAAATTGGAACTCTTATACACTTCTGCTGGGATGTAAAATGGTGCAGTCTCTATGGAAAACAGTATAGAGATTCCTCAAAAAATTAACACTAGAACTACCAATATGGTCTATCAATCCACCTTCTGGGTATTTATCCAAAAGAATTGAAATCAGGATATTGAAGGTATATCTGTACTCCCATGTTCACTATAGCGTTATTCACAATAGCCAAGAGGTGGAAACAACCTAAATGTCTATCAACAGGTGAATAGATAAAATGTGGTATATAATACAGTGGAATTTTATCCAGCCTTTAAGAAGAAGGAAATTCTGCCGTATGTGACAACACGGATGAACGCGGAGGAGATTTTGTTGGTGAAATCGGTTGTCACGGAAGGACAGATACTGCATGATTGCAGTTATATGAGCTATTTAAACTATTTAAAACAACGCATCAAGCTCACAGGTGAGGAGAGTAAAATGGTGGTTGCCAAGGGATTGGGGGAGGGGAGCTTGTTGTTCAGTGGGTATAAAATTTTGCTTATGCAGGATGAGTAAGTTCTAGAGATCTGCTGTAC
The DNA here is from genome assembly GCF_059928025.1 of Delphinapterus leucas. NCBI lineage: Eukaryota > Metazoa > Chordata > Mammalia > Artiodactyla > Monodontidae > Delphinapterus > Delphinapterus leucas. The sequence continues at coordinate 13,349,690 of NC_143143.1, forward strand.
ACCGTAGTGCCTGTCGTTAGCAGTACTGTACTGTGTGCTTAAAAAAATGTGGTAAGAGAGTAGATCTCATATTAGATGTTCTTTTTACTGCCACCCTCCCCCCAAAAAGAAAAAACAAGGGGGCATAAGGAAACATATGTTTATTACCTTGATTGTGGTAATGGTTTCACAAGTGTGTGCATGTGTCCTAACTCATCAAATCGTACACATTAAAGTATGTGCAGTTTTTGTATATCAATTATACTTCAGTAAAGCTGAAGAGAGAGAGAGAGAAAAGAAAGGAAGGAAGGAAGGAGGAAGAAAGTAAGAAAGAAAGGAGACAAAAGGAAAGAAAGGAAGGAAGGAAGGAAGAAAACAGCTGTCCGAGGAGGGGAGAGAGTTTTCTCCTTTCAGGACTAATGATGGGTGCGGTGTTTCTATCCCAGTCTCCATCTGGGGTCTTGGTTTTCATTTATTTGCATGCTGCTTTTATGCCCAGTTTCTTCCCCTGAAGGAAAGCATCTCAGTTACACGAAAGGGAAGGAAACTTGAAATGCATTGCTTCTTTTTAGTTTGAAAAATTAATTTGTGAACAGAGCTTGTGTTTGGAGCCTAAGATATTTGGGTATTTTTTCCTGACTTCTCTTTGATGATACTTAAAAGTCAAGCTAGGCAGCTCATCTTAACTTTTGAGGTGTGCCCAGGGGAGGGAGGGAGGATGAGGGATACATCTGTAGTAATAATGATAATAATTATATATAATATAAAATGTTATTTATTATATATTATTTATGCCATTTAATATATTATTTACAGATTATATTCTGTATTATAACAGATATACTAATGTATAATAATTAACAGTAATACAATTTATATACAACAGGTAATGATGTAATATATAATTATAATAATTATATAATTATTATAATTATATATATTACGTGTATGTAATATGTATATATTATGTATATGTAATATGTATATAATTATTACATATTATGTATATTACATATATTATGTGTAATATATATGTATATATTACACATACATAATTATATAATGTATAGTATGTATAATGTATAAATGTAATAATTATATAATGTATAATATGTAATTATTATATATTAAAACTATAATATAAATTAGTTATTACCTTATATATGCAATAATAATTGTACTTTATTATTACTTAATAAATTTTTACTATTATTACTTATTGAATGTATATATATAGAGAGAGAAAGACAGAGGGAAGAGATTTATCACAGGAATTGGCTTGAGACCCAGGAAAACCAGTGGTGTAATTCAGTCTGAATCCGAAGACATGGAACCAGGGGAGCCGTTGGTGTAAATCCCAGTCCGAGGGCAGGAGAAGATGAGGTGGGACGTCCCAGCTCAAGCTGTGAGGCAGAAATAAAAGCTGGAGGTGGGGGGTGAATTTCTCCTTCCTCTGCCTTTTATTCTGCTAAGGCCCTTAATGGCTTGGATGATGTCCACCCACACTGGGGAGGGTGGAATCTACTTTACTGAGTCCACTGATTCAAATGCTAATCTCACCTGGAAACAACCTCACAGGCACACCCAGAAATAATATTTAATCTGGGCATCCTATGGTCGGTCACGTGGACACATAAAATTAACCATCATACCATGCTTTTACTTAATCCTCGTGACAACCCTATGGGTCAGTCCTGTTGTTACTATTTCTATTCACAGAGGAGGAAATTGAGGCTCAGAGAGGTTAAGCGACTGACCCCAGGTCACCTGCACCCTTGTATCTGTTTCCCAGGACTCGTGTAACAAATAACCACAAACTGGGTGGCTTACACCAACGAACATTTATTCTAGATTTCTGGAGCCTAGAAATCTGAAATCATCAAGGTGTCTGCAGGGCCATGCTTCCTCTGAAGCCTCTAGGGAAGAATCCTTCCTTGCCTCTTCTAGCTTCTTAGTTGTACCAGAAGCTGTGGTGTTCCTTGCCTTGTAGCTGCATCACTCCAGTCTCTGCCTCCATCTTTACGTGTGGCCTCTTCCCTCTGTGTGTCCTCTTCTTATAAGGACACCCGTCATTGGATTTAGGGCCCATCCTAACCCAGTTTGACCTCATCTGAACTTAAGTGCAACTGCAGAGATCCTATTTCCAAGTAAGGTCATATTCTAAGGTTCCGGTGGACATGAATTTTTGGAGGACACCATTTAACCACTACAACAGGTCTGACTGTTCATTCAGAGCCGAGTCTTCTCCGCTGCCTTATACAGGCTAGCATCTAACGTGGAGGGATTTCCTCGGAGGGGTACCCATGCCTGGAGGAACAGGGGAAGGTGGTCTGGGAGCAGGGAGAAAATTGCACCAGTGCGGTGATGTTCGGCTTTGCTAACGTTCTTTAGAGTATTTGGCATGTAAGCTTTCTTCACAGTCATGTCTTCATTGGGGATTTTACCTTTTATCAAAACTAAATAGTTGTCTGGCCCATTTAATGACTTTTATTTCTCAGTCCTCTTTGATAACAACCTGGAGTTCTTTCTTTCTATTTGTGTTCGGTCAGTATATCTTAGGGCATGATTTTAATGGGTCTGGGTTGTATAGTTTTAAGCATATTGAGAGACTATAGCATTTTCTACCCCATTGGGAGGTGTTTTTTTTTTTTTTTTGACTTTGGATGTGAGAGAGGAGTAAGAGAGGGAGGGAATGGGGTCCAGACCCCCAGAGGATACAAGGACACTGCCCCCACTTCCCTGTGTTCTTTTGTCTTCATGGTTACCCAGTGAGGTAGGTGGGATTATCTCCATTTTACCACACTGGAAGCTGAGATGTTAAGTAACCTCCCCATGGTCACATGGCCCATTGGTGGCACAGCAGAATGAAGTCGGTATGACAACCGCCTCTACTTCCCACTTCCACCAGGAGAGCAAGGCAGCAGATGGGAGCAGAAGTGAAAGAGGTCAGGATGAAGACACCGAGGCAGGAATATCTAGTTACCAAGACGGTCTTGTTCCAAAGGATGGAAAACCAATCTATCCTTATTTACGCATGAAAAGGAGGAGATAGGGATTTATTCGCTCCTGTAACTGGGAATATGGGGGGTTTCAATGGTGTCTTCAAGACCCTGCCCCCCCGTCTCTCTTGTAGACAGGGTTTCTCATCTGATAGCTAAGATGATAGCTGGAGAAAGAAGCTCTTCCTGGAAAGTTCCATCAGAGACATCTTAGGAAAGTCTCTGGTCTGGTTTGAGGCATGTGCCTGTCTCTGAACACATCACAAGGGCCTAGGGTTTGTGAGTGGCCTCGTCTCAATCCCATGCCTGCTTGTGCCGTAGCAGAGTAGAATCACCCTGGTCCACACGGGGTGGGGTTCACACACAGACGAGGAGTTCTGTTCCCACAAACAGGGGGTTGGGATGCTGCACAGATGCCCAGAGGCGGTGGTGGTCTCTCCGGGAGAGTAGATGGCTTCAGCCCAGGAATCATAAAGAGAAGGAAAAGCAGGAACCACAGGACCAGCTGTTGGGAATGCCCAGGGTGCAGGTCTGAGGAGCGCTCAGAAATAGGAGAACCTGGAAGGAGGCCCAGTTGAAATAAATACCATGTTATTGCACAGGGTTGAGTTCTAGTGGGAAGTTCAGGCATCTACTCTAGGCACTGTCTGAGCTAAGACTGCATCCAGGTGGAGGCTGTCTCAGTCAGCTTGGGAGGCTGTAACAAAGATAACAATAGACTGGGGGCTCGAACAATAGACGTTTGTTTCTCACAATCTGGAAGCTGAGAAGTCTGAGATCAGGGCGCTCGTATGGTCGAGTTCTGGGAAGGGCCCACTTCCTGGTTCAGACCTCTGCCTTCTCACTGTGTCCTCACATGGCAGAGAGCAGAGAGAGAGGGATGGCTCTCTTCCTCTTCTTCCAAGAATGCTAATCCCGTCATGGGGTTCCACCCTCATGACCTTTTAACCTCCCAAAGACTGCACCTCTGAGTACCTTCACCTTCAGGCTTCCACATATGAATTTTGCGGGGGACACAAATAGTCCATAGCAGAGGGCTGGCAACAGCCCAGCCAAAAATGGAGGATTAGTTCTTAGATGGACCAATAGGATTCTTTAGCCTTGATATGTATAAAAGTCAGCCAGTTAAGTTTCAAGGCCTGCCTAGCCATCGTCAAGAGTTAACTTCAGAAGAAATCCACCCTTAACTCTAAATTATGGCGGATTCCCTATCCTGCCCTCAGCCCTAGAGTGTGCAGGTGGTGAATGCACAGACAGAGGCAATCCTGACGGCCTTCTTGCTGTTGGAACAGAGGCCGCCATCGCAGAGCTCCAGCGCAGGGCCATCTTGCCGAGGAAGGAGAGAGTGCCGTTTAGCTCAAAGGAATTGGCCCCCTTGACCTCCAGCTCCAGTGCAGACAGGAAAATAGTCCTTTTCCTGGAATCAGCAAATGTCCACACGCAGATGCGTGGGCCGGAGAAAGTAATTTCAGACACGCTGCTGCAACTTTGATAGGATTTGGGTCCCATGTGCTGTGACAGCGCAGGAAGTGACAGGATCCGGGAGGCAGCTTCTCAGCTGAGCTCTAATGAGCATCAGTGTAGAAATGCATTAGTTCTTTTATTTGTGATCTTCTGCCATCTCTCACTTTTCCCTTTGTGATCACATCCCGGAGTTGAGCCCTTTCCAAAGTCAGCTGCAGTGTCAGGGCGCCACTGTTTCCTTCTGCTAGGGATGGTGTCTGCGGTTTTGAATTTGTGAGAAAATTATATATTTTTTCTGATATCAGAAAAATCCATTTTGACCTAACCACTTCCCCATGTGGGAATAATTTATGATTTTCTAGTCGATGTTTTGAAACTTCATTTGGAATAAAAAAAAAGTGACCCATAGATTTCAGGTTAGCCTCCTGGGATGAAGATGGGTCACCTGCCAGAGCCAGTTCTGTTCTGGAACAAACCTGATTTCTTGTCATCCCTACTAGGGTCTGGGTTACAGGACCCTATGTGTTAACTGTTTCTTTCTCAAGGTTCTCCAAGCTTCCCTTGGTGATGAGTGAGAAGGCCCCCTTCCTCGGGCTCCTGGGTCTTCGCTGAACCTTGCTTTCATGGGGACATACCCCAGAGGCATCCACGGGGTTCAGGACGTCCAATGAAATCCCAGACTCATTCAGTGGGATGCTTTCTTATACGAACTCAAGCTCAGGCAAAAGCTTGTTCATTCCAATGACAACTGGCACGCTTGCAACTCCCAACCACGAGAGTGGGACCAACGTGGGCTACTTTATTTTCAGTTCAGTTTAGCAAACGTTTGGGGTTTGAGACACAGCCACGTGGGGACCTTTGAGCCTGCTGGGAGAGATCAGGGTCTCAGCAGAGTGTGGGGAAGAGCAGCGCTAGGGAGAAGGGAAAGGAAAGGGTGGTGTTCTTGGCTCTCATGATAGGTCCAGCATCTAGTGCTGTGTCAGGCACATGGCGGACGCTCTTTCCATGTGCAATGGATGGATGGATGGATGGGTGGATGGATGGAAGGAAGAGCCTCAGCCAGACTGGAGAGCTTAGAGCATGTTTATACACCCAAAGGAAAGCCTTGCAAAAGGGCAGAGGAGGGGAGGAATGCTTGCAAATAGGTTGTGGGTTGGGGAGAATGTCCCATATGGACTCCGGGCGTCGGTGGGGAGTCCACCTAAAGGGGAAGAGGTGTCTGCGTCCTTGGGGAGGGTCAGGTTTCAGGGACAGCAAATGAGGTTGGGGGGTGGGTTTGCTGCAAAGAGGCTGAAGCCACATGGAATTCTAACCTGCTGTGGGACGGGGTCTTTGAGGCCACTTGGGGAGGGTTTGCTGGAGGGAGAGAGGCTTGCCAGGAGGGAGGGGCACTGGGCAGGGTGGGGGTGAGGTTCAGAAAGGAGTGATGGCAGGATGGCTCTGAGTGTGGCCAGGACACACAGGCGGGGGGTGGCATTAGCTGGAAGAGCCCTCCCAGAGCCCAGGTGGGAAGAGCAGCGCTGCTGCATCTCAGCCATGTGGTTCCCAGGACTCATTTGTTCTCTTCCTTCCCCTTAAAATGGTGATTCCAGTTTTTGTCATGGATTAATTATATTAATTTTATTGTACCATAAGCTACTTTCAAGTTATTCTCATATATGGTACATACATATAAATCCGTTTGCTAAAAAAAAAAAAAAGCTCTTCATCAAGCTTAATAAAGCCATGCTCGCCTTTCAGGGAGTTAGTATTGATGTGTACTTGGGTAAGAGTTTCTTCCCATCTATTCCAGACAAAGCTGTTTCTTAGAGTTCTAGACAAAGAGTTCTGTGAGTTTTCATGGTTAGAAGATTCTCTCTCTTCTGTGTAACTGCTACCCACTGCTTCTCAAATCCATTTTCTTTTTGTCCTTTGGTGGAGAGGCTTTAAAATCAGTGCATATGTTTTTTGAAAGGAAATTCTGAGCTGTTTTTCATAAGTGAATGAAACTGATGGAAATGAAAAACGTTAGAACACTCAATTAGGAGGCTTGGGATTCAGGGTTTATTGGGGCTTGAAGCTTATACAATTTTGGCTCCCTCTTTAAGGAAAGGAATGTAAAATTAGAAATACAGAATTAGGTGCAAAAATAAATATTTATCTAGAATGAGAAAAATTGTAAAAAAAATGCCAAGTTAAAAAAGCTGACAAAATCATCAATATCACAGATTCCAGGAAAATAATGTTTTTATTAGCTACCCTACATACCTTTATAATCTTTTTTTCTTATATTTTTGGACTACATGTCATTTGACTGACTTCATATGACAGCAATTAGGAATATCCTTTTCTGTTGAGAGACTAGAAAGGCATTTACTCTTTCTTTCAGGATGGTTGATTGATACTTTTTTTAAAGAGTTGATACTTTAGAAAATGAAGTTTAGCTTCACAATCAATATTGGCCATGTCAGGTACATTTATTAAATGGCTGTCAAATTTAGGGTGACTTCTGTCCATTTGCTATGTGAGCTGTTAAGACTACAAGGCATTTCATGATTTTTTGTGGTCACTTGTATTAAATGTACTTTGAATTGATCACATCATGAGTGTTCTTGGAAGCTGTTGCTATTCCAGGACAGCATAACAATATCGGGGAGACTGGGAACCATTGTAGACATATTCCACTGAAGCTAAACCAAATGTATTCTTAGCCTAAATTTTCCAAAGCCAAATTCTAATGCAATGCCCCTCCCTCAAATTGCCCCACCACCAGAACTGTGACAGAGGGCCAACTGGAGGGACAAGAGACAGTCATCTTAGCTGATTGCAACAAGAGTATCTTGCTTTTGCAAATGTTCTAGAAACATCAGACCATGGGCACACACTGCTGGGGCCCTTTCAGAAAGGCCTTGCCAGGGGCCCATGTAAGTGAGGGCCCCCGAAGCAAAAGCTTCATGGGAAATCCAACTCTGCACTCATTGATTACTTCTGAATGTGAATATTTACTAAACCCCCTGGGTGAGGGACCTGGGATAGCACATCCTGGTGTTTTCTCTTTTCTAATAGACCTTTAAATATTCAAAAAAAATTTTTTTCCCTTGAAATAGGCGTTAAGAATCCTTGCCCAGATGATAATTACATTTCCTTACATCTGTGTAGTGGTTTACAGTTTGCAAGGGTTCACAATGCTTGATTTTATTTCATCTTCACTCCAGCCCTGTGAGCTAGACAGGGCCAGTATTATTCCTGTTTGCAAATAAGGAAGCCAGCTCTGAGCTTGCCAGGGTTTTTTCCATCTGCCTCTCAGGAGGAGCATTTGGAGCAGGAGGTATCTAGGTGTGATCAGGGACCACTGGGCACCAATCCACAGGCCTGTGACTGTGCTAGCTCTGGCACAAGCTGGCCGTAAGTTCTTGTCTTCAACCTTCCCGAGCCTCAGTTTCCTCATTTGTCAAGGAGAAATGGTCTCCTAGAGGTGACCTTTAAGGCCATTTTGCTACACTGTCCTCTACTTGATCAAGAAGAGTGTTCCTGCCTCTTGTCTCACATCCAGATAGGAGGTGGAGCTTTTACTATCCTTATTTCTCTGACTCCTGCTACCTTTTTACTTCCTGGCATTGTTCTGACATCCTATCAGGGTCTATTTTCCAGACTGTAAGCCCTGAGCTGGCTGGATCATTGTGGAAATTGTTTTTGTGCTCCTTTGATTTCAGAAGCAGAGCTCAGACACGCAGGTATTTAAGCACCTGAATCTCCCCAGATGGTCCCGCCACAGGCTCACGGGCCCAGTGGCAGCACCGTGGCCCTGCTTTTTGGACAGTTTTTTGACTATGGTTCTGCTTTGATGCACGCATTCACCTGGAAATTCCGAGGCTCCCACGATTTCAGAACTGGGTTAGGGTGACATGCATTGTCACCCTAACCCTAACCCTAACCATCCTGCTGTAGGGTACAGGAGAGGGGAGTCCACTGACCCTGGGAACATGTTGGTTCTGGATATATTTCTTTTGATGAGGCTAGCGTTTCATCAGATTTTTCTTTAAATGATTAAATTAATGCCAAAGCATGATTTGGTTCCTATAGTTGAAAAGACAATAAACGACATAGTTCAGTGTGCCCATTTTACATACGGGGAAACTGAGGTCCACTGATGAGAAGTCAGGAGTCCTGGATCAAACAGATAAGTGGGAACCCGGAATGTTTGTTTAGGCCACCTCCTCCCTGTGTGTTCATCATTGGGCCACACGTCTTTTTCTTTGCGATCTTATTTTGTGCCTAATTATCATTATTGGGCATATTTAATGAGGAAATGATTGAGTTTTGAATATTCTGGGGTTTTTTTGCCTTTACATATATTTACTTATTTAATTTTACATGTAAATATAGAGATACCCTTATATGTATTTCTCAGTATTTAAGTGTTTCTTTTCTTCTCTTAGTTTTTTAATTTCGTTTTTCAAAATGTTATGTTTTTATTATGCTAAAATTCACATAACATAAAATTCATCATTTTAAAGTGTACAATTCAGTGGATTTTAGTATTTTCACAATGTGGTATAACCATCACCACCATCTAATTCTAGAACATTTTCATCACTCCCCAAAGAAACTCCATGCTCATTAGCTGTCGAATATTCCATTCTTAAAGGTTTGCTAAATCATGATGCTGAGTGTGTGCTTATATGTGTGTGTGTGTCTTCCTCCAGCGGGTGTATATCTTTTGCTTGATAATGATTGTCTTTGGAGAGGTTTCTGTCCAGGCAGGAGGTCCAGGAATGTGCTCATTTTTTGAACCTGCCCTGGATTGCAAAGCCTTCTTTCTCATGGCTGATGCTGTAAGAGTGAACTGGGGAAGGTGCTCTAGGGAGGCCCTTAGCAGACGCTGGAGGGGTGGTGGGTGGGGAGAGAGAGTTGAGCCTGTGGACGCCCCTCTGCTTTCCAAACCCTGATGAGCCAGCCCAGCACAGCAAGGAAGAGAGTTGAGCTGCAGAGGGGCTGCCTGCAGAGAGGCAGTGAGCCAAGGTCCTGGGTGGCTGGTCTATTAAAAGCTCCCTCCACAATTTTGACAAAAGCACCAGTGTTGGCTGGTTACATCCTGATTTAGATCCTTAGCTTCTGTCTCTGAAAACCCTCCCTGAAGGTCCATTTGCATGTGTTATTCGATTCTCTCTGCGTCTGTCTGCCGTGGATTACATACTCCAGTTCTGCAAACTTATATGTGCAGACTCCAGAGAGCTGCATCCGTTTCTAAAAGGTGATAATTGGAAACAGTATGGTTAGATAGATGTAATGCTGATAGACACAGTGCTCATCCAGGCTCTCTGCCTGCTGTGTGACCCTGGCCAAGTCACTTGTCTTCTCTGAGGTTTGGTTTGCTCGTTTTTTAAAATTTTTATTTTATACTGGGGCATAGTTGATTAACAATGTTGTGTTAGTTTCAGGTGTACGGCAAAGTGAGTCAGTTAACATATACATGTATCTATTCTTTTTCAAATTTTTTTCCCATTTAGGTTTTTTACAGAATATTGAGCAGAGTTCCCTGTACTATACAGTAGGTCCTTGTTGGTTTTCTGTTTTAAATATAGTAGTGTGTACATGTCAATCCCACACTTCCATTTTTATTTATTTTTATTTTTTAACATCTTTATTGGAGTATAATTGCTTTACAATGTTGTGTTAGTTTCTGTTGTACAACAAAGTGAATCAGCTATACGTATACATATATCCCCATATCCCCTCCCTCTTGAGCGTCCCTCCCACCCTCCCTATCCCACCCCTCTAGGTCGCCACAAAGCCTTGAGCTGATCTCCCTGTGCTATGCGGCTGCTTCCCACTAGCCATCCATTTTACACTTGGTAGTATATATATGTCAATGCTACTCTCTCACTTCATCCCAGCTTCCCCTCCAATCATTTTTAAGTGAGTTGGTTGGAATAAATGGTCTAGAAGTAATAATACCTATTTCATAGGAATCGCTGTCAGGATTAAATGAGATAGTGCATGAAAATCCTTTGTCAAAATGCCTGGCACAAAGCTTAAGTGCCCCCAAATGGTTATTAATAGAAATGTACTTATGATTATTCATATATTCACCTTAATAAACTGGTTTATCCATCTAGAGTTAACGCCCAGTTTCCCCAACACCATTTGGTAAATAATGGCGTCCTTAATTTGTAACACCTTTTTTAAAAGTTCTTCTGTATCCTTGGCCTGCTGCTGGACTGGTTTTATTCTCTTGGTCTGTTTGCTAATCATTTTATTAGAATAACATAATTTAATAATTATGGTTTATTAAACTATCTTGGAGTAAGTGCTTCTCGCAATTTAAAAAGAATTTTGAGTCTTCTTACCTTCCTATTCTTCTGTGTACTCTCAAGAACTATTTTGTTGGGTTGCCCCCAGATTCTGTGGGGAGTGATTAGCATCCAGGTCTATTATAGCTATGTCTTGGTTTGTGAAAACTGGCTGCCTCACAATATTGTCTTACCATCTGGGAGAAGGGTGTACCTCTTCATTGGTTTAAATATTTTCTATCTTTCTAAACATTTATTGCCAGGGTTATTCCTACACACTTATTTTTTTAATTGAGGCATAATTGACATATAACATTGCATTAGCTTCAGGTAATGACTATATATATGATTTTATATATATATAATTATATATAATCTGTATAACTATATAATCTACACATATTGCAAAATGATCACCACATTAAGTCTAGCTATAGAAATATAATATATGTAGTATATTATATTATGAAATGTGTGTATGTATGTGTATATATGTGCGTAAACACACACAGTTTTTTTTCGCTGTGTGACACGACCTTGGCCCCCATCATGGCACATGAGCCTGCCACGCCAGTAGATTCCTCCTCTCCAAGCTACAGATGTCAGGAAAGATGGGAACCTAGTTCTTTAGCCCAATTTCTGCCTTTAGCCCAATGCCTGCTGGCATTCTTCTACTCTTGCATTGGTGGATTAAAGAGAAGCCTGTACTTACCCCCATTGTGGATTAAGTGAAAACTCTCAAGGCTCTTCTTTCCCTGTTGGGAAGGCACGTCTCACACACGTGGTGCCACTACAGCCTCTACTTTTGGTCATGCTCTTTTTTGGGAGCCACAGTTTCAAAACTGATCTCATGAAACAAGAAGGAGTTGCCTGGAAATGTTTGTAAAGGTCTTGCTCCTAATAGACCTAATCTGGAAACAACCCAAATGTCAGTCAACAGGTGAATGAATAAACAAACTATTTTATTCATGTTGTGGGGTATTATTCAGCAACGAAAAGGAATGAACTACCAATGTGTGCAACAAAATGGGTGAATCTAAAAATTTTCATGTTTAACAAAAGAAGCACCTACAATAGGATTCTATTTCTAAAAAGTTCTAGAAGAGCAAACGAAACCTCTGGTGATGAAGTGACAATGTGGTGTCTGTCTCTGGGGTCATATGGGCACTTTCTCATGAGCTGGAAGTGTTCTAGATCTTGTCTTGGGTGATGGTTACACATCAGGTCTTTAGACGCATTGAACTTTTGATATGTGTATTTTATTGATTGTAAGTTTTACATCAATAAACTACATGGTCATGCTTTTGCAAAAAAAAAAAATAGGAGGAGTGAGATACTATTTCACAACCACTAGGCTATAGTCAAACAAGCAGAAAATAACAGATATTGGTGAGGATGTGAAGAAATTGGAAACCTTGTACATTGCTGGTGAGAATGTAAATGGTGCAGCCAGGTGGAAGAGTCTGGTGGTTCCTCAGAAAGTTACACATAGAATTACCCTTTGACCCAGCAGTTCCACTCCTAGGTATACACCTCAAAGAATTGAAAACAGATATTCAAACAAATACTTGTACACAGTACTTGTTTACAACAACCAAAAGGTGGAAACAACCCAAATGTCCATCAGTGGATAAATGGATAAACAGAATGTGTTATATCCATACATGGTATATACTGTTCAGTCATAAAAAGGAATGAAGTTCTAATGTACTCGGCGATGTGGATGAACCTCAAAAACATTATGCTAAGTGAAAGAAGCCCCCCCCAAAGTCATATATTGTATGATTTCATTTATATGAAATATCTAGAAATCAGATTAATGGTTGCTAGTGGCTTGGGGGAGAGAATAGGATGTGACTGTCTAGTGGGAATGGAGTCCCCTTATGAGTGATGAAAATGTTTTGGAACTAGATGTGTTGGTTTTACAGTATTGTGGATGTACTAAATGCACTCCGATACATTTAAAATGGTTCATTTTATGTTATGTGAATTTCACTTCAATTTAACAAAATCAATACAATAAGAATGAAAAATTTGGGGAACAAAGAAATATGGTAGCCAGAATAAAATATGAATATGATTCCAAGAAAGATGTACTGAAGTTGAAGTTGAGAGCCTGCCTCAGGAGGCATGGAAGAGTCAGCATCACAGATCTATGCTCTCAGTGGGACACTGATAGAAATTTATTTTGAGTATGGGGATGCCTGTTTCAAAGTTGACAGATGAATGCATTTTAATCCCAAGATACGGAATGTGATTTTAAAAAATAGTAGCTGCCTGAGGGAGCTGGGCAGGGAAACGGGGCTGATGGTGTGACGGTGGATCTGCACATCTCCGTGAGGGGGCACGTGAGTGTTTTCACACCAGTAACTTGTGGATGCTGAGTTACTGCGCTGTAACTGACTAGCAGAGTTATGATCGTGAGAGGGCGGGGCCTCTCAGCGACACACACAGAGAAAGAAAGACTCTGCCCCCACGACCTTAATTAGAGCACCTGGGCCCACCCCTCAGTTTACTGGTGAGCAGCCTGCTCCCTGGAGAGTGAAGGACCTGTGAAGAGCTGGGTCCCACCTAGATCAATGCACTTGGCACTTTATTAACTTTTCTCCTGGGGTTTTTTTTTTTTTAAATATTTATTTGGTCGCGCTGGGTCTTAGTCGCAGCAGGCGGGCTCCTTAGTTGCAGCATGCGAACTGAATTCCCAGTTGCAGTTTGCATGTGGGATCTAGTTCCTCGACCAGGGACGGAACCCGGGCCCCCTGTACTGGGAGCGCAGAGTCTTAACCACTGCGCCACCAGGGAAGTCCCCTGGGCCTTGTTTTGATCTGCCTGGATTATTGTCATGAGTCCTCGTGTACAGAGAGCATGGGAACTGCCTTTTATGAAGCTACCTCCAATGAGCTACGTGCTCATCAAACTCATGAATTCCTCGCAGTGGACCTATGAGGTGGGGATTATCTGCCCCATTGAACAGATAAGGAAACTGAGGCTTATGCCAAAAGGATTTGTGACACGATGAACCCCACCCCCTGGCCCTGTGTCTCCATAATAATACAACCTTGGTTTTCGTTGTGTAGATTCAATAGGTGTCTGCTGTATGCCAGGCACTGGACACACATGTTTTGCCCTCAGGGGGTGTGCAGGCTGCCCCATGATGCAATCAGTGCTGTTTCTTTCACAGTTGGAGAATCAGTGGGGTTTAGTGAGGACGTGATGTGCAGCGGACAGAATGCCAGGGGTCAGGGCAGCCGTGTGTCCTTCACGTGCCTGTGCTTTTAGTTCTTTGGAGGGAATGATTCACCCTCATAATCACAGCATCACAGAGCCTGCCCTTTCTTCAAGCCTGACACCAATGGAGAAAAATGTCTGCTATGTTCAATCAGACCCTTGAGGGAGATGATTTAAGTTGCTTTGATAACAACCTTTGGGAGTTGGGGCTCCTTTTAATAATTTAGGGTGAAAGAATGTATGGTCTCATTACAGAGAGGAGGTGGATTTGGGCTCCGGCCTTGAAGTCTTTCTTTCTACAAGGAGACTTGTTGAGTTTAAAAATCAAGATGATACTGAAACGCGTGCTGGGAAACAAGAGATCTGTCTGCCTTTTTTGGCGCGTTACTCCACCTCTGCCAGAGCGAACGTGGCTGAGCTTTTCCGAATCACTGACTATTGTACATTCGTGGACTTGGACAGGATAACAAGTGGAAGGGGGTTATTTTCTGATCCTAATAAGTGAGAAACAGCTGTTCCTCCTAGCTTGGGAGGCAAGTCGTTTGTTTTTTCCACACACACTTGCACACGTATACACATATCGTTATCAACATGCTGCAAGGGAAAATTAAAAGTTGCACGTGGTGGAACTTCCCTGATGGTGCAGTGGTTAGGACCCTGCACGTCACTGCAGGGGGCACGGGTTCAATCCCTGGTTGGGGAACTAAGATCCCACATGTTGTGTGGCATGGCCAAAAAAAAATTGCATACCGTATTTCTAAAAGGGGAAGAAGACGAAAGGGATTTCCAGAGATCCAACCATGATCCCCATTGCTGCGTCTCCTCATAATGTGGACGCTACGTGTACACATCCTGGGCATACAGAGCGTGTTCCTTGGGTGGACTTGAAGCTGGCCTTGAGCTTCTGGGACCTCCCTGCATCCTCCAGCTGGAGCTAAGGAGACATTAGCTGCTCTGATGGCCTTGGAAGCTGGAATGGGTCCTTTTCCATAACTTATCATCTGGCATTTATTTCACTATGCCAGACACTTACTTTTATTTTATTTTTTTATTTTTACATCTTTACTGGAGTATAATTGCTTTACAATGGTGTGTTAGTTTCTGCTGTACAGCAAAGTGAATCAGCTATACGTATACATATGTCCCCATATCCCCTCCCTCTTGAGCCTCCCTCCCACCCTCCCCATCCCACCAGACACTTACTTTTAAAACAAATAATATGTACTCCATTAACATTTAAAGTAATTATTGACAGGGAAGGGTTTGCTACTGCCATTTTGTTATTTCCTGTTAGTCTTGTAGTTCTTTTGTCTTTCAGCAGGTGTAAAGTTTCCATTAAGCAAGAGGAATACGTTCTAGAGATCTGCCGTGCAGTGTGGCACCTGTAGTTAACAGTGTAATAGTGGACACTTAATAGTTTGTTAAGAGGGTAGGTCTCATACAATAAAATTCAGAAAAAAAAGAATGGTGTAAATGGTAGATAAGTTAAGGAGTTTTATGCATCCGTGAAAAAGGAATTTAACTATCATTTGAATTAACCACTTATTGGTAGCTTATGCTTTTTACCCAGGAGAGGAAGGTTAAGAACTTGCTATGGACAGTAACTCTGAAAAAATAGTCTCAGTAGGTATAGACTGTGATCACAAGCAATGAGATAGTTTCTTAAACATATACTTCAGCTTGTATCTCAAAATGAGTGTTCTCTAACTTAGTTATAACTAACGTTGATCACGGTGGAATATTATACAGTCATTTCAGTGCTTGAAAGATACAAACATAAAAGTGCTAGGCTGCGTGTGCACACACAACCCTGTCTCGGTTGTTCTGGACACTTAAGTCTTCTTGTCTTTTGCTACCAAGCTCAGGCCCTATAACTACATAGAGTGTTACGACAGTGGGGAGAGATAGCTGGGCTGATTTGGTGAAAATCTGGAAATACTGTTTTACTGGGTTTTATTAGTTTTCGTGAATTTATTATTTTCAGAAACATAGCATGACTGCTGTTAAAAAAAATTGTCTGAAGTTGAGACTTTGCTGAACTTGCCTTGTTTCCTGCATTTGTTGTCCCGAGCAGCGATGCAGTTTTCATGCATGTAATTAGTGTACTAAGATCCTTAAAGATATGATGGCTTCTGTAGGTCAGACGCGGACTTAATTGCTTTCTTTTCATTTTCTGCACAAATTATATACACCACAGTGAAATTAGCCAGCCCGTTTGGAGTGAATGATCCCTGACTCTGAATTGGAAGGGGTCTGTTCATGACCATGGCTTGAATATACATTGGGATGCTTGAGGGGATAGCAGGCATGGTCAAATACAAACATGGTGTTTTTTCCGACTTGTGTTGGCAAGATGTCTGACTCTAATCTTTCTCGTTAATGTGGTAATTACAGATACTTAGCGCACTGATCTGTTACTTGGAAGCGATTCACATAATCTCTGGTATCGGGGAATTACTCTCTTTGTTTCTGCACGACTCAGATGAGGTTGGACTCCCCTTCATTGAATTTAAAGCCCTTAAATTTGATGAAGAGCCACATTCCTTGCAAAATTTGACCCCAAACATTTGAGATTAGCCCTTGGAATTTCTCTTTATAGAAGTCTGACAACAAAACATGGTGCATTTTTCTCTCCAGGATCCAAAGAATAGCTAAACTCCTCGGGGAGAGCTGTGAGGCAAGTATTTTAAAAAGAACCACATTACGGTCGTCTGGAGACTGCAAACAAGAGTCGGCTCTTATTCTTCTACACGTGTCTCAGGGAGCGCACGTGTGGGTTTGAGTCCATTAAAATACGAAACGAGGTTGTCTCTCAAGAATGGACTCAGAGCTTTTCACTTTTAATTTCTCTCACTCATCTCTCAAGCACACCTTGCTAGTCTGACCCAAAACACACCTTGTTTCTGCTCTTTGGGTAGCCACAAACTTAATTTTTGCAAGCATTCCTTCTTCAGAGAATCAGCAGAACTCAAGCAATATTCATTCATTCACTGATTCTTTTGATCTTTTACCCAACAAATAATTTCTGAGCATTTACAAAGTGCCAGGCATGGCTTAGGCTCTGGGAACACAAAATTCCAGGCCTCTAGAGCTTATTTTCTGGGGAGACTGACAAACAAATACCTACGTAAGATAGCAACGAGGGCTAGAAAGAAAAGAAAGCAGAGCAGGGGGATGGAGGCTAGTGGGAGGTCCTGCCTCCCTTTTTAAAAAAATTTATATGAGTACTTTAATTTTTTATCAGCAATGCCTCTAGGATACTTTATTTTTATTTATTTTTTTAAAAAAATATTTATTTATTTATTTTTACAGTAGGTCCTTGTTGGTTATCTATTTTAAATATAGCAGGGTGTACATGTAAATCCCAAACTCCCGATCTATTCCCCCCCCGCCCCCCCGCTCTCCCCCCGCCGGCCCCCCCATAACCATAAGTTCATTCTCTAAGCCTGTGAGTCTGTTTCTATTTTGTAAATAAGTTCATTTGTATCATTTTTGTTTTTTAGATTCCACATGTAAGCACCTTCTTTAGATTTGAGCAAAGATCTCAAAGTAGCAAGGGCTGAAGCCATACAGACATCTGGGGAAAGGGGACTTTAGTTAGAGGAAACAGCACTTGCAAAGACCCTGAGGCAGGAGCCAGGAAATAGAAGGAATCGCCAAAGGAGACTGAAAATAAACCACTGGTGAGATGGGAGGGAAAACCAGGAGAGGTTGGTGTCCTGGGATGGTGATGGGAAAGAAATGTTTCAGGGAGGAAGGGATAAAATCTTATGAATATTCAGGATTTAAGGTGGTCTAGAAAGGTAAACTGAGAGAGAGAAAGGGAGAGAGAAAGAGAGATTTATTATAGAAATTGGCTTGAGACCCAGAAAAGACAGTGGGGTGATTTAGGCTGAGTCCGAAGGCCTAGGAACCAGGGGAGCCCTTGGTGTAAATCCCAGGCCGAGGGCAGGAGAAGATGAGGTGGGACGTCCCAGCTCAAGCTGTGAGGCAGAAATAAAAGCTGGAGGTGGGGGGTGAATTTCTCCTTCCTCTGCCTTTTATTCTGCTAAGGCCCTTAATGGCTTGGGTGATGCCCACCCACACTGGGGAGGGTGGAATCTACTTTACTGAGTCCACTGATTCAAATGCTAATCTCACCTGGAAACAACCTCACAGGCACACCCAGAAACAATATTTAATCTGGGCATCCTATGGCCGGTCACGTGGACACATAAAATTAACCATCTCACCATGCTTTTACTTAATCCTCGTGACAACCCTATGAGTCAGTCCTGTTATTAGTTTTTCTGTTCACAGAGGAGGAAACTGAGTCTCAGAGAGGTTAAGCGACTGACCCCAGGTCACCTGCACCCTTGTATCCGTTTCCCAGGACTTGTGTGACAAATGACTACAACCTCGGTGGCTTACACCAACGAACATTTATTCTAGATTTCCAGAGCCTGGAAATCTGAAATCAAGGTGTCTGCAGGGCCGTGCTTCCTCTGAAGCCTCTAGGGAAGAATCCTTCCTTGCCTCTTCTAGCTTCTTAGTTGTACCAGAAGCCGTGGTGTTCCTTGCCTTGTAGCTGCATCACTGCAATCTCTGTCTCCATCTTCCCTCTGTGTGTCTGTCCTCTTTTTTTTTTTTTTTTTAATATATTTATTTATGGCTGCGTTGGGTCTTCGTTGCTGTGCATGGGCTTTCTCTAGTTGCGGCGAGTAGGGGCTACTCTTCGTTGCAGTGCGCGGGCTTCTCATTGCGGTGGCTTCTCTTGTTGCGGAGCACGGGCTCTAGGTGTGTGGGCTTCAGTAGTTGTGGCACGTGGGCTCAGTAGTTGTGGCTCGCGGGCTCTAGAGTGCAGCCTCAGTAGTTGTGGCACATGGGCTTTGTTGCTCCGCGGCATGTGGGATCTTCCCGGACCAGGGCTCGAACCCGTGTCCCCTGCATTGGCAGGCGGATTCTTAACCACTGCACCACCAGGGAAGTCCCTGTCCTCTTCTGAAAAGGACACCAGTGGGCTTCCCTGGTGGCGCAGTGGTTGAGAGCCCGCCTGCCGATGCAGGGGACGCGGGTTCGTGCCCCGGTCCGGGAAGATCCCACATGCCGCGGAGCGGCTGGGCCCGTGAGCCATGGCAGCTGAGCCTGCGCGTCCGGAGCCTGTGCTCCGCAACGGGAGAGGCCCGTGTACCGCAAAAAAAAAAAAAAAAAAGGACACCAGTCATTGAATTTAGGGCCCATCCTAATCTTCATCTTAGCTTAATTACAACTGGAAAGAAAGAGAGAAAGCGAGAAAGGAAGAAAGAGGCAATGTAGACCCGACAGCTGTGGGAGGGAAGGGGTCATATGCCGCAGGAATGGGTATGGAGAGCCTTGGACCATGATGCAAATCTAACAGAGCCAGACTCTTGGTGGTTTTTTGTTTTTTTTTGCGGTACGCAGGCCCCTCACTGTTGTGGCCTCTCCCGTTGCGAAGCACAGGCTCTGGACGCGCAGGCTCAGCTGCCATGGCTCACGGGCCCAGCCGCTCCGCGACATGTGGGATCTTCCCGGACCGGGGCACGAACCCGCGTCCCCTGCATCGGCAGGCGGGCTCTCAACCACTGCGTCACCAGGGAAGCCCTCTCTTGGTTGTTTTGATTGTCTGTCCCATGTTGGCCAGAAATGATGAGCCCCCGGTACCCTGGTCATGCTCAGTCAGTGGCCACGAAGAGCATGGCCACTGCTTCAGAGATGGGGCAGATCCAAAAGGTGCTGACAGCTGGAGGCTGTCCATTGGGCAAGTTCTTCCTGGAAGGGAGAGTCAGGCAGTGCACCTGCATTGCTGCCATCCCTGGTGCCATCTTTTCCTTCATTACTTCAAGGTTCTCCGTGGACGGGATGGGGCCGGTCCTCACCTGGTCTCACCATTGCCAGAAGATGCAGCTTCATCACTTGATCAGGTTTGCTACCCTTCATCCACGTGCTTCGAGCACCCGAAATCCTGTTACGATTGTTTCCTCTTCCGTGCTCCCATCCATGAAGGTTTATGCCTTCAGAAATAAATCCGTTTTCTGAAGTTTAGTTGGGGGGGGGGTGTGAGGTTGGGGAGAGAATAAAATTATATGGGTATGCTCAGTCTGCTGTGTTTATCCAGAAATTTAGTAATTTTTTCCCAATGGGAAAAGAGCAAGCACAGAGGTGGGGAAGAGAAGTTAAGGATAAAAAATACTGATTTCCAGTTTGGAAGAGTCAATACCTCTATATATAGATCTAAAGCTAAATTAAGTGAAAAGGGGTGGAGAGGTGAATTAGGGATTCATCCCTCTGTAGATGGAATCTGAAGGCAAGGGGGTGGAGGGAGGGGGAGATGACAACAGTGGTTCGGGCAATGGATCTCTCCCTTTGTAGCTTGAATGGTCTTGGGGGAAATTTCTAATGACCCTGAATAGGTGTCTGAATATGTTTGGTTACATTCAGTCAATGGGTAAAACACTGAACACGGAGAGGGCTTTGATTACATAGTGTTACATGCATGTTTTTGTTTGAAATACTCCAGAGGCATCATTCTTGGGCTGTATTAAGGTCTGATCAACTGGAAACCACTCAGTTTTCAGGGCTCCCAAGATCCAAACTACCTGTGCCAAGGGGATGCCTGCAGTTTGGAGAGCTTTGGTTTGTGCTTCTTTTCCTAGTGTGTTGGAAAATGGTCTGCTAGATGAGCATCCATTGCTAGTCCATTATTTTACTTAGCAATCCAGTATTTTTCTTCTGTGGGTGTTATATACTGAATCGTGTCCCCCTAAAATTCATGTGTTGAAGTCCTAACCCAAAGGTCCTCAGAATATGACTGTATTTGGAGATAGGGTCTATACAGAGGTAATTTAGTTAAAATGAGTCCGTTAGGGGCTTCCCTGGTGGTCCAGGGGTTAAGGCTCCGTGCTGCCAATGCAGGGGGCCTGGGTTCCATCTCTGGTCAGGGAACTAGATCCCACATGCTGCAACTAAGGTCCCCCATGCTGCAAGTGAAGATCCCGCGCGCTGCAACTAAGACCTGGCGCAGCCAAATAAATAAATACTAAACAAAAACAAAACGAGTCCATTAAGATGGTCCTAATCTGATCTGTCTTTATAAGAAGAGGAGATTAAGAAAGAGACACACAGAGGGAAGACCAGATGAGGACACGGGGAGAAGACGGCCATCTCCAAACCAAGGACAGAGGCCTCAGGAAAAACCAATCCTGGTGGCACTTTGGTTTTGAACTTATAGAACTCCAGAACTCTGAAAAAGTAAATTTCTGTTGTATAAGCCCCCTAGTGTGTGTGGTATTTTGTTACGGCAGCCCAAGCAGACGAATACAATGGGGAAACAAAAAAAACCCAAGGTTGCAATAGAAGTAGATGGAGAGACAGATACGAGTGTATGGATATATAAAATTAAATACCTTAATCCCTAACTTCATTATTTTTCTTCTATCAAACATAATCCGATTTGGAGCAAAAAAGGCTTTGAGCACATTTTAATTTTGTTGGTTTCTCAAGAGAGGTTTATTTACCTATTTTTTTACACTCCTGCTCCCAGGACTAGTCAATTACTAGATGCAAATATAAAACTTTATATATTAGCAAATCTGGACCTCACTTTTTTCTTCCTGGGCCAACTTTCCTTAGGTTGTAGATCAAATCCGGCTCCAGGCTAAAGCACCACAATTTCTCTTTTCTCTTTCTGGCCGACGCATGGCAAGAATACATTTTTCTTTTCCTTGGGATGGTAGATTCTGTGCTGGAAATTCACAGGAGTGAAATCGTTAGCAGTTGTTCTTACAATCTGGTCCCATCTTTTTTTGTGGAGATGTGTCTCTGACATGCCCTTGAAGAGTAAAGCTGTCACCTGTGCTCCTCACAGCCAGGTTTTGGGTGGCTGTCCGCAAGACGGCCAGGGCAGGGCCTCTTCTGGATGTTGTCCTCAAAGCTCCATGTGGGGTCAGTGGTCAGGGACACTCCAGGCTGGTTATCTGGCATCACGGGCTTCGGCCATGGAGCTGGAGGGTTTCCGTGTTTCAACTACCATTTAGATTTCAGGAGTGATCCACTTAGCTGACTTGCCATAGAAGACCGCTTCCCTGACACCCTGCCACTTCTTTTTTTAAAATTTAAATTCAGGTTCCCTGGAAAGCCACTGGCTGTTGTAAGAAGGAGAGCATCATGACTTGATTGACATTAAACATTTTTTTTAATTGTGGTAAAATATACATAACATAAAATTTACCATCTTAATCATTTTTAACTGTACAGTTTGGGGGCGTTAAGTACCTTCACAGTGTTATGCAAACAATCGCCGGAACTTTTTCATCTTCCCAAACTGAAACCCTGTGCACCCCTTAAACAGTGACCCCTCATTCTCCCCTCCCTGCAGCCCCTGGCACCCACCATGTGACTTTCTGTGTCTATGAACATGACTACTCTAGGTGCCTCACGTAGGTGAAATTATTCAGTATTTGTCTTTTTTTTGGTGTGACTGATTTATTTCACTTAGCATCATGTCCTCAAGGTTCACCCACATTGTAGCATGCGACAGGATTTCCTTCCCTTTTAAGGCTGCATAATATTCCATTGTATGTATAGACCACATTCTGTGTATCCATTTGTCTATACCTGGACACTTGGGTTGCTCCCACCTTCTGGCTATTGTGAATAATGCCGCTATGAATATAGTGCTATGTGAATGCAAATGTCTCTTTGAGATGCTACTTTAAATTCTTTCATATATATATCTAGGAGTGGGATTGCTGGATCATATCGTAATTCTATGTTTAGTTTTTTGAGGAGCTGCCATACTGTCAGGTACTTTGCAGGAGATCAGCAAATATACATAGCAGCTGCACCATTTTCCATTCCCACCAACAGTGTACAGGGTTCCAATTTCTCCATATCCTCAACAACGCTTGTTATATTCTGGTTTTTTTTTTTTTTTGACACAGCCATCCTGATGGGTGTGAGGTGGTATCTCACTGTGGTTTCCGCCATGATTTTGAATGCCTGCTGTGTGTGCATTACATCTTCAGGTGCTAGTGTGCAGAGACAGTAAGACCCAGTTCCTGCCACAAGGGAGGACTGTCATGGTCTGTTGGAGGAGAGAGGCATCTAAACAGAAAATTATAATGCAACATACCAAGTGTCATGACAGAGACAGGTCTTAGAGTGGATGCAATCAAGGAAGACTTCCCAGAGGTGGGGATACTTCTTAAAGCATTCGTTAACGCCTACTTGGTAGAAAGAACCAGAAAATGAAAAACTAAACCTAAATTCTAAGTGGTTGGTAGGTTTGGGTTAGAGCCATCTTTTTGGAATAGAATGACTTTTGAAGCATTGTTTCCTTTCGGTCTGTGTGTCTCTCTGGCTCTGAGGGGCTGTAAAGGTCACTTAATCAGGAGACTTACTTTACAGTTTGTGGTTATCAGAAAGAGGCCAAACTGAGATCTTTGGGGCAGGTAAGTAGGTGGGAGGTGCTCACGGAGCCTGACCCAGGTGACGTGTGCTTGCTGCTTCATCCGTTCCGGGGCAGTTCAAAGGTTCTGGATCCTGGGAGCCTGTCACAAGGAGGAAGGTGCAGTGACAAGATATGGAGAGAGAAGCAAATTATATAAAGGCCTGCTATTTTAAAATGGTTCTCTTCTTGTGATGACTGACACTTGTCCCACCTTTGAGGCTCTCTGCAGAGGAAGAAAGGATTGAATTGCAGCTTGGAGGTGGGCAGTCTGCCTCCCGCTCCTGGGATGGAGGCTGTGTGTGATCTCACCCGTGTTTCTGAGGGCCGTCCTGATGCTCAGACTGCTCTGTGCCCATTCTCATTCCTCTGCATTGCCTTTTCTAGAACTGCTTTTAAAAGAGGTAGCAGGTCTGATGTCACAAGATCTGTCTGCCTTTCTCAGGGAGGAGAGAGACAGAGAAAGGGAGAGTGAATATAATTTTGCTCAACTCCTGTATCAAAATCCACCCCTCAAAGTTTGATTTAGTGCTTGTGTATTTAGTACACGCTCCTTGGAAGGCCCCCCTGGAAACCTGTCTCTCTCCCAGAGAGTTCTGTGCACCCCCCGCTCCTCACCCCGGAACCTGCAGAGTGTCAGGTACTTTGCAGGAGATCAGCAAATATAGGCAAGTGAATGAATGGATGTGATGGGTGTTGGGAGTACAAAGGGACAGACCCTCTGGGCTCTGCTCCTGGAGCATCTTTCCTTTCTCTCTGCTCTCTTTACCCACTTCTCTTAGTTCGGGGCCTTTTTAATCTGACTTGGACAGCTGACGTTACCTTCTAATGGTCTTTTCTCCCCTCGGTGTCATTTTTCCCACTTTTGTCAGAGTCACCTTTATACTGTCTAACATACACCTGATCATTTCTCTCTCTTACTCGGAATGTTTCGGGGTTTACTTTGACCCAGAGACCAAAATCCATGACCCTTTGCAAGCTGATTCCTGTCTGTTGTTCTGACCTTGCCACCTTCACACCCCACCTCTCTCCCATCTCATTCTGCTCTGAATTTCTTCTCCCTGCTGTGGTGCGAGGTCTGTGCCTTCCCTTCCCCTGGGAATGTGTTTCTTCCACCCCTCTTTGGCCTGGCATCCACCCACGTGTCCTTCAGAAGGAAACCCAAATGTCACCTCCTTGGGGAAGCTGTCCATGCCCCTTCAGGGAGAGAAAGCCATGCGTTCTTCTGGGTTCCCATAACCTTTGTACAAACCTTCATTTTGCCACTTACCCCATAAATACCCCAAAGTCTCTTTTCTTTATATTTATTCACTTATTAATTTAAAAAATCATTTGAGACAAAAGAGAAATTACATACTACAGGGACTTCCCTGGCAGTCCAGTGGTTAAGATTCCCCACTTCCAAGGCGGGGGGTACAGGTTTGATCCCATGGTTGGGAACTAAGATCCACATGCCGCATGGTGTGGCCAATAAATAAATAAAATTAAAAAAAAAGAAATTATATACTACAGAATTATCCTTATGAATATAGAATGTGATACTATAATGATAGTTATGTACGGAGTTCATGATAAAGGGAGCGTGAGGATGAAGCTAGAAGTCACGTGACTATGAATAGTGTGTGTTGTAAAGTCCAGTATATTTGCCAGAAATGGAGCCCAAATTTGCACCTGTGCTTCCTCCCAGCCAACACCAAGAAAGAAATATCATCCATGGGGTTCACCTTATCTCCAGGAAAAAGCAAGTCAGAAGCTGCTCAACTATACCTAGTGCTGAGACCCTAGAAAAATTTCTCTTTTAAGTTGACATAAAGCACACCCGGAACCGTATCACTATGTCTTCAAAGGTATATGAGGTTGTAAAAAATTAATAAACAGAAACCTTAATTAAGTAGAATCAGGAGACCAGAGGGGGAGCTCTCATGCCCTGTGATGATAGCAGAGCCCAACAGGAAGAAGAAAGACTCTTCTTTCCTGGCAAGGACTCAGCTAATGAAAAGCCCTGGACCCTTTGTTTACTACAGCCTTGCCAACTTCCTTTTCTCCTCTATAAAAGAGTTCTCCTTCCCTTGCTGTGTGGGGACTTGTATGTAGCTCGTCATGGTTGCAGATCCCAAATTACAATGCTTTGCTGATCCCAAATAAACCCATCTTTACTGGAGAGATATCTGACAGTCCATTTATTGCAGGTCAGCAAGGTAAATATAACTGCACATTTCGTGCCTAATTGTATTTATTTGCAAATAACAGAATTCCTAGCAGTGTCTGAAACTGTGAAGACATTTACTGTTTTCTTAACCAGAATTCTAGACATCCAAGGTCCCAGGCTTGTTAGTAATTCTGTGGTGTCTGGTGTGTGGTTCTCTTCCTGGTTGGCTGCACTCTTTCGCTCATGGTGGATCCAAACATAACGTCCTGACACCAGCATCCCAAGCAGGTTAGATGGAAAAGGGCTTTCCTTTATATCGGAGAGGAACGGCCTTTCCAGAATCGCTTTAGAAGATTTTCCCTTATATTGGCCAGAACAAGGTTACATGGCAGTCTGAGCAGCACGAGGGCTGGAGAAGTGTTGGACAGAAGGGTGTGATTGGCTGAGGCCAGCTGTAATCATTGTGAGGCTGGGCAAAATGCCACGAGGTCAATGTCCTGTTGGCAAGGACAAAGGTGGGAGAAGAAAAAGGACTCTTGGGATGAGAGCTAAGAGTAGAAGTGGCCACAGTAGGTCTCTAACCCAACACCAATCCACTACATCCTATTTTACAGGAGGCAAACCCAGTATGCAGCTCACTGTGGATTAGATTTATTCTCCAAATAAGTTTCAAGTCTTGAGCAGAAGGGCTACTTTGTATTTCATTTCAGCAAACTTCTATGGATATAATTTTCTTTTCCACTGACCTTATCTATAACCTGAGCAGCTGGAAGCTTGAAAGTAAAGCTTCCTGTCAATAACTGGAGTGATGACTTGCTGTTTGACCAGTTAACTGTGTGTTTTGTCCCTCAGTGAGCTTGGGGATAAGAGACCATATCCCTCTAGCAAAGTTGATGGACCCAAAAGAGTACGTGATTCCCAAAGGTGCGCAGTGTAGATCACGGAGGAATGGTGTGCTCTAGGTGTGGCAAGGGTTTATTGGGTTCAGGCCTTCTGGCTGCATGCCGGGGAATGCTCACTGGGGATTCAGCCAGATGAGGAAGCTTCCCATGGTTGGAGATAGGCTGAGGGTTGAACCCCCCAGTGAGAAGTGAACCAAGGGTGTTGTTATTGAAGCTGGTGGGAGGCACAGTTAGAAAAGTTGTGCAACAATAAAGGAGGTCCTGTGTGGGGGAAAAAACTCCGTTTAATTGGCTCCTACATGGCAAACCAACGGGTACGTATATGAAGAGAGAACTGAAAATCATTAATTGCAGGTATTGCAATTCTGACTTAAGCTCTGAAAATAGATTTAATCATCCATCAGGGATGCAAACCCCATAGGAAAGTGTGTGTGCTCTTTTTGGAGTTGGGTGATAGACCAGGGGTTGTAAAAGGTCAATCTCAGTCTGTCCTCTAAACCCCAAGGATCTCACCAGAGCACAGCCAGCGTAAAATAAGACGGCTTCCACCTCTGGCCCAGGTTTCCACATTCTTGGTAGGTCCAGCTGTCCTGACACATTGATGAGCTACCCAGCAGGACACAGTGGGAAACAAGTTGGGATGAGCCCTGCTCTAGTCAGCAACTCTGGGACCTTCATGAACTCAGTGAAGTTGTCCCCCCTCCTCCAAAGGACATCTTCCCAGAATTTGGCCAAGAAGGGAGGCAAGGAAGGGGGGGGGGGAAATTCAGAAGTAAGTATTCCAGAGGTGGGCATGTTTAGATGAAAACAAAGCCACTGGTCACCTGGTTTTTCTTCTCTCTCTGGGAGTGGCCTCCACTCACCACTTCTGTGTTGTGATGGATTGGGGACCTATCCAACTAACAGCATTGATTACCAGACAATCAATTCCTCATAGAAGTGTATGAGGGTGCGCTTCTTAAATCCCCCCTCTGGTTACTCAGATGTGCTGTCTGCACACGGTTGTCCTGGTGGGCATGCCCTGGAAGGTCTTCAGAACCATCTGAGGAGGTGCCTTAGGAGGTCTGGGAGAGCCTAGGGGTGAGGGAGCCTTGCTGGGTAGCTGGAGGTTATTTGGGAGAAAAAAAGCTTCCAGTGTCCCCACAGTGGGTGTAGCAGCTACCCCAGCTTCCACTCCCACCACCATGTTGGCCAATATAAAAACAAATCTTCAAGAAATACACCAGAAAGGATGGCCATAAAAGGCTGTATCCTAAAAGGAGGACAGAAGGTTAAAATATTTTTCAAATCAAGAAGATAAAATGAAAGAACATAAAAACAGGAAGTAAAATGTTGATAGGAAATAAGACAAAAGAATTCAGATTTTTGATAAAGGAGATAAAAAGCTAAAACTTAGAGCATTAAAATTTAAAAAATACAAAAGAATATAAACCTAGAGATTATCATGCTAAGTGAAGTAAGTCAGAAGAAGACAAATATACAATATCACTTAAATCTAAAAAATAGTATAAATGAACTTATTTACAAAACAGAAACAGTCTCACAGGCATAGAAAACAAACTTATGGTTACTAAATGGGAAAGCGGGGAGGGATAAATTGGGAGTATGGGATTAACAGATACACACTACCATGTATAAAATAGATAAACAGGGGCTTCCCTGGTGGCGCAGTGGTTAAGAATCCGCCTGCCAATGCAGGGGACACGGGTTCGATCCCTGGTCCGGAAAGATCCCACATGCCACGGAGCAACTAAGCTGTGCACCACAACTACTGAGCCTGTGCTCTAGAGCCCGCGAGCCACAACTGCTGAAGCCTGCATGCCTAGAGCCCGTGCTCCACAACAGGAGAAGCCACCACAATGAGAAGGCGCACCGCAACAAAGAGTAGCCCCTGCTCGCCGCAACTAGAGAAAGCCCGCGTGCAGCAACAAAGACCCAACGCAGCCAAAAATAAATAAATAAAATTAAAAAACAAAATAAAATAAACAACAAGCATTTACTGTATAGCACAGGGAACTACATTCAATATCTTGTAATAACCTATAATGGAAAAGAATAGAAAAAAGACTATAGATATATACATATATTAACTGAATCACCTGTTGTATACCTGAAACTAATACAATATTGTAAATCAACTATACTTAAAAGAAAAAAAATTTTTAAAAAGAAAAAGTGAAAAGCAAAGAAATAAAATGGAATAAAACTTGTGTCAAAAGTAGGTTGGTGTTATAAAGTAGAAACTAACACACCATTGTAAAGCAATTATACTCCAATAAAGATGTTAAAAAAGAAAAAGAAAGAAAACAACAATTAAATAATTACAACGTACAACCACATACACACAAAAAGGTTGGTAAGAGAATACTTTTTGAAAGAATAAAATATAAAGAGTTTTTAAAAATAAATATTTGAGCTTATGAAAAATAAGTGTTGGAGAAGGAAAAAATTTTTCTTAGACTAAAGTGTAGATAACCTAAAAAAATCAAAAAAAGCTGAGAGGGATCACAGCTCATGCTCCTCTTTTCTCCACATCACAGACTAAAATCCTCTGATCTAGGATAACGTCTGCATTTTATAAACGAGGAGCCTGACATCCAGGGCGGTGGAGAGATTAGCCAGAGCAGCACAGCTTGTCCGTGTAAAGCTGTATGAGGAAGCAGTGGGAGCACCTTCCCTTGACTCATTCTGATTCTTGAGGTGGGCTAAGACGTAGCAGGAGCATTCATTGTAAAGGATGTGGATGGACATGCTCAGCAGTCACTGTGTGGGAGAAGCAGAAGAGGCTGAAGCTAAGAAGGGCCTTGGTAATCACTGAGATGGGACAGAACATTAGTGAAGAGACTGCTTACCTTCCCACACCACCTGTGTGTACCTGGATCTAAATCTTGACCTTAACTCCTGCCTCAACATCACAGGTACTAAAAAGCCCTAGAAAATTTAATATAATTGTCTGTGATTATATATTGGTTTCCTAGGGATGCTGTAGCGAAAGCCACAGATTAGGTGGCTTAAAGAACAGAAATGTATCATCTCACAGACTGGAGGCTGGAAGTCTGAGATCAAGGTGTCAGCAGGGCTGGTTTCTCCAGAGGCCTCTCTCCTTGGCTTGGAGACAGCTGCCCTCTTCACATCACCTTTCTCTGGGTGCCCATCCCTGGTGTCTCTTCCTCTTCTTATAGGACACCAGGCAGATTGGATTAGGGCCCATCCTAACAGCCTCATTTTAATTTAATCACCTCTTTAGAGACCTTATCTCTGAATATGCGTACCTTCTGAGGTCCTGGGAATTGAGACTTCAGCATATAGCGGTTACAGGGCGTGCTACCTGTTTTCTTAGCACAGCATCCAGCTTACCTGTTGCACTTTACCTAATTGAGATGAATTAGTTGTATAATTAGTTGCCTAATATCCATCTGCCCCTTTAGGCTGTAAGAGGCATGAAGTCAGGAATTGTGTCTGTTTTACTTGTGGCTAAATCTCTAGGTCTGGGGCATAGTAGGTGCTCAGTAAATCTATATTGGTTGAAGGCAGGAATGAGTCTCTTCTGTTCCATTTGCTGTACCCTTGTCACATGTCTCCTGGACCATTCCTAGCTGTGCTTGCTAGTGGGGTGCACACTGGTCATGCTTGGTGGACTTGGCAGGTGGGGGCTTCCCCAAAGAGAAAGCTATAAAATTCCAACCCAGAGTGCATGTTGGGGAGAGCCACAGACTTTTCCACTTATTGAACTAGGAACATCATTTCTTACCATCCTTGGATATTATGAACATGAATACGTTATTCTAAGCCCATATGGATCTCTCAATTCTCTGAATCATTCTAAAAATTATTCTCAGGGAGTCTTTATTTTGACCACTTAAGCCATGTGGATGTATCTCAGCTTCCTGTCCAGACTGTAGATTCCAGGAGAGCAAGGCTACATCTCAGGATGCTTTTTCCCTCCAGGTACCCATCTGAGTGCTTGGAATGACACTTTTGAGTAAGCTGAAACTGGAAAGATTAAATGAGAAAAGATAGTAATCAGGAGGCAAAAGTCCCACTAGCTATCTGTTTTACGTTTGGTAGTGTATATGTGTCCATGCCACTCTCTCGCTTTGTGCCAGCTTACCCTTCCCCCTCCCCGTGTCCTCAAGTCCATTCTCTAGTAGGTCTGTGTCTTTATTCCCATCTTGCCCCTAGGTTCTTCAGAACTTTTTTTTTCATATTCCATATATGTGTATTAGAATACAGTATTTGTTTTCCTGACTTACTTCACTGTGTATGACAGACTCTAGGTCCATCCACCTCAATACAAATAACTCAATTTTGTTTCTTTTTATGGCTGAGTAATATTCCAGCCGCATAGCACAGGGAGATCAGCTCGGTGCTTTGTGACCCCCTAGAGGGGTGGGGTAGGGAGGGTGGGAGGGAGGGAGACGCAAGAGGGAAGAGATATGGGGACATATGTATATGTATAACTGATTCATTTTGTTGTAGAGCAGAAACTAACACACCATTGTAAAGCAATTATACTCTAATAAAGATGTTAAAAAAAAAATGGTGAGCGAGCCATAGCTCAGTAAAAGCTAATGAGGGGAGAGAAGGAGCTAGTCTGGGGAGAAAATGTATATGGACTCAGAGTTTCCCTCTCCGAAGGCAATTTGCATAACAATGATTACATATTGGATTGGAGGTTCATGGAACCCTTCCAGAGTAAGTATTGTGGATGCCAAGCCCCCTTAGAAACCTGGTTTTAAAAGGAAATTAAATGTGAAGGGTTGCATTGAAGTCGTTGTTAGCCTTGGGAAGGGATTAGAGGGGACTCTTTGTCATGTGAGAGGTCGGGAAAATTCATGAGGAGATCGGCATGTTTTCTACTTGATAAAAAATCTTCCTCCTAATGGATTTTGATAAAGGTAATTTAATTTTGGCCCACTATTAGCCATCGTGGGCAGGGGCGAGGCAGGTGTTGCCCCTCATCCTTACAGGGACTGTGAGTTTTTCTACCTTTATAAAATAAAACGCAACTGAAACATTTTTTTGTCTGTAGTTTATTACTCTGCAGACAGTGGAATGGGAAAGTTAGAGTAGTTAATTATTCCTGAAGAATAGAAAAGTGTGTGTGTGTGAGCATGTGTGTGTGTAACCATGACACAAAATGGCTTCTAATTTATTTGGCAAGAGTACCTTGTTAGGCAGGATAAATATAGTAGAGAACTGTGCAGAGGAAAGGAGGTAGAAGGAAATTTTAAATAGATGATGCGTAGATAGATAGACAAATAGATGGGTAGATAAATAGAGAGCTGGAGCTGGATATATATGACCCAGTAGAGAAAGAAGCAAAGACCTTTTCTGTGTTAGCCTCAGGCAACTGCCTTAGGGCCCAAAGAGGTTGCTCTGAGCTTGATGGTCATAAAATTTTGAAGTCAACAAAAGAAAGTTGAGGAAAGAGGAGTAAAGAGTCCTTACTGTTTTTTTTTTTTTTTTTTGCTGCATATTCTCTTTTTATTTTTTTCTATTACTTTTAAAGATGTAATTCACATACCTTAAAATTCACTCTTTTAAAGTATACAAATCACTGCTAGCTAATTCTGGGGTATTTTCTTCACCCCCAGAAGAAACTCTGTAACCATTAGCAGTCACTCCCATCCCATCCCGCCCCTGTTCCCCAATAACTGTGGTGCTTTTCCCCCTCTGTGCCTTTGCCTATTCTGGATAAATGCAATCACACAATATATTTGATTGTCTGGCTTCGTTAACGTAGCATAATGTTCTCAAGGTTTATCCATGCTGTAGCGTGTATCACTACTACATTCCTTTTTTTTTTTCTTTACTTAACATCTTTAATGGTTCCAAATTTGGGGAAATACAAAATAAGTGTCTGTTCTTGAGGAATTATATCTGCAAGGAACACACCAAAAACTCAATTATTTGGGCAAAGTGATTGGTAGCAGGCAAGAAATACACCTTGAATTTCTGGTGCCGGTGAGGGCTTGTCCCTCAAAGTTTTCACTATGAAGTGGGAATAATATTACTTGTTTCCTCCTTTTAAAAACTCTTTTTTTTATTGAGGTGTGACATTATATTTGTTTCTGGTGTACATAATTGACATGTGACATTATATTCGTTTCCGGTGTACAACAAAATGATTCAATATATGTATGCATTATGAAATGATCATTCATTCCTTTATATGGATATTCAGTTGTTGATGGATATTCAGTTGTTTATTCAGTTGTTGATGGATATGTGAGCTGTTTCCACTTTTGGGCTATTGTAAATAATGCCGCTATGAACATTTGTGTACAAGTGTCTGTGGGAGAAACGTTTTCATTTCTCTAGAGTATATGTCTAAGGGTGGGGTTGCTGGGTCATATGTAACTCTTTGTTTAACCTTTGAGGAACTGTTAATTAAACTGTTTTCAAAAATGGCCACACGACTGTACGTCCCTGCCAGCAATGTACAAGAGTGCCCTTTAGTATTTGAGCCCCTGCTGTCTGCCAAGCACTGTGTTATCCTCTTGGTGTGTTTCTGTCAAATGAGCTTATAGTCCTTATTCCTTCTTTACAGGGTAAGAAACTGAGGCTCTGAGTGTTTAAGACAGAAAGAGAGATCACTGAGGTTATCGCTCTACGACCAACTTTGGTATCTCCCCTAAGACTGAACCCTGAAACCTGTCCCCCCTGGTGAGGGTCACTTGAAACTAGCCTATAACAAGTAATGCAACAGACCGGTTTTGAGCAGAGCCACTGTGTCCAGTGCAGCAGCGGGAACACTGCAGAGTAACCAGCCTTTCTGCTGTGTCTGCAGCTGGAACCAAGGCAGAAGCCAAGGGAAGCCAGGAGCCTCATGGGCGATTTGGGGCCCAGCAGGACACTGTGGATCAGAACCAGAGGGAGGACAGAATGGGCTGGTCTGGGTCCCCGACTGTGGCAGGAGCCACTGGACATCCTGAGACCGCCTGTACACGTATCTTCTGCCTATGTCTGCACCCATCCACACCTGCCTTAGATTAGAAACCCAAAGACTATTGATTCATAATTTCATTTCGTCGCTTCTCAGTTATTATCATTCTCTCCATTCTTGACTTTTGCCTCCGTTATTGTTATTTTTGCAAGTAGGAGGGATGTAAAGAAGTACATCCCAAGTTAAAGAGCTCCTCCATGCCAAGTTAAATCTGCGCCGTGTAACCTGGGCACCTCCTCTGGAGTGCGGAAAAGCTGGTGACGCCACTCACACCTGCACACCTGGGCAAGTGTTTGCCTCACACCTCCCGAATGTTCTGGCCCTGGCCTACGGTTAACAAGCACTTGCTGGGGAGAGTGGCCCAGGTGCCAGAAAGAAGAGCAATGGAGACACTCCTTCCATGTCCATTCACGGCAGCTTTTTGGAAATGGAAACTGGCATTTCAGTGTTGGGGCCTCTTAGAATGGACATGTTTGTTCTGTAGGTCATTAATCCCTCTAAGGTTTCCAGATCTTTCCAAGCCAAGAACAGTATATTCAGGGTGTTTTTCATAGATTATTTCCTCAAACTCTGGCCATAAAGGTCATTTTCTAAGAGGTGGAGAATAACTAGGGCATGGAAGTGTGTATGTTTTCTTTTGGCCTCTTGTAACCACTTGCATCTTTCTTTAGTGAAATCTGCAAACGATTCTGCTTCTTTACCTGTGTAACTCTGCAGCCTGCAGGTGGAGCTGGGTAGGTCTGCTACCCACCCTGAGAGACAGGTGTCTGTTTCCCCATGGAATGCTCAACCTCTACTGGGCCTGTTTTTCCCATCTGAGAATTCTAGCAAGGGAAGAAAGCAAAGTCACGTGGAACGGGGTGGGGGGGCATGAAAGGTGAACTGGGGAAGAGTGAAGATGGAGAAAACCATCCTGGTCAAAGGATGCCTTGAGTTTGGGGGATTGTGGTGGCGTTCATTAGCTCTGGAGCTCTGAGGAATCGGCTTTTTCTGTGTGTTCACAGGCAGAATTAAGACCGAGATGTGGAAGATATCTCAATGAGGCTGATGTTGACTCTATTTAGAGAACATTTTAAATGAGTCCTGTGGAGGAGGCTGTTTGGGGGCTCACAAGTGAGTTTGTACCTCTGGAGGTTTTTATTCTGAGGCTGGACTCTGTCCAGGCATCAGTGTGGAGGGTGTATACTGCATTAGGTCAGGGACCAGAGTGGCCCTGCATGATCCTGAGATCTAGGTTTTTGCATATTTCGTCAGTTCATATTTATTGGTGGTGGAGGGTCTGTTCTGTATTGGCTGAGTTTATCAGTTCTCCAAGAAGCTAGACTTTGCCACGTGTACATCTAGCAGATACATCCTGAGCTAGTGTTTATATTGCTGTACCTGGGCCTGCCCAGATCAAGAAGAATTTTACCTCTTACTTTCCTTCTTCTGGTTTCTGGGGTTTGAATCAGGTGTTGAGAGACCTCACAATTTCCTACCCGGAGCCACACAACCCCTGTAAGAGAATCTGTAGATTTCCAGATATAGTCATGTTATTCCACACTCCTTGTTTACTGATGGATGTGCTTCCTTGCTGTGTCCTCATTCTGTCATGTATGTTTTCACACTGGAGCTGCAGAGAGACGAGCTTGAAATCTGAGCTCCAAGGGGTCTCAGACACTCTTCTGTCACGTCCCTGTTTTACACGTGTGTGCTTTGTGGCTGGGATTTGTCTAAGGTCATCATTGACTGGGCAGAGCTGGCCCTAGGATCTACAGACCCACATCCCACACATGCCGAGCTTTATTGCTTTTCTCTGTTAGGGTAATTGTTTTTCCATAGTGATCCCTAAAATAAAACAGCACATTTCTCTGCTCTCTTTTATAGCAGACTCCTTGGAAGAATTGCCTGGACCTGCTGCCTTCATTTCTTCACCTCTTGTTCTCTTTCGAAACTACTCTGGGCTTTGGTTCCCTGAAATTGGTTCTGCAAAATTCACTGATGTCTCGGCATTATCCAATCCAAGGGTTGGTTCTCGGACCCTATCATTTCTGGATGTTCTGTCTGCATTCCTCTCGGTTTTCCTTTCTTGGCTCTTCTCCTTCTGGTCCTCAGGATTCAGGCTTCCTTTTTCTCTGTGTATCTCTGTTGCCTAGGTGACTCCTCAAGGTTCCTGTCTTTAAATTCCCTTTAGACACTGGTGAATCTCAAATTTATATCTCCAAACCTGACCTCATCCCATATCATATGCTTGATATCTCCATTCTGATGTCTTATGAGCATCTCCAATTGAATATATCCCCCCCAAACTCTTGATTCTGTCCACCTCACACCCCAAATCTTTTCCTTCCCTGCTTCTCCATCTTAGTTAATGGCACCAACATCCAACATTCTTCATTACTCAGGCCAGAAATGTGAAAGGGAGCTATTTTTGAAGCCTCTCTTTCTCTCATCTGTCTTCAAATAAGCAGAGGTTTGGCTGATCTGGGCTGAGTTCGGCTGGGCTTGGTTCTAAGCTACACATTGGATCCAGCTACCCCATGTGTCTCTCCCCCTCCTTGGACCAGTGGGCCACCAAAAGCACGTTGTCATGATGATACCAAGATGAAGGGCCCAAGACCAGCAGTGCAAGCACATTTCAAACCTCTGCTCATGTCACAGCCGCTAGTCCCTTGTTGGCCAAAGCAAGTCTCATGGCCAAGCTGAAAGTTAAGTGTGAGAAAGTACACGCTGTCCAGCCAAATGGTCAGGCTTAATATCAATGGAGTGGGATATGTACTCCTCCCAGGGGCATGGAGGGCAGAGAGTATATATCTGATGAACAGAAATCTAAAGTACCACCTTGGGGATGTGCTCAAAAGAAGAGAAGAAATTTACTTATAAGTAAATGAAATCTTGTCAGTAGGGTCTTTTGTGAAGAACTGGATGTGTGTTTTTTAAACTTGTGGTGCTTCTGAATAGCTCTTTGAGAATAGGTATTTTGTTTTCAGGTTCTAATAATGAATTAGGGATGGTGATGGTGATGGTGGTGATGGTGATGGTGCTGTGTGTGTGTGTGTGTGTGTGTGTGTGTGTATGTGTGTTGAAGGAAGGTGATACTGATGATTTTGGTGGGGTGAAGGAAGTAGAAACATTTCCCTAGGGTGGTTCTTTTTGTTTGTCTTACTCTTCCCTTATCCCTCCTCTGAATTCATAATGTACCTTCTATGATGTGACCACAGTTGTCACTCAAAATCTGTGGATCTACACATATGATATTAAAAGATTATATGCTTTTTGCAGAATTTGGTGAAGATTACTGTTGCTAATGTTCACTGCCCTCTCTCTCTCTCCTATTTACCCCCTCACTAGGAATAAGATCCTAGGCAGTCTTGCGGCATGAGAAGGGAGGAAAGGAGTTTCCTCTGAAAGCCATCAGGACCGGCAGGTGCTGAGTGAATGTGTCATGTGGCCTGGTCTGCAGTGTCTTGTGTGCGTTTGACGCCAGCAGATTTCTTAGGTTGTGGCAGAGGGCTTTCTTCCATTCAGCATATTTCCTACCCAGCCCTCGGTCAGCTTTATTTTCCTTTGTGTGGTTTTGTAAGTGATGTGAGGCTAAGTGACACGATTAACCTGTGCAGTCACCGTCTTTCATCCATCTGCTCCAAGCGATCCCGACAATTGCCAAACTCTTCTATTCTTTGTTTTGTTAGAAGTATTCTTTTCACCTACACCCTCAGGCATATGAATCAACCGGAGCTTGGGCCAGGCCACAGACATGTGTTTATCGCCTCTACACACAGGGAGATGCTTATGTCAATGTTTGCTTTGCACTGAGAATGGGATTCAGGGCTTTTTCATCCCTTTCATCACAGTTGCATGAAATCTGAGAGTGCATTTTGTTAAGGCATGCTTGGCAGCCTGATATACGGAGACCCAGATTCTAGATCCACCACTGACTACCTTCAGTGACCTAAAGAACATTCTTCATCTTCCTTGGGCCTTTCTTTTCTTGTGTGCTGAATGTGGATGGGGTTATTCTTAGGATCAAATTAAATAATCTTTGTAGAAATATTCCAGGAAGTCTAAAGTTCATAATGTAAGACATGTCATTTTGAATAAAACTGCAGTTTGAAAATTTATGGACAGCTTGTTGCAAAAGGACTTCAAGCACATAACAGTGATTCGTATCTCTTGGAACTGCAAAGGCTGCGTGAGCAGTTCGGTTAATGGGCAGAAATGTACTTCCAGGATTCTGGCTCCGGGGGTGGGGAGCACATGTCCAGAGACTTATTAGTCATCGTTTTGTCTTCTAGGACTGAATCCAGCAGTGGATGGCCATCTGTTATGGACTGAATGTTTGTGTTCCCCCCGCCCTGACCAGTTCATATGTTGTGGCCCTAACCCCCATGTGACGGTATTAGGAGGTGGGCTTTTGGAATTAAATAGGATGAGATGAGATCATGGGTTGGGTCCCCATGATGGAATTAATAACCTTATAAGAAGAGGAAAAGACAAGCACAGTTTGCTCCTTCTCCATCATGTGAGGACACAGCAAGGAGGTGGCTGTCTGCAGGCCCTGACCAAGAACCCAGTCTGCTGGTACCTTAATCTTGAACTTCCCAGCCTCCAGAATTCTGATAAGTAAATGTCTGTTGTTTAAGCCACTTGATCTTTCCTATTTTGTTATAGTAGCTCAAACAGACTAAGACATCAGGGAAAATTTGAAAACATGGTCTTATAAAGATGATTGAAGGGATAGATATGTTTAGTCTGGAAAAAAGAAAAAATGAGGACAGGTCACGATAATGTCTTGAAATATTTGAAAATTACCTGGAAGTGTAATTATTTGCATTATAGACGTAGAAGAGAGCAATAAGACCACTGGGTGGAAGAAACCAAACTACACATTTAAAAAAAAATTCAATTGATTTAAACCAGAAAACAACATCAAAAACAGTTTACTTATTTCTCCCACCCCCTACCCTTTGTCTCTGGCAACCACCAGACTGTTCTCTGTATCTATGAGCTTGGTATGTATGTATGGATGTATGGATGTATGTTTAGGTTTCACATA
Organism: Delphinapterus leucas; assembly: GCF_059928025.1. Lineage (NCBI taxonomy): Eukaryota > Metazoa > Chordata > Mammalia > Artiodactyla > Monodontidae > Delphinapterus > Delphinapterus leucas. Next base: position 13,388,112 of record NC_143143.1, read on the forward strand.
TAAGAGAGATCATACGGTATTTGTCATTCTCCGTCTGACTTATTTCACTTATCATAATGCCCTCAAGGTCCATTCATGTTGTCGTAAATGGCAAGATTTCATTCTTTTTTTATGGCTAATATCCCATTGTATTTATACCTATCTACCTACCTACCTACCTATCTATCTATCTATCTCACAGTTCTTTATCCATTCATTCATTGATGGACACTTACGTTGTTTCCATATCTTGGCTATTGGAAATAATGCTGCAAAATAATGTTGCAAAAGCAACGTGCAAAAGCACATTGTCATGATGATACCAAGATGAAGAGGCCAAGACCAGCAGTGCAAGCACATTTCAAACCTCTGCTCATGTCCCAGCCACTAGCATTATTTATTCTTCAGCTCTGTGACTTCTCCTTGGCACTTCCTTATATTTTCCATCTCTTTGCTTTAGTTCTCATTGTGTTCATTCATTCTTCTCCCCAGTTTGGTGACCTTCTTTATGACCATCACTTGGAACTCTTTATCACGTCAGTTACTTATTTCCATTTCATTAAGGTTTCTTCTGAGGTTTTATCTTGTTCTTTCATTTGAAGTGTATTCTTGTGTTTCTTCATTTTGCTTGACTCTCTGTGTAGGTTTCTATACAGTAAGTGAAACAACCACCGCTCCCAGTCTTGAAGGCGTGGTCTTGTGTAGGAGATGAACCTTGTCATTCAGCCCTGCCTGAGCTCTTGTCTCTTAAACCTCTGTGCTTGTCCAAGCAGCCTGTTGTATTTTTAATAGCTCCCAGTAATTGAGGATGCACAAGACCTGTCAGTGTCCCAAAGGGGAGCACCTCGGTACCTAGATTCAGACTGACTAGAAGTCAGATCCTCAGGGATCAGCTTTGAAAAGTGTGCAAATATATACAGTCCTGTGGGACTGAAAGCATAAACCCTGATAGCCACCAGAGCCAGGTCGTCTGGAGGTGTCCCCTGGTGGCAGTTACAAAAACAGGGTCTCCAGATGAGTGTATAAGCTCTCTTCTGGGTGATACCAGGGAGCTATAGCAAGGCAGAGGGAGAGCACCAGAATGGCGTCCACAGCCTACAATCCTTGAGACCACCTCTGTAGGCCACTAAATGTGTGCAATCCTGAAGCCTGCCCCTCAGGTTGAAGCTCCAGGACTTAGAGAATGATTTACTCAGTTCTCTTCCACGAGGAAACAACTGATGTACTTGAACTCTTATGCCCTCATTGAAGATATTAAGACTAACGTAACCTGTGGACATGATGTCTGGGGAGCACTGAGGATACAGGGCAGAAAATGTCAAAATCAGCATAATAATGCAGATGTCCACAAAAGTCAAGATCTTCATACTGATATATGAACTGGGGAATCAAGAAGGATTTGACATGAGTTCAGCAGTGTTTACCCATTTCTGACGTGTCCCCAGGAGATTTCAGTATCAACACTAGCACGTGGTAATATATCTGGTCAGCTCATCTTACCATGCACTTACTCATTCGTTTATTCACTCGCGTTGCTCATCCATCCGTTCCTTCATGTGTACAACATGTATGAGGTGCTTACTATGAGCAAGGCTATCCGTAAGACACAGAGATGTCACCCTGTTTGCAAGAAGCCTGTGCCCTTGTGAGTGAACAGTCAAGGACACCTATGATAGGATAGAAGCAAGGCTGTGGTTGAGATTTCTACCAAGGAGCGGCATCTGACTTTCTGGGTTGGGTAGCGCTCAGCAAGGATTTGCAGTGTTGTGTTGAGTAGCAAGGACGACTGGCAGAGGCACTGAGAGGCAGTGGGGTGGGGTAGCTAAAAGGATGCAACAGAGAGGAAGGTGGAGGATGAGGCTGGGCAGAGATTCAGCTAGTGAGTGGCTTTGTCTATTACATGACAGCTTTTGGATTTTCTTAGGCAGAAGGAATGCACTAATGAATTTTAAGCTTAGTGGTCAGATGTGCATGTTAGAAAGCTCACTTTGCAAGACACAGTGTTAGGAGTTGACCACAATAACTCAAGGAAGAGATGACTTGCCTTTGAATCTGGGTGGCGGCAGAAGGGATGGAGAGGAGGAACAGAGTCCAAAGGTGTGAGAAACTAGCGCCAGGGGTCATTTGAGTAATGAATTTGAAATATTATAGCTAGATAGATAAAGTGAATATGTATTATGTAGCACAATTTATATAGTTAGCACGTATGTTTAACATTAATATTATATATATATGTGTAATAAAGTGTAATGCTTTGTATCTAATGAACATTTGTCAGTAAAACTAACATTTGTATCCAAAAATGGTGCTTCCACTCTCTCTTTTGGCAGTATTTCCAGATGAGCTTTTCTGTTCCATTGATCCACCTGTCATTCCTTCTTTCATTATCTCACTATCTTCTTTTAAAGTAATTTTTATCGGAGTATAGTTGATTTACAATGTTGTGTTAGTTTCAGATGTACAGCAAAGTGAATCAGTCATACATGTACATGTATCTGCTGTTTTTTTAGATTCTATTCCCACATAGGTCATTACAGAGTATTGAATAGAGTTCCCTGTGCTCTACAGCAGGTTCTTATTAGTTATCTCTCTTATATATAGTAGTGGGTATATGTCAGTCCCAGTCTCCCAATTTATCCCTCCCCCACTTTCCCCCTTGGTAACCATAAGTTTGTTTTCTCCACCTGGGATTCTATTTCTGTTTTGTAAATAAGTTCATTTGTACCAGTTTTTTAGATTCCACATATGAGCGATAGCATATGGTATTTGTCTTTCTCTGTCTGACTTACTCCACTCAGTATGACAATCTCTAGGTCCATCCATGTCGCTGCAAATGGCATTATTTCGTTCTTTATTAAATGGCTGAGTAGTATTCCATTGTATGTATGTGCTCACTACCTTAATAATTAGAGCTTTTCAGTGTGTTTTCCTAGCTGATAGGTTAACTCCCTTCCTGGCTCTTCTTCACACATTCCTCTCTGTCTCTGTGATCATGCTGGCTTCCTCGGGAAGGCCCCCTCACCCTCCCAGGTGTACATGGAATTCCGGAATAAGCCTGGAATTACTGCTCACTATTAAGCTTATGGCTGTGACTTCCTGAGTGTCTGTAAGTTTTATCAGCTTCCAAATGCTTTGACATCGTGTGGGATCTCCCTGGGACTCTGTGACTTTCAGGAGGCGTTGGGGCCTCTGTAGAGACCCCCCAACACACGCTTTCCCAATGGAAGAAGGCCGTGCGACATGCTGGGCTCTTTGGCTGTGTGTGTGTTTGTGTGTGTCTGTGTCTGTGCGTGTGTGTGTTGTGTGTGTCTGTGTTGGTGGGTGTGGTTTCCCCCACACTAGGCTGTGGCTGCCAAGATGACGAGGAGCTTTATGAGTTGACAAGGCACCAGACTGCATTTTGTTTCTGTCTCTACCCTGGAGTTTGTGCGTCTGTTTTGAGTTGCGTCACTGTTTCTGAAAGAATAACGCTGGTTATCTGTAAACTCATCAGTTTAAACTGTAACCCTGGAGAAAATTATGTCATTAGTTGTATGCAGGGAGGTGGGAAGGTAGCTGCGAGCTGATTTACAACCTTGGCTATGGAGCCTTTGTAGCTTGGGCCAAACCGAAGACAGAGGTGGGCAGAGTGATTTATTCTTGCTGAGCAGTTATCAAGCCAGGATACCTCGGGACTCCTGGGCTCAGTGTGAGATAGATGAAGCTGCTCCCTCATCCACATGAGGTGTCCTGCAGAAATTTGGTGTTCACTCAACTGCACTAGAAGGGAATTTCTAAAATTTCAGAGGTGGAGGTTATTTTTATTAATTAATATTTGGAAAATGGGGTGGCTATTTGAGAAAAGAATATATAGTTTAGAGCATCTATGCTCTAACCTCTCTGCATCTATGTAAATTTCCTCTCAGTCACCATAGCACTTTTTTTTTTAACATCTTTATTGGAGTATAACTGCTTTACAATGGTGTGTTAGTTTCTGCTTTGTAACAAAGTGAATCAGTTATACATATACATATGTCCCCATATCTCTTCCCTCTTGCATCTCCCTCCCTCCCACCCTCCCTAACCGTAGCACTTTAATTAGTATTGCTTTATTTCTTAATATCAGATAGGCCCCCCCCTCAGTTTTCTTCTTTTAGAAAAATATCTAAGTTTTATCACCTCTGTGTTCTTCTAGGTTAATTTTAGAACCTTTTGTTATGTTTTAGAAAAAAAATTCCATTTGGAATTACATTAAACCTGTACATTAAAAAGAAATAATGGTATCTTCATAACATTCCATCTTCTAATTAAGAAACATGTCTCCCTCTGCCAGTGTATATATGTCTCATTTTATCCATTTAGTAAAATTTTATAATTTTCCTCCTATTGGTTAAAGTTATGTCTAAGTGTACTGTCATAGTTGTTGCTTTTGCAGATAGAAATTTTTTTACATTTGATACTCTGGTTGGTTATAGCCAGAATACAAAACACTGCCCTGGAAGCACTTAATGTCACTGGCATGGCCATCTTCAAGGTTACCAGGGCCCTTTTCACTGCCAAACCAAATGCCCTTTTCAGGCTTGATTTCCCTGTGACATTCATCAGTGTGGACTCTCTTTTTCTTTATGAATATACACGTACTATAATATGTAGTGGTAATCCCTCTTCTCTTCTCCTAGTGGATGTTTTTCTCATGGGTATTTAATTTTCTTTCTCAACATCACTTTATAATAGATGGCTCCAGGTTCAATATTCAGATCTCATCCTTACTCATCCATATATACTCAGCCGTTTTTAAGACCTTTCTATGGGTCAGGCACTGGGGTGACCACATCCCTGCCATTAAGTACCTAGACGTGGAACCATAGGAGAAGCCTTCGTACGGGACAGGTAAGATGCTGTATCTGTCAGGATCCCAGCAAGAAACAAGTGGCACACTCAGAAGGGGTGATTAAAGGGATTTTAGCAAAACATTTACAAAGGTTTGGGCAGAGTTAAGGGAAATCAGCAAGGAATTGACCAGGCATGGTGAATTACTCCAAGGCTAGGAACAGAGGAGGAAGCAGTTGCCATGCCAATGCCTAAAGGGGCAGGAAGAGGGAGAAGTTAACAGAACACGGGGTTAGCTCTAAGCCTAGGCTAACCTAGGAGATACCTGCCTGAACACGACTGTGCCATAGTAGAATGCAGCCTCTACCAAACCATACCGGGTCGGGAGGGAGCTGGGGGATAAATACCCCAACCTCTCTCTCTCCTTGTCCATCCATTTCCTCAAGGCAGCTCCTGGTGGTTGAGCCCAACCCAAAGCCAGAAGGCGAGGGAACCCATGATGCTGTCTAAATAGGTCTGTCTCCTGGGGCATAAAGCAGAGAAGAAGGGTGGAGAGAAACATGAAGAATATTCAGTAGAGGTGCTATGGGATGGCTGACCTCAATTTGTCCTTCCTTCTTCCTTACCTTCAGCTTCTTGCCAAAAGCATCCCTTGGCTCTGCGGTCTTCAGCTACAGTAACTCAAGAGGCAGCGCCTCTTGAGGGAGAAGAAGGCAATGCCGAGTCCTCTCAGGCCTGGGGCCAAGCAGCCACCCCATTCTCTTCCCTCTTTCCCTCCTTCTCTTTGCCAATAGCAACTTCCATGCCTACATGTGTATGTCAGTCTGCAGCGGCTACAGTTGCTTCTGGCCAAAAAGCAAAGGGCACTTTCAGAAAAGAAGGTTCCCTGGGTGCATGGAGTCATCCCAGCTTGTCCCAGTGGCATCTTCTCCCAGCTAATTAAGGACCAACTTGAGTCTTGTTGGTGAACTCGAACTGTTATTTATTGTTGCCAACAGTTTCTGGGACCTGCTAAGTAAGCACATTAAAATGCAAGTGAAAATTTTTGCTGCTTTGTTGAACCTTTCTGGCAGATTCAATTGGGGGGGAAAATGGAACACATGGACCACAAAATATATAATTCATAGTTGTCACATTGCACTCTGAGGAATGATCTTTTTTGAGGCTGCTAAGTGGGTGCCTTTCATCATGGAAGAAATAATGCCACAGAAAGGGAAAAAAAATCTCACTTGGGAGGTCGCATTCCCCATGTGTCCTTGGTAGGATTCGCCTGCATTCCTAGACTTAGTTCCTATGCCATTTTGTAATAAGTTCCCTCCCTGGCCCCTCTGCCTGCATTGGAAAGGCTGTCCGTGGGAGCATGCTGGGCAAACACAGCTGAGATGCATTTTAGCTCCGAGGTGGCATTTTATGACCTGGGATTGGAAGCTATCTATTTAGACTGGACAAAAGAAATGCTGTATTGTCAAGGGGAGAAAAAGGTGTGCACAGATGAAATAAGAGGAAGAATCAGATGTTTTCCACCGAAGCTGCTGAGTTAAGTTGAAGGTCAATCCTGCTCCATTTGGGCAGTCTTTCTTCTTGACCCTTGGGCTCCATTCTGGCAAGAAAACCGCAGAAGGCTGAGTTTCTGGCTTTCGAGAAGAGGCTGAAAATATTGGGGAGGGAAAAGGGAAACCCAGGGTGAATGATCAAAAGCAGACAAAACGAGGAGAAAAACCCACTGTCAGTAGTCTCTTTATCATCTTCTAAAATTATGTAATATTTCACACATCATATATATCACATATGTGTCAGGTGATAATTATATAATGAATACTAGCCGTGTCTCCCTCCCAGCTTTACAATGGAGCGTTACCAGGATCTTGAGGTCCTTTGGGTGTCCTTCTCCCATCATAATCCACGCTCTTTTTTACTGCTGTTTATAGTTTCAGTACATAGATTTTTATTTCTAAACTATATTTTGATTACTTTTTGAAAATTTGTATAAATGGAATTCTGTGCATTTTTTAAACATCTTTATTGGAGTATAATTGCTTTACAATGATGTGTTAGTTTCTGCTGTGTAACAAAGCGAATCAACTATACATATACATATATCCCCATATCCCCTCCCTCTTGCATCTCCCTCCCACCCTCCCTATCCCACCCCTCTAGGTGGACATGAAGCACCAAGCTGATCTCCCTGTGCTATGCGGCTGCTTCCCACTAGCTATCTATTTTACATTTGATAGTATATATAAGTCCATGCCACTCTCTCACTTCATCCCAGCTTACCCTTCCCCCTCCCTGTGTCCTCAAATCCATTTTCTATGTCTGCATCTTTATTCCTGTCCTGCCCCTATGTTCTTCAGAACCTTTTTTTTTTTTAAGATTCCATTTGTATGTGTTAGCATACGGTATTTGTTTTTTGCTTTCTGACTTACTTCACTCTGTATGAGTCTCTAGGTCCACCCACCTCACTACAAATAACTCAATTTCTTTTTATGGCTGCGTAATATTCCATTGTATGTATGTGCCACATCTTCTTTATCCATTCATCTGTCGATGCATAGTTAGGTTGCTTCCATGTCCTGGCTATTGTAAATAGAGCTGCAATGAACATTTTGGTACATGACTCTTTTTGAATTATGGTTTTCTCAGGGTATATGCCCAGTAGTGGGATTGCTGGGTTGTATGGTAGCTCTATTTTTAGTTTGGTAGCTTTTAGTTATGGTAGTTCTATTTTTAGTTTTTTGAGGAACCTCCATACTGTTCTCAACAGTGGCTGTATTAATTTACATTCCCACCAGCAGTGCAAGAGGGCTCCCTTTTCTCCACACCCTCACCTGCATTTATTGTTTTCAGGTTTTTTGATGGTGGCCATTCTGACCGGTTTGAGGTGGTACCTCATCGTAGTTTAGATTTGCATTTCTCTAATGATTAGTGATGTTGAGCATCCTTTCATGTGTTTGTTGGCCATCTGTATATCTTCTTTGGAGAAATGTCTATTTACGTCTTCTGCCCATTTTGGATTGGGTTGTTTGCTTTTTTTGATATTGAGCTGCATGAGCTGCTTGTATATTTTGGAGATTAATCCTTTGTCAGTTGCTTTGTTTGCAAATATTTTCTCCCATTCTGAGGGTTATCTTTTCGTCTTGTTTATGGTTTCCTTTTTTGTGCAAATGCTTTTAAGTTTCATTAGGTCCCATTTGTTTTTGTTTTTATTTCCATTTCTCTAGGAGGTGGGTCAAAAAGGATCTTGCTGTGATTTATGTCATAGAGTGTTCTGCCTATGTTTTTCCTCTAAGAGTTTTATGGTGTCTGGCCTTCCATTTAGGTCTTTAATCCATTTAGAGTTTATTTTTGTGTATGGTGTCAGGGAGTGTTCTAATTTCATTCTTTTACATGTAGCTGTCCAGTTTTCCCAGCACCACTTATTGAAGAGGCTATCTTCTCCATTGTATATTCTTGCCTCCTTTATCAAAGATAAGGTGACCATATGTGCGTGGGTTTATCTCTGGGCTTTCTATCCTGTTCCATTGATCTACATTTCTGTTTTTGTGCTCCTGAAGTCCAGGAGCCCGATTCCTCCAGCTCCGTTTTTCTTTCTCAAGACTGCTTTGGCTATTCGGAATCTTTTGTGTTTCCATACAAATTGTGAAATTTTTTGTTCCAGTTCTGTGAAAAATGCCAATGATAGTTTGATAGAGATTGCATTGAATTTGTAGATTGCTTTGGGTAGTATAGTCATTTTCACAGTGTTAATTCTTCCAATCCAAGAATATTGTCTATCTCTCCATCTGTTTGTATCATCTTTAATTTCTTTCATCTGTGTCTTATAATTTTCTGCATACAGGTCTTTTGTCTCCTTAGGTAGGTTTATTCCTAGGTATTTTATTCTTTTTGTTGCAATGGTAAATGGGAGTGTTTTCTTAATTTCTCTTTCAGATTTATTGTCATCAGTGTATAGGAATGCAAGAGATTTCTGTGCATTAATTTTTTATCCTGCTACTTTACCAAATTCATTGATTAGCTCTAGTAGTTTTCTGGTAGCATTTTTAGGATTCTCTATGTATACTATCATTCATCTGCAAGCAGTAACAGTTTTACTTCTTCTTTTCTGATTTGGATTCCTTTTATTTCTTTTTCTTCTGTGATTGCTGTGGCTAAAACTTCCAAAACTGTGTTGAATAATAGTGGTGAGAGTGGGCAACCTTGTCTTGTTCCTGATCTTAGTGGAAATGGTTTCAGTTTTTCACCATTGAGAACGATGTTGACTGTGGGTTTGTCATATATGGCCTTTATTATGTTGAGGTAGGTTCCCTCTATGCCCACTTTCTAGAGAATTTTTATCATAAATGGATGTTGAATTTTGTCAAAAGCTTTTTCTGAATCTATTGAGATGATCATATGGTTTTTCTCCTTCAGTTTGTTAATATGGTGTATCACATTGATTGATTTGCGTATATTGAAGAATCCTTGCATTCCTGGAATAAACCCCACTGGATCATGGTGTATGATCCTTTTAATGTGCTGTTAGATTCTGTTTGCTAGTATTTTGTTGAGGATTTTTGCATCTGTGTTCATCAGTGATATTGGCTTGTAGTTTTCTTTTTTTGTGGCATCTTTGGTTTTGGTATCAGGGTGATGGTGGCCTTGTAGAACGAGTTTGGGCGTGTTCCTCCCTCTGCTATATATTGGAAGAGTTTGAGAAGGATAGGTGTTAGGTCTTCTCTAAATGTTTGATAGAATTCGCCTGTGAAGCCATCTGGTCCTGGGCTTTTGTTTGTTGGAAGATATTTAATCACAGTCTCAATTTCAGTGCTTGTGATTGGTCTGTTTATATTTTCTATTTCCCCCTGGTTCAGTCTCAGAAGGTTGTGCTTTTCTAAGAATTTGTCCATTTCTTCATATAGTTGCTTGTAGTAATCTCTCATGATCCTTTGTATTTCTGCAGTGTCAGTTGTTACTTCTCCTTTTTCATTTCTAATTCTATTGATTTGAGACTTCTCCCTTTTTTTCTTGATGAGTCGGGCTAATGGTTTATCTATTTTGTTTATCTTCCCAAAGAACCAGCTTTTAGTTTTATTGATCTTTGCTCTTGTTTCCTTCATTTCTTTTTCTTTTATTTCTGATCTTGTCTTTATGATTTCTTTCCTTCTGCTAACTTTGGGGTTTTTTTGTTCTTCTTTCTCTGATTGCTTTAGGTGTAAGGCTAGGTTGTTTATTTGAGATGTTTCTTGTTTCTTGAGGTAGGATTGTATTGCTGTAAACTTCCCTCTTAGAACTGCTTTTGCTGCATCCCATAGATTTTGGGTCTTAGTGTTTTCATTGTCATTTGTTTCTAGGTATTTTTTGATTTTCTCTTTTTTTTAAATTTAATTTTATTTATTTTTTTACACAGCAGGTTCTTATTAGTTATCCATTTTACACATATTAGTGTATATATGTCAATCCCAATCTCCCAGTTTATCACACCACTGCCACCAGATTTCCTCAGTGATCTCTTGGTTATTTAGTAGTGTATTGTTTAGCCTCCATGTGTTTGTATTTTTTACACATTTTTTCCTGTAATTTATATCTAGTCTCATAGCGTTGTGGTCGGAAAAAATACTTGATACGATTTCCATTTTCTTAAATTTACTGAGGCTTGATTTGTGACCCAAGATGTGATCTATCCTGGAGGATGTTCCATGCGCACTTGAGAAGAAAGTGTAATCTGCTGTTTTGGATGGAATGTCCTATAAATATCAATTAAGTCCATCTTGTTTAATGTATCATTTAAAGCTTGTGTTTCCTTATTTATTTTCATTTTGGGTGATCTGTCCATTGGTGAAAGTGGGGTGTTAAAGTCCCCTACTATGATTGTGTTGCTGTTGAGATCCCCTTTTATGGCTGTTAGCATTTGCCTTATGTATTGAGGTGCTCCTATGCTGGGTGCATAAATATTTATAATTGTTATATCTTCTTCTTGGATTTATCCCCTGATCATTATGTAGCATCCTTCAGTGTCTCTTGTAATAGTCTTTATTTTAAATTCTATTTTGTCTGATATGAGAGTTGCTACTCCAGCTTTCTTTTGATTTCCATTTGCTTGGAATATCTTTTTCCATCCCGTTACTTTCAGTCTGTTTGTGTCCCTAGGTCTGAAGTGGGTCTCTGGTAGACAGCATATATATGGGTCTTATTTTTGCTTCCCTTTAGCCAGTCTGTGTCTTTTGGTGGGAGCATTTAATCCATTTACATTTAAGGTACTTATCGATATGTATGTTCCTATTACTATTTTCTTAATTCCTTTGGGTTTGTTATTGTAAGTCTTTTCCTTCTCTTGTGTTTCCTGCCTAGAGAAGTTCCTTTAGCATTTGTGGTAGAGCTGGTTTGGTGGTGCTGAATTCTCTTAGCTTTTGGTTTTCTGTAAAGGTTTTAATTTCTCCGTCAAATCTGAATGAGATCCTTGCTGGGTAGAGTAATCTTGATTGTAGGTGTTTCCCTTTCATCACTTTAAATATGTCCTGCCACTCACTTCTGGCTTGCAGAGTTTCTGCTGAAAGATCAGCTGTTAACCTTATGGGGATTCCCTTTTATGTTAATTGTTGCTTTTCCCTTGCTGCTTTTAATATTTTTTGTTTGCATTTAATTTTTGATAGTTTGATGAATATGTGTCTTGGCATGTTTCTCCTTGGATTTATCCTGTATGGGACTCTCTGTGCTTCCTGGTCTTGATTGAATATTTCCTTTCCCGTATTAGGGAAGTCTTCAACTGTAATCCCTTCAAATATTTTCTCAGTCCCTTTTTCTTTCTCTTCTACATCTGGGACCCTTATAATTCGAATGTTGGTGTGTTTAATGTTGTCCCAGAGGTCTCTGAGACTGTCCTCAATTCTTTTCATTCTTTTTTCTTTTTTCTGCTCTGCAGTAGTTATTTCCACTATTTTATCTTCCAGGTCACTTATCCGTTCTTCTGCCTCAGTTATTCTGCTACTGTTTCCTTCTAGAGAATTTTTAATTTCCTTTATTGTGTTGTTCATCATTGTTTGTTTGCTCTTTAGTTCTTCTAGGTCCTTGTTAAACGTTTCTTGTATTGTCTCCATCCTATTTCCAAGGTTTTGGATCATCTTTACTATCATTACTCTGAATTCTTTTTTCAGATAGACTGCCTATTTCCTCTTCATTTCTTTAGTCTGGTGGGTTTTGCCTTGCTCCTTCATCTGCTGTGTGTTTCTCTGTCTTCTCATTTTGCTTAACTTACTGTGTTTGAGGTCTCCTTTTCGCAGGCTGCCCCCAGTTGTTCCCGTTGTTTTTGGTGTCTTCCCCCAGTGGCTAAGGTTGGTTCAGTGGATTGTGCAGGTTTCCTGGTGGAGGGGACTGGTGTCTGTGCTCTGGTGGATGAGGCTGGATCTTGTCTTTCTGGTGGGCAGGACCACGTCCGGTGGTGTGTTTTGGGGTGTCTTTGACCTTATTATGATTTTAGGTGGCCTCTCTGCTAATGCGTGGGGTTGTGTTTGTGTCTTGCTAGTTGTTTGGCATAGGATGTCCAGCACTGTAGCTTGCTGGTTATTGAGTGGAGCTGGGTCTTAGCATTGAGTTGGAGATCTCTGGGAGAGCATTCACCGTTTGATATTATGTGAGGCCAGGAGGTCTCTGACAGACCAATGTCCTGAACTCGGCTCTCCTACCTCAGAGGCTCAGGCCTGACACCCGGCCAGAGCACCAAGACCCTGTCAGCCACACAACTGAGAAGAAAATGGAGAAAAAAAAAGAACGAACAAAAGAAAAATAAATAAATAAAATAATAAAGTTATTAAAATAGAAAAAAGTTATTAAAAATAAAAAAGTAATTTAAAAAAAGAGAGAAAGAAAGAAGAGAGCAACCAAATCAAAAACAAATCCACAAATGATAACAAGCACTAAAAACTATACTAAAAAAAACCCCCCTAGAACCGTAGGACAAATGGCAAAAGCAAAGCTATACAGACAAAATCACACACAGAAGCATACACTTACACACTCACAAAAAGAGAAAAAGGAAAAAAAAAGTATATATATAAAAGGAAGAGAGCAACCAAATCAATAAACAAATCTACCAGTGATAATAATTTCTAAATACTAAACTAAGATAAACATAAAACCAGAAACCAGTCAGTCGCATACAGCCAACCCCTAGTCTACTGTGGCTCCCAAAGTCCACCGCCTCAGTTTTGGGTTGATTCGTTGTCTCTTCAGGTATTCCACAGATGCAGCGTACATCAAGTTGATTGTGGAGATTTAATCTGCTGCTCCTTAGGCTGCTGGGAGAAATTTCGCTTTCTCTTCTTTGTTTGCACAGTTCCCGGGACTCAGCTTTGGATTTGGCCCTGCCTCTGTGTGTAGGTCGCCGGAGGGCATCTGTTCTTCCCTCAGACAGGATGGGGTTAAAGGAGCCGCTGATTCGGGGGCTCTGGCTCACTCAGGCTGGGGGAGGGAGGGGTATGGATGCGGGGCGGGCCTGCAGCGGCAGTGGCCAGCATGACGTTGTACCAGCCTGAGGCTCACCGTGCGTTCTCCCGGGGAAGTTGTACCTGGATCACGGGCCCCTGGCAGTGGTGGGCTGCACAGGCTCCTGGGGGGTGTGGTTAGTGACCTGTGCGCGCACACAGGCTTCTTGGTGGCTGCAGTAGCAGCCCTAGCATCTCATGCCCATCTCTGGTGTCCACGCTGATAGCTGCGGCTCGCGCCCGTCTCTGGAGCTCGTTTAGGCAGTGCTCTGAATCTCCTCTCCTCGCGCACCCTGAAACAATGGTCTCTTGCCTCTTTGGTAGTTCCAGACTTTTCCCGGACTCCCCCCTCCCCCCCCCCCCCCGGCTAGCTGTGACGCACTAGCCCCTTCAGGCTGTGTTCATGCAGCTGACCCCAGTCCTCTCCCTGGGATCTGACCTCTGAAGCCTGAGCCTCAGCTCCAGCCCCAACCCGTCCCGCCGGGTGAGCACACAAGCCTCTCGGGCTGGTGAGTGCCGGTCGGCACCGATCCTCTGTGTGGGAATCTCTCCGCTTTGCCCTCTGCACCCCTGTTGCTGCGCTCTCCTCTTTGGCTCCTAAGCTTCCCCGCCCCACCACCCTCGTCTCCACCAGTGAAGGGGCTTCCTAGTGTGTGAAAACCTTTCTTCCTTCACAGCTCACTCCCAGAGGTGCAGGTCCTATCCCTATTCTTTTTTCTCTGTTTTTCCTTTTTTTGTTGTTGTTTTTTTGTTTTTTGTGATACGCGGGCCTCTCACTGCTGTGGCCTCTCCCATTGCAGAGCACAGGCTCCGGACGCGCAGGCTTAGTGGCCACGACTCACGGGCCCAGCTGCTCCGGAGCATGTGGGATCTTCCCGGACCGGGGCACAAACCCATGTCCCCTGCATTGGCAGGCAGACTCTCAACCACTGCGCCACCAGGGAAGCCCTGTTTTTCCTTTTTTCTTTTGCCCCACCCAGGTACGTGGGGAGTTTTTTGCCTTTTGGGAAGTCTGAGGTCTTCTTCCATCATTCAGTAGGTGTTCTGTAGGAGTTGTTCCACATGTAGATGTAGTTTTGATGTATTTGTGGGGAGGAAGGTGATCTCCACATCTTACTTGTCTGCCATCTTGAAGGCGCCCCTCAATTCTGTGCATTTTTGATGCTAGCTCTTTACATGAAGTCTATGAGATTTATCTGCAAGTCATTCATTCTCATTGCTGTATAGTATTCCTTTTTAATGAGTGTATTACCGTTTATTTACCATTCTTCATTGTATTTTGAACAATGGATTCTTCCTTCCTACAAAATTTCCTGGGCGGAGTATTTGTGTGTTTGTTCGGAGCTGGGTGGAATGTCTTATTCTGTCTCCATTACTTTTGGATGGTCAAATAATTAATCCTGCTAAGCCTCCATTTTTTCATCTCTAAAGTGATCATGGTAGGGCTTCCCTGGTGGCACAGTGCTTGAGAGTCCGCCTGCTGATGCGGGGGACGCGGGTTCGTGCCCCAGTCCGGGAGGATCCCACATGCCGCGGAGCGGCTGGGCCCGTGAGCCGTGGCTGCTGGGCCTGCGCATCCGGAGCCTGTGCTCCGCGGCGGGAGAGGCCACAACAGTGAGAGGCCTGCGTACCGCAAAAAAAAAAAAAAGAAGTAAAGCGATCATGGTAATATCTACCCTGCCTGCCTAAGAGAAAAATGGATACAAAAGCATTTAAAAAATTTAAAGCCTAAACAACAGTCAACAGTGGGTGAGGAGAGAGTGGTCAAGTGGATTTATGAAGACAGCAGAACGTTTAAGCACTTGGTTGGTATTGAGATGTTTCTCCATCCTTTTAAGTCTTCCTTCCTTGAAGTCTTGAGCTTCAAAGGAAGCTTCAGTGAGAGCACATGCATGCAGAGTGCAGAAGTAGTAAGTCGTAAAGTATGCAACTCCTCCTGTAGATATGGCAGAAGCATAAGAGGGCGTGTGGCCAGAGAACACTTCCTGAGCATCGTCTCTTTGTTCTTGCTACTCAACATCTTGGCCCTCCCACTCCTTACAATGGCTACGGTCCCCTCCAAACTGATAGCTGCCAGGGTTCATGTTTTGGGCCTCCTCTGCCTTCTGAACTTCCATGCCCAAGTGTTTCAGCTCCCCACTGGACATATGATCCTATCTGAATGTCCCATGAATGCTCCACATACCACATGTAGAGAGTAGAATGCATCTTCTCGAACTTTCTTCTGTGTGCCCTGTTTTGTGAGTGATATTGCCACTCACTGGAAACCCCAAACTCACTCACGTATTCCTTCTTTCTCACCCTAACTCGTGTCTGTCTCCTGCCTTGTGATGATATCTCTTAAATGTTTCTCAAATCTCTCCTCTCTTTTTGATCACCACCACTCACACCTTAACATGATGCCCCTTCTATCCTGGTCTGGGCTGCTGCAACAGCTCCAGGACTAGTTTCCTTATCTGTCACAGAGACCAGGCTTTATCCTCCCTTGTATCTCTAACTATATCCAGAACTCAGGTCTCATCTTCCTTTAACAGCTGCGGAACCTTAACAAAGTTACCACGTTCTCAGATTCAGTGTCCTTATTTGTCAAACAGAGATCATTATCATACCTTCCTCATGAGGTTTTCAAAAGATTAGGTGAAACAGTGATAGAATATATGTCAAGCACTTAGCAGGGTGCTTCCCAGCACGCAACAGATGCTCAATAAATGGTAGTTGGCCTTACTGTTAGTGCCTGGGGTCTGTCTTTGTGCTATCTACCTTCTATGTAAAAATTGTAAATTGTGCCTCAGATCATGTTACTTTCCTTCTCCATGCTTTAGGTACCTTGTCACGTACAGATAAAAATCTAACCTCAAGGGCACCAAGGCTGCATAATGAATCTTGTGGGCCCTAAGCACTTTGGCCTTCACAGAAAAACAATAAAACAACAATTTAAAAAAGAGTATTAAAAATCTTATTTGATAACTGTGTCTTTCTGATTTTAAAAGAAATTTAAACATCTTCCTGAACCCTTAAAAATATTGGGGGACCTAGGCACTGTGTTTACTGTGATGAATAGAGAAGTCCTCCCTCAAGGGACCATGTACCTTCTCTCTCTCTCTCTTTTTATCCCCAGTCTTGCTGATGTTATTTCCTCCCACCCATCTTTTTTTCTTTTAGTTTCTCTCTCTCTCTTTCCTCCCTCCCTCCCTCCCTTCGTTCCTTCCTTTCTTCCTCCCTTCCTCTCTCTCCATCTGTCCCTGTTACTCCTTTCTTACTTGATGTCTTTCTTTTGTTTCATTAGTTTTTGTTCTTTTGTTTATTATTGTTTTCTTTGGGCTTCCTCTCTCTTTTTTTTTTTTCTAATTCCTTGGGTTATATGCTTACCTTATTAATTATCAGTTCTTCCTTTCCCCCCCTTAATATATGCATTTATATAGTTACTTCCAAGTATTGCATTAGCACGATCCTACAAGCTTTGAGATGTACTGTTTCATGTTCTGTTAGTTTCATGTAACTTCTAATGGCAATATGATTAATTATTTGACCCACATTTGTTTTAGAAGTCTTTTAAAACTGCCCAAATGTGTGAATCCTTTGTGGTATTTTTATTGTTGGGTTCTGTTTTTTATTGCTTTATGTTCAAAGATGATCTGTAAGCTAAATTGAGACTTGTTTGTGGCCTGTCAATTGTTTAAATGTTCCATATACTCTTGTAGAGAATATACGATTATTAGAAAGTCAGGTACAATGTCCATTAGATCAAACATCTTAATTTTGTTGTTCAGTTCTACCGTATCTTTGCTAAATTTTTGTCCTTATCTGTTCAGTACTGAGAGATATGTTAATATTTCCCACTATGATTGTGGATTTGTTAATTTCTTCTTGTAATGTGGTCCATTTTTGCTTTATGTAATTTGAAGCTATGTTGTTAGGTGCTTGGTAGTTTGTAATTCCTAAGAGCTTCTGGTGGATTGTTACTTTTATCATTATGTAATGACCTTCTTCATCCCCATAAGGCTGTTTGCCCTAAAGTCTGTTTTTATCTGATGTTTATAGAGTGATTCCAGCTTTCTTTTGGTTAGTATTGTCATGGTCTATATTTTCTTTATCCAATTCCACTCTGTTTTTTAATATTGATTGTATTCATTTTGTGTAGTTACTATAACCAGTTACCATAATCTTGATGGCTTAAAACAACAGAAATGTTTTCTCTCACAGTTTGAGGCTAGAATTCTGAAATCAAGATGTTGGCCGAGCCATGCTTTCTCTGAAGGGTCTAGGAAGTAATCCCCCCTTTCCTTTTCCTAGCTTCTGGGGGTTGTTAGAATCCTGGGCATTGCTTGGCTTGCAGCTGTATCCTTCAGTATCTGTTGTCAAATGACCTTCTTCCCTCTGTGTATCTATCTCTAAATTTTTCTCATATGAGTGCACCATATTTTCTCATATGAGTGCACCAAATTAATCAAATCTTAATTTGATTACATATGCAAAACCCCTATTTCCAAATAAGGTCATACTCATAGGTTCAGAGTAGACAGGGGGCCACTGATCAACTCAGTACCTTCATAATTCGAAATTATGAAACATTTAAGGTGTACAAAAGGTCCCGTATTCTGTGCACGTTTGAGCTCCAAAACGCCAGCCTTTAGTTAATGAGCAATGCATCCTTCACCCCATCCCAGCAGATAGAGTCTCAGCTCTGATTATAACTTACCTCTGGGTGTTTCCTTTAACTTATTGCAAGCTCAGCTATGCATTTACAGTATTAAAAATTTTTTCATTCAGAATTTCTAGGTAGTTTATTGGAAAGTTTTCCTGTTGTTTTAGCCTTCCATCTTGCTGGAAATAGAACTACCATAAGTGGGTTTTTAAAAATAGCTTTATTGAGATTTTTTTCACATGATGTCATTCATCCACTGAACGTGTACAATTTAGTGGCTTTTAGTATATTCACAAAGTTGTGCAAACATCACCACACTCTATTTCTGGAACATTTACATCGCCCAAAAAGACACTCGATACACATTAGCAGTCACTCCCCATTCCCTCCCCAAATACCCACCACCCTAAGCAGATACAGATCTACTTTCTATCTCTATAGATGTGCCTATTCTGTGCATTTCAGGTAAACAGAACCATACGGTATGCAGTCTTTCCTGTCCAGCATTATTTCTTCGGCATGTTTTAAGGTTCACTCATGTATATATCACTACAGACAGTCTCTGACTTTCAGTGGTTCGATTTATGATTTTTTTGACTTTATGATGGTACAAAAGTGATAAGCATTCAGTAGAAACCATACTTTGAATTTTGATCTTTTCCTGAGCCAGCAATATGCAGTAGGGTACTGTCTTATGGTGCTGGGCAGTGGCAGCGAGCCACAGCGCCCAGTCAGTCACGTAACATGAAGGTAAACAACCAACACACTTACAACCATTTTGTACCCATGCAACCATTCTGTTTTACACTTTCAGTACAGTATTCAATAAATTCCATGAGATATTCAACACTCTTTATTATAAAACATGCTTTGTGTTAGAATGAGTTTGCCCAACTGTAGGTGAGTGTTCTGAGCACGTTTAAGGGAGGCTAGGCTAAGCTATGATGTTTGGTAGGTTAGATGTTTTAAATGCATTTTCAACTTACGATATTTTCAACTTATGATGGGTTTATCGGGATGTAACTCTTTTGTAAGTTGAGGAAGATCTGTACTTTTTTAAAAAGATAGTTTTTTTATTGCCAGATAGTATCACATTGCGTGGATGTACCACATTTTGTTTTATTCACTTATCAGCTAATAGACACAGCTAATATGAATAATGCTTCTATGAACATTTGTGTACAAGTTTTCAAGTGGGCATATCTTTTCAGTTCTCTAGGGTAAAAAATGGAACTGCTGGATCATATGGGAAAACTACGCTTAGCATTTTGAAGAACTGCCAAAGTATTTTCCAAAGTAGCCGCACCATTGTGCATTCCCACTAGTAATGTCCTATCGGGAGTAATTTTAAAATCCAACACAGGTGTCTGTACTCGACCTGGGATGAGCCCTTACAGATTTTGGAGCACAGTGAAGGTGATGTTATTGGAATGGTTGGTGCACGGTGATGTGGCATGAGAGATTAAAGACCAGGAAGCAGGTCACTTCTTGTGACCAGGAAGTGTTGGAGTAATCCAGTTCTCAGTTGATGGTTCCTCTGTTGGGCTGGTGGAGGGCAGAAAAGATGTCAGGGTTCCCGAAAAACACCATGGACGGTGGAAATGATTCTCAGGTAGCAAAATGATGTTCACTTGAGACCAATCCTGATATGCTTGCTGAACCTTTCCTTTTTGATTTTATATCACAGAAAATAAATTTTTATTTTCAGAGAAGCAGGAAACGGAATACAGGTGTTGCCATTATGGGGTGGAGGAGCATCCTGTGACTGGAGCAGGTTTACTGGCCTTTGACTTACTTGAGGATGCCTTCCTGGGAGTCTGTGGTCCTCCTAGGCTTTGTGGTCTGCCCTCCATGAAAGCTGAGGATGCTTTTTACATCTCTGGTCCATGGTCTTCCTGCCCGTGGCAGGAAGTGGGGTGTGTGTGTGTGCACACGCCTGACGGTGAACAGGGTAGCTTGAGCGTTTGAAATAGCAAAAGAGAATGAGAGCCCTTAACAGCAAAAGTTTTCAAGCCGAGAAGTAAAACCTCCCATAACTGTAGGATTTAAAAATTACCCATCAGGCTGTTTATCGTTTAATGGAACAATAGGTATAAAGCTACCACCATCCTGGGAACGTGCAGTTGCTCGGTGAGGCTTGTTACCGAGGCCTTCTACTCTTCTGGGCACGGTTATCACCCTTGTGGGTTTTTCTTCTCTGTGATTTATTCTCAAACATTTTGTATTTCCTTTTTGCCATTTAAATGAGATTTAGATAAAACCATTAGGTATAGAACAGTGGCAGATGGCTACACACTTTAAACTCATGATAAAATTAATCTGTATATTATTCTCTGTTCAAATGAAGCAAAAACACCAGCAGTCTGGAAGTTCCTTATCGCTGCCTTTTCTGTGTTGCACTGCACATCTCCTGGAATATCTAGCCTTGTGGTAATTGATCATGAAGAAAGGAAATCAGGCAGGGATGACAGCCCGAGTTCTGTCCCATTTTGTGTGTCTTTCTTGGTCCACGTGTCCCCTGCTTTTGGCAGTCTCTCCCTTTCATAGACCGCCCCTGCCATCCACCCCATTTCCCAAAAGGAGGGAGAGGCTCTTCATGGGTGACCAGCCTTAACCCCACACCTCACAGTTGCTCTGACCTTCCTCTCAATTGAAATGTGTTCAGGGCATATTCCGATATCAATAAATTGAGAACATAATTTTTTCTGCAACGGGTAATGTTAAAATTTCCACTGAAGCTATATCTGAGCCTGAGTGGCATATCCTGGTATGGTGATTTTCAAATAATTCTTTTTCTCCCCCTCCTTTTTCTAGGTTTATCTAAATCCCTTGGGCTCATTGAAGGTTATGGTGGGCGGGGCAAAGGGGGCCTTCCTGCTACCCTTTCCCCGGCTGAAGAAGAGAAAGCCAAGGGACCCCATGAGAAGTATGGCTACAATTCCTACCTCAGTGAAAAAATTTCACTGGATCGTTCCATTCCGGATTATCGTCCCACCAAGTAAGTTCTGATTCAGTCATTCAGAGGAGCTTGCTTTATCAGATGGTTGGGCGTAGACCCATGTCTGTGATATTTTCTTGTGTTACTTGTACCTAGTGGAGGAGCTTTTATCTCGTCTCCTCCATAATCAATAAATAGTACTATTGATTATGAAAATAAATAGAGCTAAATAAGAATTTTTAATTTTTATAAAATAATACAGAAGCATAGAGAAAGGTCCGTGATACAAAAAATTTTTAAGTAAAAATTTAAAAATCAACATGATCTCATTACCTAGAGGTGGTGACTAGTAAAATACTAGTATTTTGTCTTTGAGTCTATTTCTATACAGATTATGAGCATATGATGTGTTTCATTTATCCTTTTTTTCATTTATTATTTCATGAGCATTTTCTGATGTTATTAGTTATGATCATTATTTTCATTGTTAGAAATCTAGATTATTTCCAAATTTTCATTATTATAAATATGAAATATTTATAATATTATAAATATTTATAATTTTTATAAGATAAAATTTCATTTTTATAAATAAAAATTGATAAAAAATTTATTTAAAAATTTTCATTATTATAAATAACACTTGGATGGATATCTCCCCACTCAAATCTTTATGTATATTGATTTGATATTTACTTTCTTAATCCACACTTCTAAAGGTGTAATCCTTAGATCACATTGTAGGAGTACTTTTGGAGGCTCTCGATACATATAGTGATATTTTCCTCCAGAAAGTTTATAGAAGTTTCTGCTCCTATTGGAACTTTACTAGACCCTTCCCAAACTGGGTACTAGCATTTAAATAATGCTTTTCCCAGCTGGTAGGTGAAAGAGTACATCCTGTGATTGTTTCAACTTACAATTTTTTGTTTGAGATTCTTACCTTTGAAACAGTTTGTTTGCGTCTTGGTTGGTTTCTGTGCCCTCAGATTTAAGAATTATTTGTTTTCTCCTTGTGAAAGAGAGAAGAGAGATTGGTGGGAAAATCAAGATGCTGGGGGAAAATATCCTATTTTCTAGGCAGTAGTCCTCCTTGGCTTTTCAAACAGATACTTCATCTTCTGTTAGATTTGTGGTGTCTCTCTTTCTTTCGTTTGCAGTGTGCCCTTGCTTGGAGTAGATTATTTCTTTTTCAAATGGGTTTTGTACGAATCAGTTAAGTATCCTGGTTACTGAGAAAAATAGATTCAAGATAAGGAAAATTACCTTAAATGAATTTAAAATTGCAGCATTAGCTGAGAAAACTGTTAAATCTCTCTCTCTGCCTAATAAGCATATATTCATTTTGAATCACTAGGAAAACATACATCACCCCTGTTGGAAGCTATTTTGTGTTCCTGGACTTTTGCTCTCAAAAACATCTGGCTGTTTTCATTTCCTGGTGCTCTCTGATTAGCCTTTCTTATTTGGATGTTGGCAAATAAACAGAGCTGTTATTTTTGTAGTCCTGTGAGAATGAAGATGCTTCCAACATGGAGCTTAGTGGAAATGGGTCAGTTGAACAATATCAGTGAGCACGTATTATGTACCAGATGGTTTTCCCCACACTAGGGGCAGAACATTGGATAAGATAGTCCTTGCCTACATACTCTTGTCTGGGGAGGGAGACAGATGTGCAAGCAGGTCAGTCCAGCACATTGTGGTCTATGTGGGTATGTCAGGCCAGAGACATACACAGTATGTACAGGGAGGATCTGGGAAGGTTTCCTGCTTGAGATGACGCAGAAGCTTAGTCTTGAAGGCCCATTAAGGGTTAGAAAATTAAAGAGCGGAGACAGATAAAGACAAGTAGGAAGGGGAATAGCAAGATCAGAGCTGGGGATGCAGATAAAAACATGGCACGCCCAGGCAGGAATACACAGCTCTGTGGTGCTCTATAGTGTAGCATGGTGGCTTGAATATACCAGGGGTCCCCAACCCCCAGGCCGCAGACCGGTACTGGTCCGTGGCCTGTTAGGAACCGGGCCGCACAGCAGTGGACGAGTGAGTGAAGCTTCCTCTGCCGCTCCCCGTCGCTCGCATTACCGCCTGGACCACCCCCTTCCCCCCCAACCCCGCGCCCATGGAAAAATTGTCTTCCAGGAAACCGGTCCCTGGTGCCAAAATGTTTGGGGACTGCTGGAATACACCACTTAGATTTCTTCCCTCCGGAAACTTTACTAAGATGATAGTAAAGGACTACAGAGGATGACAGACTCTAAGGGACAAAAACAGGTTAGGCTCCCACAGCAGGGAAGAAACACCCACAAAGTTTTGGAAGATGGAAAGAGGATGGATGAATGGTAACTGACATAGCAAACTGGATGAGGCTGAGACCCAACCTTCTACATATGATGGGAAGTGGGGGGAAGGGCAGAAGAATATAGCCTAGTCACACCTCAGAACCCCAGAGACTCAGGAATTGGAGATTCTGGGTACCTCTGATGGCTGGGAGGTAGATTTGAATAGAAGGATTATAGCTGTGTCCCCAGATCCTTTCTTCAACTTTACAGAGCCAGACGCTGCCCTTCCCTACCTGGTGGAACATGGGAGGTTTATTCCCTGGAGATGGTGAACTCTGGGCTTTAGTTCATAAGATGACAGAAGATAGGGCTGTGTACTAAGTGGGGACACCCTTGGCCTCATTACCTCTGCAAGCTTTCACACTCCTGTAGTCCAGATTTGGAAGAATCCACTCTAAGGAAGCCATTCAACCTAAGAGAAATGCCAATAGATCTGATAGGTGCCCCGCATCCCCGAAATGTCAGGGTTCTACTCATTAAACATTAGTAAGGCTCATCCATCTACACAGAGCTGTCTTACTCTAAAGTAAGAAAGGAGAACCAGAATCCCTAGACATTTCAGGAGAATCTGTATTATAAAGGGCCTTAGCAACAAGAAGAAGAACAATAGAAAAGGCATTTGGAGGAAACAGACACACTTTAAAACTATAATTAATGTCTTAGTTCATGGAATGTTCTGTTTTATTCACAAAATAAGAATCAAGTGCTATGTTAAAGTGATAATCAGAGAATGAACAAGAGGTCTTGGAAGTTAAGAATAAGATAGAAATAAATAGTTCAATGAAAGTTTAGATAAATAAATTATTGTGGCGATCACTTCAAAATATATACAAATATCGAATCATTATGTTATATACCTGAAACTAATACCAGGTTATATAGCCACCGTGCTGTACAATACATCCTCATGACTTATTTTATAACCGGAGTTTGTACCTGTTGACTCACTTCATCCATCCCCACCCCCTCCTCACCTCTGGCAACTGTGATCTGTTCTGTCAATGAACTTGGGTTTGTTTTTTAAGAGTCTGTGTATAAGTGGGATCTTACAGTATTTGTTTCTCTGACTTCCTTCACTTAGCATAATGCCCCCAAAGTCTATTCATGTCATTGCAGTTGGCAAAATTTCATTCTTTTTATGGCTGACTCATATCTATATGTATCACATTCTCTTTATCCATTCATCCATTTGTGTACACTTAGTTTGTTTCCATATTGTGCCTATTGTAAATAATGCTGCAGTAAACATGGGGAGGGTGAATATATCTTTGTGAATTAGTGTTTTATTTTTGTTTTTTTTTGCGGTACGCGGGCCTCTCACCGTTGTGGCCTCTCCCGTTGCGGAGCACAGGCTCTGGACGCGCAGGCTCAGTGGCCATGGCTCACGGTCCCAGCCACTCTGCAGCATGTGGGATCTTCCCGGACCAGGGCACGAACCTGTGTCCCCTGCATTGGCAGGCAGACTCTCAACCACTGCGCCACCAGGGAAGCCCTGTTTTTGTTGTTTTTTATATAAATACCCAGAAGTGGAATTGCTAGATCATATGGTAGTTCTATTTTTAATTTTTTGAGAAACCTCCACATTGATTTCCATAGTGGCTGCACCAACTTAGATATCTAGCAACAGTGCAACAGGCTCCCTTTTCTCCACATCGTCGCCAACACTTGTTTTTCTAGTCTTTTTGTTAATAGCCATTCTAACAGGTGTGAGGTGATATCTCCCTCTTT
Organism: Delphinapterus leucas; assembly: GCF_059928025.1. NCBI lineage: Eukaryota > Metazoa > Chordata > Mammalia > Artiodactyla > Monodontidae > Delphinapterus > Delphinapterus leucas. Next base: position 13,413,009 of record NC_143143.1, read on the forward strand.
TTTTTTTTTTGGCTGCATTGGGTCTTCATTGCTGCGCGCGGGCTTTCTCTAGTTGCGGCGAGCAGGGACTACTCTTCGTTGCGGTGCGCGGACTTCTCATTGCGGTGGCTTCTCTTGTTGTGGAGCGCACGGGCTCAGTAGTTGCAGCTCACGGGCTGTAGAGCGCAGGCTCAGTAGTTGTAGCGCACGGGCTCAGTTGCTCCACAGCGTGTGGGATCTTCCCAGAGCAGGACTCGAACCCGTGTGCTCTGCATGGGCGGGCGGATTCTTAACCACTGCGCCACCAGGGAAGTCCCTCTCATTGTTTTTTATTTACATTTGCCTGATGATTAGTGATGTTGAGCATCTTTTCATGTACCTGTTGCCCATCTGTATATCTTCTTTGGAAAAGTGTCTATTCAGATCCTCTGCCCATTTTTAAATCAGATTGTATGGGGGTTTTTTGCTGTTGAGTTATATTAATGCTTTATATATTTTAGACATTAATCTCATCAGATTTATGATTTGCAAATACTTTCTCCCATTCAGTAGGTCGTCTTTTCATTTTGTTGATGGTTTTCTTTGCTGTGAAGAAACGAATTTAGTCCCCCTTATTTATTTTTGCTTTTGTTGTCTTTGCAAACAAAAAAAATTTTTTTACCATTCTTTCAGAAAGTTTGGAACTGAATTAGTGATGGGCACACACACACACACAAAGCTTGTGAAAAAGGAAAGCAATTATTAGCACAGAAAAAAACCAAAAGTTCCTCAAGAAAGGAACTGCAATTCCATATATTGTGTGGCTGAGCTGTGAACAATATAACCATACGAATATTGAATAGGTATTAAACCACAAGTTATGCTATAACTCTGTTGGAAGAAAGAAGAGGCAAAATGTGTATGTGAGGTGTGGGTAGTATAAGAAAATTAAACCTTTATGGTCAGAAACAGAAAATGAGTTGAAAATATCTAAAATTTAAACATCAGGAATTGCAGCATAATGATTGTTATTTAGAAACATTGAGAGTACAGAAATGGGATAAGACTGTATGTATTTTGTTTTAATAAAATAAAAGTTTAATTATGCCATAAATGTAAACCTACACCAAAAAATTAAGTGCAAGGTAGAAGGGTGAAAGTATAATAGAAGAAAGAGTTGGAGAACTGGGTTGAATGATATGACCACCTCTGCCTTTTCAGATTCTTCTGGCAGCTAGATGGAGGATGAATTTGAAGGTGAAATTAAAGATGAACTTGAGAGCTTGCCCACAGGTCATACATGGTAACCAGAGGTAGCGTTATAAATTCTGGGCTCCACAGCCAAAGGTACCAAATTAACCTTGGTTAGTTGCAAATTCATCCTTGCCGCCAAAGAAGGGCAAGGGCCTTGCCTGTAGAAGCTGCTCCTCTGATATTTGAGCCCAGGGGATAGGAAGGGAGGCAGCTGTCTGGGGCCAGAGCACTTTCTTTCCGCCCCATGCAGCCCAAGCCCAGGAGGAATTATCCCCCCACGGGCAAGATCTTGCTTGTGACACTGCCCAAAAGCTCTCTCGAGTTTAGAGAACTGAAATTGGCTAATTCCATTGCAATTTTATACAGAACCTCAAGTTGCTTTCATTCTTATTGGTTTATTATTACACTACTTTTGACAGAGTTGTTTCTCATAAATGTGAATGAATTTGGGGGTAATAGTGGGATTAACCATTTGTTGGTCACATTTCATGCGAATGGATTCCAAAATGTTTTCTGTTTTATTTTAATTCTGTGATTTTTTTTTTCTTCCCCAGGACAGATATTTTAAATTTGTATGAACCCCCAACTGTCAATCTTTCCATCTTTGTTTCTTCACTGCTTTAAAGCAGAGAACGAGTACTTATAAATATTCTACTCTGTTTTGTGTTCCTTTTCCATCACTCCCACCCAACCAGAGCTTATTTTAGAATATGGTACAAGATATGTATCTTTTGTTTCAAATGTCTGTCCTTTTTTTTTTTTTTCAAAGCTTTTTCAAAATGATTTTGGAAATAATGCTTCCTCTTTCTCTTATTTGGAGCTGTTAAATGGAATACATTTTGTACTTTTTATACATAAATGGGCTTATTTTCTAGACTCTGTGCTATTTCTTTGGTCTGTTTTTTTTTTTTCATTTTCTTCTCTTTCCTTTCTTTTTTTTTTTTTTTTAAATCATGGAAAATGATTTTTGACTGAAGTCCCCAGTCTGCCAGACACTGTGCTAAAGACATGGTGAGGAACAGGCACATCTTGGCCCCCTAAGAAATCAAAGCAAGTTGGGGAGGCAGGTGGGGCTTTGCAATCCTTTGACTTGTTTTCAGAGGACCTTAGAAACTAAGATAAGGGGATGTGCACTTCTGGGAGAGTCAGAGGGCAGCGCAGAGGTGACCTTGATCTTAATGGTGAAGACAGAACATTGGAGAGAGTGAACAGCATGTGCAAGAGGACTGGGATAGTTCTTGGATTTCAGGGCTGGGGGAACAGCACAGAAACTTTGGGTTGGGTCATAGGGTCTCCAGAGTGAATCTTGGAAGAAGAGGTTGGAGGGAAAGGGTGAGGCAGGTTCTAAAGCACCTTATGTGCCACTGCTGTGTTAGGTGGTGATGTTCGTCGTTGTCATTGGATGCCAATGAAGGACTTGAGTCAAGATTGTATTTTTGTGGTAATTTCTTAAAAAAAATAATGTTTAACTGTGACAAGAATGTGGAGAAAGGTTAGAGGCATTGGAGGCTGGGAGCAGGATGGCTAAATAAAACCTCTTCTTTTCCCACTCAATACCTGTTGAGCGCCAACCATTTGCTACGCATTGCTTGACAGAAGAGAAAGACTTGATAATACAGTGAGTGTTTTATAATTATCCTATTCCTTTCACGGAAGTGATTTCTCTGTAAAAAACCAAGGACTGAGTAGGGATGGAGTGGAAGGGCTCGATTCAGGGAAAACTTTCTGAGAATCAGTGAGATGAGTCAGTTAATTGGATATGGGGGAATTGGGTGCAATCAGAAGTTTCTAGCTTGGGAGACAGAGTGGAAGTGATTTCATTAACCAGGAGAGAATCCTGCAGAGAGGTTCATGTTTTGCAGGGAGGTGGGGGCAAGGTGGGTAGCAATGCTGCTTGCCCAGGGTTCCCCATAGTTATGGCTTTCTTGAGGGAACCATGAGATTCATCTGTCTGGCTTTATTCATTATTTGACTATGTGTGTGCCAGTGAGGAGGTGATGTTTGCAGACACCAGAAGCCAGACAAGGCTTTATTAACCGCCACTCCTTTCCCTTGCCAAGATATCCCATCCTATATCATGTTGTGGCATATTAATTATCTGCCTGCCCACTTATCTCATAATATGGGGGAGGGGCCACCTAGCAGCACAGAAATCTGTCTGAGCTTGTTAAAGCCACTGCTGAGATCCCTGCATACATTTTATGGCTTGCTTTCTCCTCCCAGACCGTGTAGGTAATTTATGGGCAGTTTCTCCTGCCGATATCTTCAGTTTCTCCTTTGGCCTCCTGCTTATAAATCCAGATGTCAGGTTTCTTTGGAATTCATTTTGCTTCACTCACAAAGACTCCTCTTTTCTTTACTGCCACCAATTCTAAGTTGCCGTAGTCCGACAGTGTCTGCTTTGGACACATATGGTGTGAGATGTCTCTGGACCGTCTTCACGTCACATGTAGCAGACAATTGTATATTTGGGTCTGGAGGTCAGGAATGATGTCTGGCCCGACTGCAGAGATTTGCAGTCATCCAAGTCCAGTGGGTCTTTTGAGTCTGTGTGTATGTGAGTTACGGTGTTATCGTTTAGTGGAATGCATCTACTCATTGGTCAAGACCCAACTCAAGTTTTCCATCCCATGTGAAAAGGACACATTTGATAATTATAGCTGTGACTGGCCTTTTTGTTTTTTCTGAGTCATTCTTTTGATGATGGGTATCCTGCGTCTTACAGGCTGGTCTTCAGCTAGAGTGAAAGCACCTTAAAGAAGGTCAGGAATCCTATGTTAAACTTTGTCTTTACAGATGTGGGCACAGCGGGCAGCCATCCAGCAAATCCTCGTTGGTTGAAATAATAAGAAGTTGCCTGATTAGGAATGTCTTTGAACCACTAAGCACAATAATTACTCCCTTTTACTGACTGCCTTTTATGTTTTTGTCACTGTGCTGTATGTTTTATTGATCTCTTTTAAATTTAACCACCCTCCGAAGTAGCTGTGACCGTCTTTGTTTTACAAATGAGGGAAGGGGCATTTGGAGGGGTGAACCAACCTGCCTGAGGTCACACAGTCAGGCAGTGAGGGAACCCAGATTCGGACCCAGCTGTGTGGGTGTCTTTGAGGCCTGTGCACATACCCACACACATAGGTGCCTCTGCCTACCCATCTGTATCTGTGGGATGGAACTTTCTACTCCATGCTGGTATCATTAGAAGGCAAAAAAATTTTGAGTCTTAGAGACGGGACAGTTCCTTTGGGGAAGTGAGTGTATGTGCATGCGTGCACGCCTGTGTGTTTGTGTACATGCATATGAAAGTGTTTTTGTGGGTGCATGCATGTTTGTGTACTTGTGTGTGTTTACTTCCTACGTTTTCTTCTCTTGTTCCCTTTTACCCCTTCCAACTCTACCAAAATTCCACTACCAAAGGGGCAGTATCCTGAATTTGATTAACCCTTGCCTATTAAGACCTCCTAGTATATAGTGTAATATAGTTGAAATCCTCTTTAAAAGATACGGTATTTGGGGGGTGGGTAAAGCTCAGTAAAAATAAATACTGTAATATTATTAGGTTCAGGAAATGTCTTACCATAAAGTTGATTTCACCTAGAGGCGTAACCAGGGAGAACTTCTTTGCTTAGGGCTTGTCCTCACCTGGCTGGGGGGTGGGAGAGTGATGGGAAATCCACATGGGGTCGGGGGTGGGGTGCCCTCTCTTTCAATATGTGAGGGTGATAATTCCTGAAGTATTTGTAGTTGAATGTTCATCCCACTTTCATGGGTTCCCTAGGTATGAAAAGCATGTCTGGGTCACTTAAAAGCCTTAATAAGAGAATTTTTCATGGAGGTCAAGTGCACGGACTTGGAAATATGACTGAGTTATAATCCCAGCTTTGCCTCTTACAAACTCTGTGACCTTGGGGAAGTTATTTAACCTTTCTGTGCCTCAGTTTCCTCATATGTGAAACGGTGATATCGACTTCATAGAATCGTTGTGAAGAGTAAATCGATTATTCCCTGTGACCCGCAGAGACTAATATACCAGGCATTACTCTGAGACCTTCTCATGAATTAATGATATCTGGTCAATAAATGTTAGCTGTGATTATTTTGTAAAAGCTCCTTTACCGTATATACCCCTTATCCTTAAAATACCGTGCAAGGTTTAATGACAGAATCTTCAGGAAAGTATCTACCCAAATGAAATGTGGGTACAACTGTGTGCCTCACTCCAATATGGAAAACTCAAGTCCAAGGTAATGGGCATTCCCTTGTCCCCAGGTCAGCACAGAATTCCAGGGGATGGGCCTGAGACAGACACCAGGCTGTGGTGAGCGCCTGGGAAGGAACGTTCGCTTCCTAAGGCTCTTCCAGGACAGATCAGGAGGCTCACCTTTGGGATTCACCACAGCTTCCATATTGAGGAAGTCCAGCCGGGTGTCCTGAGGGCACAGGAGACTTTGGAAAGGCTGGTGGGATGGGACAGCTGCCCCCTGCTTCTAGTCTGCCGTAATCCATAGTCGTCAGACCAAAAACACAGTGTAATGTGTATTCTTACTTTTTCACCAATTGAAATGATTATTTTCCCCACATAGTAAAATCGTCTTTTTGATGAAAAGGGCTGAATATTTAAAAAACCATATTTTAAAGTGTTTCTCAAAGGGAGGTCTTTGGAACTTGTTTAAAAATGTAGGTGGCTGGGCCGTATGCAGTGTTCCTGGTCTGAAGTCCTGGCTGCTTTCTATGAATTAATTCCCTCTGTTGAGAACCTCTAAGGTAGTAAGGAGAGTTTTGAAAGAGTGGGCATTGTTCAGCTGTGGCCTTGGCTGTAGAAAGCCTATGTCCTCAGTGGAGTTTTGATTTCTGAGACTTTCTGTGAAGTTGCTCCGGTGTGGAGCGTGACTGGGCCTCAGAAGCCAACCTTCGGTGAGGGGTAGAGGTTGGGAGTAGGGGGTGCAGCTGAGAGAGGGAAGAGGAAGCGCTGCCTCATCCTCCAGGTTGTGCTGGGGTCTGGGCATCAAATGACTCCATTTTCATCATTTCCTGCCTGTTATGAAAAGATGGAAATCTTAGAATAAATATGGTGATTCAGACAGGGGTCTGGAATGTTCTTGGGGTAAAAGTGTCAGAAGATGCAAGAGTGACATGTGGAAGCTTGTATAGGGCCTGCAACCCTACTTGCTTAAAGACCCCTGGTCTGGGCTTCCCTGGTGGCGCAGTGGTTGAGAGTCTGCCTGCCGATGCAGGGGACACGGGTTCATGCCCCGGTCCGGGAGGATCCCGCATGCCGCGGAGCGGCTGGGCCCATGAGCCATGGCCGCTGAGCCTGCACGTCCAGAGCCTGTGCTCCGCAATGGGAGAGGCCACAGCAGTGAGAGACCCACGTACCGCAAAAAAAAAAAAAAAGACCCCTGGTCTCTCCACACAGGTGGTTCTTGGGAAAGCCTGACATAGGTTCTCAGCCTTCACTGGGCACTGACATCACCTGGGAAGCTTTTATCTTTGGGAGCCCAGACTTCACCCCAGAGTGTATGCATGGATGTAGAACCCATGGGTACGGAGGGCCTACTGTAATTAAATCAGAATCCCTGGGAGCGGGGCTCAAGCATCAGTATTAATTTCTCGTTAATAGGAACTCCAGGTAACCCCAGTGTCTCAAAACATTGAGAACCTGTGGGCCTTCATGTTTCAGGAAGTGTGGTCTTTGCATTTGAATCACCAAGGCTGCTGGTTAAAAATGTCAAGTCTTGGCCTAGCTACAGAGCTAGTAGACTGGTAAATCTACACTATTTCACAAGATCCCTGAGTGATTCTTATTTTTAAATTTGGAGCATCCTAGGGCCCTACCATTTTCTGAGATTCTGTGGAAGTAGATGGAAGAGAAAATGAGGGGCGGAACAGGGCAGGGGTTCCCATGCTTGAGAAGTTCCTGTTCCTTGTTGATTTACCTTGTGTCCGTTCCATCTCTCTGCTTGTTCCTTTCCATCCCATATCCTTGAGTGCATCTGTTTATTTAGTGAATGAAAATGAATAGAAATCAGCCTCATTTTGAATGATTTTCCTTTTAGAAATTCATTATACCCCATAAAATGGTTGAAACTCTTGGCAGTGTTTCAAACGTAGAGATACAGAGTAGAAAGATAAATATGAAGCGGAGATACTATTTGCACTACGAGGGGTGTCACTAATATGATGGGGGTCAAAGACTTAGCTAATTTTTAAGAAAGGATTCCCACATCTCCCCGAGGTAGTGCCAGCCTGGCTGTCCCCAATTTATGAATTAGCAAAGTTAATTTAATCTTTTATTGGGCCCTGAAAAGATTAGCATCTAAATGCATTAGTGTGAGGCTGCAGAAAAGATTCCCCTTTATTTCTGTTCTAGAGAGCTTTCTGGACAAGCTTCAATTTCTTGCATGGGGAACTTGGAATCAGTGGGTAGAAACCAATGTGAACCTTGTCCTGTCTACGTAAATGGATCTGCTCTGTGGTCTGTTTACAACCCGCAGGGTCATTGAATTCCAGCTTTACTTTCCTCAGATGTAGATGTGACTATGGGAAATGGAATTCTTGATTTATAACCTTGAATCAAACCAATGTTGGGATTTACAGCAGCGGTGGTTCTTGCTTCTATAACCCTTTGATTATGTGAGGATTGTTGGCACTGCAGAACTGTAGGAGAACATCTCACCTCGTGTCATTCTCAGAAATTCCCATGATGGCCGTTACTGGGGACTCCAGACTTTGAAACTGCAATGTGTATGTTTCTAGAGGATTTTTCCTGTCTGCCCAGTTACTGTGTCTCTCACTCTATCAGTGCACTTTGAGATAAAACAAACTCACACACACACACACACACACACACACACACACACCCCTGCAAGAAAGCCCAAGCTAGCCTACGAGAGTCCCTCTTAGGCAACCTGCCTAATTCCACTCTGGTGGGTCCAGTGGATACTTAATTGAAATACTTTCCTGAAAACATTTGTTTCTCAGTCCTGAATATAATCAATAGAACAAACGTCTCTGCAATCACAACACTTTTTTATGTGTGGAGTTCGTTGTTTTTGCTCTGTGAGTCAAGTAAACATCCCCCGAACTGGCAGCAGGGAAGTGCCACAACGCTTTGTAACAGGGTGAGATTTACAGTGCCGTAAGAGCTGGAGGGATGAATAGGGGAATGGGCAAATGGGCTAGATTCAGGTATTAATGGGAGTGTTTCACGGGTATTGCAAATGGAGACAGGCTCACCAGTATTACAGATGGAATGTCCTCAGAGTTAATTTAGAAGAAATTCTGATCACTCAACAGAACCTTGAGGATGGATGCAGCAAAAAGGAGACTGTGGCATATGGAGAGAACATATTTGTTCTTGCAAAATCAGTAGAAAATGTTTAATGTTATCATAACCTCATTTGCATAAAAATAGTCATAAGCAGTAAACCAAATGAAAGCAAAGGAAGACGTGATGGAACCAATGCTGTTTGTGTTTCATTTCCTTATGAATAACATAAATAATTCAATTGAATAAATAAGTACAAAATTGCTTCGAGTCGATGTACTGCAAATTATCATCCCTGGACACTTCCTTTAATGGTACATGTCGTGATGATGAAGTAATGTGATATGCCTCCGTGGGTAGCACTTGCTGTATACTTGACCCCTGATAACACTGTCGAGCTCTCCATAACTCTCCAGTGTTGTGTGGCTACAAATTTTTTAGGAGCACAGTCCTGTTACATAACATAACCTTGAAGAAGTTAAATCAGCCATGGCTTATCGTCATGGTAGATGCAGTTCCACTTCGCACATGGGAATGCTTAGGCAATTTCTGGTAATTGGCAGTTTGATGAGTCTGGGACTATGCTATGCTAGATACGTAATTCTTACTATTTGCAACCCGGGTGGCAGAATTGGAGCCACTGAGAATTCTTGTGTAAGTACACGTTGTGGCATGGAGAAAACGGATGGCATTTATCAGTTAGTTGATTTCAACCCACATTTTCAAGGGCTATGAAGGTAGCCTTGGGCAGGTGCTGTAGGAGTTCTAACAGATGTGTATGATGCAGTTCCTGTACGCATTTGAATTTATTCATTAACTCAGCAAATACTCACTGAATAGCTCCCATCTAACAGGTACTGCGTTGGATGCGGAGACGGTAATGGGAGATGTAATAAACTGGGAAACACGAGATCATTACAGGTTGTGATAAGTACGTTGAAGTAAATAAACACGGTGCTAACCTGTGGAGTAGCTGGAAACGAGGGTGTACTTTAAAGAAGGTCCACTGAGAAAGTAGAGGAGATGAGGGTGAATCCAGTGATGCAAACATCTGGCAGAAAATCTCCCCTGAAGAAGAAACGGTCCTCAGAAAGGTCCTGAGTTTGGAACGGGCTTGGCTTTATTTAGGAACTGACAAGATATACTGGCAAATGATTTAAGGAGGATGGAGAGGTAGGTAGGAACCGGATTGTGCAGGATCATGAGCAACAATAAAGAATTTGGGATTTATTCCAGTGGGATTAAAAGTGGCATATTGGGTTGAAATTCTGTCTGGAATCTTAGAAGGTGACCTAACGTGGAGATAGGGTCTTTGCAAATGAAATTAGTTAAAATGAGGTCATACTAGATTAGGGTGTGCCCTAAATCCAAGATAACTGGTGGCCTCAGAAGGAGAGGAGGACACAGAGATGCAGACAGACACAGAGGGAAGGAGGCTGTGGGAAGGCACAAGCAGAGATTGGAGTCACGCACCTAGAAGAGAGGGAACGCCGAGGATTGTCAGCAATGTCCAGAAGCTATGAAAAGGCAAGGATGGATTCTTCCCTAAAGCCTTCAGAACCTGGCCCTGCCAAATACCATGATTTCAGACTCCTGGCCTCCAAAACTGTGAGAGAATAAATTTCTCCTGTTTGAAGCCATCCAATTTGTGATACTTTGTTACGACAGCCCTAGGAAACTCATGTTGATAGTAATGGAAGCCACTGGGGATTTGATACGGGGAAGTGTCATGACCTGGTTTATATTTTTAAAGGGTCATTCTTTTTGCTGTTGGAGGATGGGCTGCAGAGAGCAAGAGTAAAGCAAGGAGACCAGTTGGGAGGATCGTTCAGGTAGGAGGTAATAGTGATTCCAATTAGGGTGAGCATAGTGAGATGGAGAAAGAGATTTTTGTTGGAGGTAATCAAGGAAGACCTCCAGGTTTTCAGATAGAAATGTATAGGTGGAGGTGGTGCCATTTACTGGGCTGAGGGAAACAAACAGATTTGGGGAGATATTTAAGAATTCTACACTGAACATGTTAAGTTTGACTTGACTTTTGGTCTTTCACTTGGAGATATCAAAGAGGTGACTGATTGATGAATCTGGAACTCAGGAGAGAGGTGGGAGTTGGAGGTACACCTTTGGAGCATCAGCATAGAGACGGCCATCAAGGCTGAGATCATTAAGGAGAGCTAGAGATGCAGCTAGGGCACAGCATTGAGCGCTGTGTCACTCCAAAATTCAGATGTCACTCCTGAAAGAGGAGAGGAATTCAGCAAAAGATGTGGAGAAGGAACAGCTAATGAAGAAGGAAGAAATCCGGGAGAACGCAGTGACATGGAAGAGAGTGCTTCTAGAAGGAAGGAGAGGTCCGTAGCAGTGACTGGTACTGAGATGCCAGAAGTGGTCAGTGGATTTGGCAACAGGAAGTTCATTGATCATCTTGACGAAGGTATTTAACCCTGATTGGGGTTGGCTAAGGAAGGAACGTGAGGGAGGAAATGGAGAGAGCAAATTAACTAGGCTTGACAGATTTTATCGTGAAGGGGAGAAGAGTCGTCGGGCTGCAGCTCAGGGCTTTGGGAATCAGAGGAGGTTGTTATTGTGATCATTACTGTTTATTTTTAAATTTTTGTTTCTGTATAACTTCAGACTTACAAAAATGTTGCAAGAATAGTACAGAAACATTCTGCATACCCTTTACCCTGATTCCACAAAAATGTCAACATTTTACAATATTTGTATCTTTCTATATGCACGTATTTTTCTCTGAACCATTAGAGAGTAAGTTGCGCACGTGATGCGCCTTTCCCTCTAAATAGTGTGTGTATCCTAAGAACAAGGGCATTTTCTTACATAACCACAGTACACTATGATAATATTATCATATCTACTATCTGTAGACCTTATTCGGATTTCACCAACTGTCTCAATAAGTCCTTTATAGAAGAAGAAAGTCCTAGATCAGGTATTACATTCAATTGTCGTGATTTTTTGTTTTGAAATGGTCCTTCAGTATTTATTTGTCTTTCATGACAGGAACAGTTTTGAAGACTGCAGTCCAGTTATTTTGAAAAATGCCTCTCGATTTGGATTTTTCTGTTTCTTTGGAATTAGATTCAGGCTATGCTGTGGTGCAGGAATGCTACAAGAGTGATGCGTTCATCTCAGTGCATCTTACGAGGACGCACATGGGATCTATTCGTCTAATTCCTGGGGGTGTTAATGTTGATGATTTGGTTAAAGGTGGTGTCTGCCTGGTAGTCGATTACATTTCCTGATTCCTGTAGTACAATGTTGAATTAGGAGAACAAGTTGGCACCCATGCCTTGTTCCTGACCGTAATAGACCTTAATAGAAGTGCCTCTAGTGTTTCCCCATTAAAATGCTGGCTTTATAACTATGGTATAGTTCTTTACCATGTTAAGAATATCCATCAATTCCTATTTTTTTTTTTTTTAGTTTTATTAGGAGGAGTTGAATTTTTGAAGGTTTTTAAAAGTACTTTCTGTATCTATACAAATAATCATAGATTACTTTCTCCCCATATCTATTAATATTGTGTATTAGACTATTGGATTTCCTAATATTGTACCAACTTTGCATTCCTGGAAAAAATTCCACTAGGTCATGATGTTTTTTTTTTTCTTAATGTAATATTCACTAATATTTTACTTAGAAATTTTGCATCAGTATTTGTAATTCTTTCTCTCTCTTTTTGTACCGTCCTTAAGAGGTTTAGATATCCAAAAATTACGAAAGGAATTAGGAGTTTTCTTTCCTTTTCAATGCTCTGGAACTATCTATGGAGCATTAGGACTATGTGCTCTTTGAAAGTTGGGTAGAATTCACCTGTGAAACCATCTGGTCCTGATGGTTTTTAAGCAGTAATTTCTTGATAGTTTTCTCTAATTCTCCTGGGAACAGGTCTGTTAAAGTTTTGTCTCTAATGGAGTCAACCTTGGCTAACTGCCTTTCCCTAGGAAAGTCTCCATTTCATCTAGGCTTTTAAATTTGTTTATAGACATCTGCAAATTAGTCTCTTTTCAAAAATTCTTGTTTAAATGGTTATTTCTCTCTTTTTTCTTATTTTATATCTTTGTGCTTTCTCCCTTTTTCCCCCAATTAAATTAGCTAAAGGTTGTCTTATGTTGATGATTACTTTTTAAAAACCAGAATTTTGATTTATTGATTACATTTTGTATTTTTCTATTCTCTAACTCATTGACTTCTGCTTTTATATTTTTTATTTCCTTCCTTGTATTTCCTTTTGGTTTACTTTGTTGTTCTTTTCCTAGCTTTCTGAGCTGGTAATGAAATTCAAGTATTTTTATTGCTGAAAGTTTTTAAGGCTTTGAATATTCTTCTTATTGCTTGAAAGCATCCCACTGATTCTTTTATGTGGTGTTTTCATTATCATTATTTTAGAAATTTAAAAGTTTTGGTTTGTATTTACCCTGGTCTCAAGATTTGTTTAGTAGTTCTTAAAAATTTCCAGGTGGATGGCTTTTAAAAAAATTATTAAGAATTTAAAATTCTATTGCCTTCTGATCAGAGAGTGTTGTTTGTAATGTTTCTATTTTAAGAAATGTACTGATGTTACCTTTGGGACTGTTTCTTATAACTCTTTCCCTGAGGTTGCAAAGAAGGGCATATTGTCTATTTTCTGAGAGTAAAGTTTGATGCATATCCATAAGTTCTAGCTTATTGATTATGTTATTTAGCCTATGTTTTTACTCATTGTCTCTTTGATTTGCTTGTACTTAGAGTGTTAATATCTACTGTTTTTGTGGGTTCTGCCCTATGTCTTCTTGCATCTACCTTATTGATTCATAAAGATAGTTGCTATATTTTTTGGTGCATAAATATGAAAACCTGTTATTTCTTCACTGTCAATTATGGCTTTTAGTATTAAAAAATGGCCTTCTTTGTCATATTTAATTTGTTGCATTTAATACGTTTTGGCTTGAATTTTACTTTTTGTGATATCAGGATAGCTACTACCCCTGCTTTCTTATTTTTCTACTTAAAGATAATTTGAAGTTTAGGGGGTTCTCTGTCTTATAGTAATGCTATGATTTTATTTGTCCTTTTAGCCGTTATTTATTACTTTTTTATGTCATGCTATTTTTTTTTTATGTTTGTAGATACTAGATTCAAAGTTTATACTGGTGAGAATGTTTACCTCCATCAGTGGAGCAACTGCATCAAAATCCCTTGGGGCTCTTGTTGAACTACAGATTCCTGGGCTCTACCCTGTATTGATTAAATTAGAATCTCTGGAACTGGGGCCCAGGAATTTGTATTTCAAGTGATACCTCAGACAGTTCTTGTAGTCTTTAAAGTTTGGGAATCACTGATACAGATGGTAAAAAATATAAAGTCCGGGCTTCCCTGGTGACTCAGTGGTTGAGAATCTGCCTGCCAATGCAGGGGACACGGGTTCGAGCCCTGGTCTGGGAAGATCCCACATGCCACGGAGCAACTAGGCCCGTGAGCCACAACTACTGAGCCTGAGCGTCAGGAGCGTGTGCTCCGCAACAAGAGAGGCCGCGATAGTGAGAGGCCCATGCACTGCGATGAAGAGTGGCCCCCACTTGCCACAACTAGAGAAAGCCCTCGCGCAGAAACGAAGACCCAACACAGCCAAAAATAAATAAATAAATATAAAGTCCGATCTAGAAAAGGCTACTGTTGGCCACGACACTGCAGACAGGAATTCGGGGGACTTTGGGTAACTCACACAATATTTATGGGCCCCATCGTGTCCTTCATTTATACATTCATTCAACAAGAACTTATTGCCACCAATAACTTCTGTCAGGATCATTTGTTTCTTTATGTGAATTATAGCCATCAGAAAGTTGAAAAAAAAATCTCTCCATATACGTATTTTACACCTTTTTATTAAGAGAGAACAAATGGCAATCTGTTTAATATCTGAGAGTCAGTAAAAAACAAAGCATTTTCAGTGTCTGTCATTATAAACAGATCAGGCCAGTCTCGCATGTCCTGTCTGCCAGCTGTATTTAGAGTTATAAATGATGCTTCACAACCGTGTTCCCGGGAATTTGGAAAATGACTTTTCCATCACAGACTAGCTCTTCCTTCTGGGTTCCTGCTTCAGTGATTCATCTGAAGTGGAAATCACGTTTCTTCTTTTTCCTCATGAGCCTTGATGGTGGAGATCACATCTTATCTGAATTGGTCATCTTAATATCTGGATGATCAGATGAAATAAGTTTTAAACAAATGAGTTTAAGAGTCCTTATAAAATAGTAAACATGTCAAATTGTGTTCAGTAGATTTCCTTTAGTACTGTGTGTGTTTTCATTGTATTTGGTTGAGCCATATGAAATTACTGGTTTTGACTAGAAATGACAGTTGTATATGGTGCAACCTAACACTTCAGTTCTTTGCAACCTGGCCTGTGTATGGTTTAGCTAAGTGGCTTCCCATTAATCAGAACAGTCAGGTAACCACACTGTGCCTTCTTTTTCGTCATGGGGAAATTATTTACTTAGCGACAACTTGTCAGAGTTTTTAAAAAGTTCTTCTTATGCACCAAGGGCTAAATGAATTATTTCACACTTGACTGGAAGACCTCAAACGGTTTCAGCGATAGAAATGGAAATCATCCCAGGATTGGATTATCATTCAAAAAAAAATGGAGTCTTGCCTTTTCCCTGTGATTTGGGAGCCAGCAAGCTTTATCACTGCCTTTCATGGTAAGTTTCAGCACGTAAAACCCACTAACACCAGTTCCATGACCTAGAATGGCCTTGAAGGTCCCTTCCCCTTTTCATGTTCTTCTCTGTTCCTTCTCACTTTAATTCTGGGGTAGAATTCAGTTTAACAAATAGCGATTACCTATTTACTAAGGGGTAGACACAGGGCTGAGAGCTTTTGGAATGAAGAAATGAACAAGACATGCTACCTACCTGCAAGGAGTTTTTAATCTAGTAGGAGAAGTGGGCGTGTGTGGTTGTTAATACTCGGCAACATGAAATAGCCGTGACTTTGAGTGTCCATTTGCGCCTTTACTTCTGTGGGGTAGATTGAATGTCTCCTGCCGCAGGTTGCAAATCCTCGTGACTGCAGTACAATATATGTTATAAATAGCATGGCATCTTGACTGCAGATGAACTCAGAGAGAGAATGGGCAGAGAGGAGCAGGAAAGGTTCTGCACAATTTGGCCATTTGTTTATGAGATTGAACTGGGTCCTAGTGCTGTGAATGTCTGGAAGAGGCAGCCTCTTTGCCTGTATGAGATGTTGTCTCTGTGACTGAAACACTTCTGGTGAGCGTGTCTGTGTGCAAACTCGCATGCTGCCCGTGAGCATGTGTGTTCATGCTTAACTGATTCAACGACTACATTTCCCCAACATATTACACCAGATGATCTTAACAGCAATTAGAATGTTTGCTGCCTGCTGTGTGCAAATCTCCCCAGTTTAAGTAATTCTGAAGATTAAAGCTGGTGATTTGCAGAACGCTTGGTTTGTTTGTTTCCTGCAAATATCAAGATTAACAAAGAAATTCGTTGATCCCATTTTGCCTCCTTGAAGCTGGTGCATCGGCCTCAGGGAGTACATCACGCGTGGCTCTGTGATTTGGATAAAGACTTGCTGTTGCTTTCCTTCATGGCCAAGATGCTGATTTAGTGGCATTTCTCTTGGCAAAGGTGTCTCACGAAAACAAATCAGTTTATGTACATTTTTAGAGGAAATACTCCACTCAACCCTTCCCTGGTAACAACCTTCTCAGTGGCTTGTGAAGGAAGCATGACCGATTTGTAGCTGTTGAAAGGTCAACTCAGGTCCCGACTCAAAGACCGTGCCCTGCTTGTGTGATGTTGGCTAGTCCCAGCTCCCTGGACACACTTTCCTCCAGCTGTGAACACTGGCCCTTAAACAAGATGCTTCCATTTCTAAAGTGTTAATTTACTCAAGAACCAATATTTTTGGAGTATGGATGCTGGGCCCTGGATCGCACCAGGCGCTGGGAAATACAGTGGTGATTGTGAGGCAGAGTCCTTGCCCTCAGAGCAGAGAAATCTTTTCCAAACACATTATGTCCTGGTCACTCTTTTTGTTTTTTTACATTTCTATTTGTTTTTGTTTTTTATTTATTTTTAATTAATTTTTATTGGACTATAGTTGCTTTACAGTGTTGTGTTAGTTTCTGCTGTACAGCAAAGTGAATCAGCCATATGTATACCTATATCCCCTCTTTTATGGATTTCCTGCCCATGTAGGTCACCACAGAGCACTGAGTAGAGCTCCCCGTGCTATACAGGAGGTCCTCATTAGTTATCTATTTTATACATAGTATCAACAGTGTATATATGTCAATCCCAATCTCCTAAATCATCCCACTTCCCCATCCCCCATTAGTAACCATACGTTTGTTCTCTGCATCTGTGTCTCTGTTTCTGCTTTGCAAGTAAGTTCATCTGTACCATTTTTCTAGATTCCACATGTAAGCAATACTATATATTTGTTTTTCTCTTTCTGACTTACTTCACTCTGTATGACAGTCTCTAGGTACATCCACGTTTCTGCAAATGGCACAATTTCATTCCTTTTTATGGCTGAGTAATTATCCTGGTCACTCTTTAGAGACGGGTGGCCCATGTCGGCTGCCACGTTAGACACTTCTTGGGACAGCCCTGCCTCCTCATTCCCTTCGATCCAGACCTTCCTGTGCCCACTCTTGTCTTCCCAGCTTGGAATTCTCTTGCCTCCACTCTCTGACTTCAAACCAGCTCCTTTTGCCCCTCCTCCCAGGTCCTCCCCCTTCCTCACCCCCGACCTGGCACAGGTAAGTAACTTTGCTCATGGCTGGTAAGACCTGGGATTCAAAGCCAGGTCTGCTCTGAACCTTTACAACTCAGAGTGTGATCTGTGTACCCCCGGACCCCTCATCAGCTGGGAGCTTGTTAGAAATGTGAAATCTCAGGCCTCGCTCCAAACCTACCGAATCGGAACCCACGTTTTAGCAAGGTTCTCTGGTGGTTCACAGACACAGTCAAGTCTGAGAAGCCTTGTCTTAGACCTGCACACTGACTGGCCTCTCATTAACCTTTTTTTTCCCCCAATGGCCTTGGCTACTTTTATTTGTTGAGGCTTCCAATGAAAGAGAAATGCCACCACAAGATTACAAAACTTACACAGTGAATTCTCAATGTTTACCCTTTGCAAATTTACATTTTTAACAGACACACAAAAACAATGCAGTGTATTCACAGCACAATGACAAGATTTACTTTTAAGAAATTGACATGTATGGCCCTGTAATTGGAGAGACATTTAAATTTGTCTGATGTCTGCTGTCCTCCCTCAATTGTCATAACTAGATGTAGAGCCTCAGAGATCCATTCAGTCTAAATATGAGGATCCCTGGTGTTATGGGGTAAATTATGTCCCCCCATTAAAAATCATTTTAAAAAAGATATGTTGAAGCCCTAATCCTCAATACCTCAGAATGTGACCTTATTTAGAAATAGGATCTTTACAGAAGTAATCAGGTTAAAATGAAGTCTAATTTGTGGACCCTAATCCAATATGAATGGTATCCTTCTAAAAGGGGGAAATTTGGATATGTAGACACACACAGAGGGAAGACTATGAAAGGGCACAGGGAGAACGTTAATGTGAGGACAGAGGATTGGATGATGCGTCTACAAGTCAGGGAACTCCAAAGATTGCTGGCAAATCACCAGAAGCTAGGACGGCCTCCCATTAACCTTTATTCTCACCTTCCAGAGCTGAGATGGTCTGGCCGGTTCCCCACTAGCAGGTGAAGTGGGTGATGTTCTTCCCATGGCTTGACTTGCACATCTCCTATGCTCCTGGTGGCCAGACCCTGGGACCGAGAGGCTCTCCTACCCTGGTCTTACCCAGGCCTGAGAACCTCACTACATCCAACATCATTGAAACCAACAGGTAGCTTGGGGAGGACAGCAGAAAGACATGTACATACAGTAACTTTCAGCCAAGTCGAGGAGCTGTGGAAAGGGTTTCCCAAAGGTATTGAATGATCATACACAGACGGGAGTCGAGGCAAAGTGCCCTGGCTTCTCCAGATTGACAAGTAACAATCCAGTACTTTCTTCAACCTGCAACGCACACAAATATTTTGCACCCTGCGCACTTCCCTGGGTACCAACGAGCCCACGGTCCACCCTGGCACTAGCCAGGACTGGAAGGGTCCACAGCCTGCCCAGGGGATCTGCAGAGCCCCTTTGAAGTTCAAGGTGTACAGTATGAAGTGGCTGCTAAACATTCTCATCGGACATCAGTCAAAGAAGTTCCAGCTGGAGATGCCCTCCATAGCTTTCCTTGACATATGTACTCATTTCCTTTGCCAACACTTAAGATGGCTACTTGGGGCTGTTGCCTCCAGAAACCCTCTGATGTTCCGGCCCTAGCAAACCCGTCCTTTTGCCAGAATTTCGCATCTTTTGCAGTTTTCCTTGCCACGCCCACTTGGACACAGAGATAGTAGGTGTAGGAAGAAGTCTTGCCATTCTCCAGTGCCAGCACCATCTCCTAGCCCTGGAGCAGTAGACAGTAAGGAAGACTTTGGAGCCAGCCTCCTGCTTCAGGAAGGCTTCTTACGTATCAGGACAGATGAGACTGCTGAGGGACAGCTTCCCTGGGGCTGGAGTCTGCCTCAGGCTTGACCTTTGAGCCAGGCCGTCTGCCCCCTCATATTGCATGCAAACTCTTGGCTTAATATACTGATTTCTAACCCCTGCAACAGATTTGGTGATTGGCCTTCTCGATTCCTGGCATTTTAGACCTTTGTGCTCCTACACAGTTTTTTTTCTTTTCTGACTCTGTCTTGAGGAAGCCTCTCACTCCAGCCCTAGACCTTACAGGATCAAAATCCCACCCAGGCGTAACCCGGCCCCTCTTCTGTGAGATGTTTGTGTAGGGGTGGAATTCCCAATAGAACAATAGAATTGCCCAATAACAGTGGCGTTCCCATAAACATTCTTCGGACCAATGTGCAGACGGTTTGCTACATATTTTTTCATTAGAACTCATTTGTAATTACTCATTAAAGCAAATTTTAAACATCCACATGGACACAGTCAGGGAGTAAAATGTCTCAGGAAGAGAAGAGTTGGCTGTGCCAGGACACTCATTTTGAAAAAAGTCATTACTTTGCCTGCTAGACCTTAACATGCTTCCTGCCTGCAGTCAGGCCTCCTGGCAAAATGAGGAAAAAGATTCTTCAAGGATGTAGGAGCACGGGACCAGAGGGACTCATTGGCTGGGGCTGAATTCCAAATGAAGTTTCCTCTTTTTAAACCTGCTTCTGTGCTCCTTCCTTCCCTTCCACTCCCAGGCTTCTGGGAGGAATCGCCTTGATTCACTGGATCTATCACCCCCTCCAGGACTCCTCATAGGAAACACTAGAGGCAGACCTCAGAGATATTGTGGGTTTGGTTCCAGACTCCTGCAATAAAGTCGATATCACAATAAAGTGAGTCACACAACTTTCTGGTTTCCCAGTGCATAGAAAAGTTATGTTTACACTATACTGTAGCCCATTCAGTGTGCAATAACATTATGTCTAAAAAAATGGACATACCTTAATTAAAAATACTTTACTGCTAAAAATGCTAACCAACATCTGAGCCTTCAGTGAGTCATAATCTTTTTGCAAGAGTAATGTCAAAGATCACTGATCACAGGTCATCGTAACAAATATAAAAATAATGAAAAAGTTTGGAATATTGTGAGAATGACCAAAATGTGACACAGAGACATGAAGTGAGCAAATGCTATTGGAAAAATGGCGCCGATAGACTTGTTGGACGTAGGGTTGCCGCAAGCCTTCAATTTGTAAAAAAGTGTAATATCTGAGAAATGCAATAAAACAGGATATGCCTGTTATGTTGAAATGTACAGGTGTCTCCTATGATTTTCTAACTGCCATATCTATTTTTTGTCTTTTTTTTTTAATTTAAAGAAAGTATACAGATAACAGTTGAATGTATTATTTTGTGAGTTATTTAGATGGAGAGAGAGCAAAAAAAATTCCTCTTTAAGGGCTTCCCTGGTGGCACAGTGGTTGAGAGTCCGCCTGCCGATGCAGGGGACACGGCTTCGTGCCCCGGTCCGGGAAGATCCAACATGCCGCGGAACGGCTGGGCCCGTGAGCCATGGCTGCTGAGCCTGCGCGTCCAGAGCCTGTGCTCCGCAACGGGAGAGGCCACAACAGTGAGAGGCCCGCGTACCGCAAAAAAAAAAGAAAATTCCTCTTAAAGCCTGAGCTCTAAACCTTACTCTTCTCAAAAAAGGTAACCACTATCAGCTGTTTGGTGTGTATCTGACATTTTCTCATGCCTGGGTATGCTGGGCATATTTTTAATTTTGAAAGATGCTGCTAACTTGATCTCAAATAGACTTTGCCTGTTTGTTTGGCCAACCTGAATTCAGGATACAAAACACATTTTCTTAGAGCACTTGGATGCATATCTTTGATTACTATAGAGATTGATCATCTTTTCACGTATTTATTGGATATTTTTATTTCTTTGAATTTCTGAGAGATGTGTTGGTATCTCTCACTGTGATTGATTGTAAATTTGTCTTTTACTTCTTGGCTTTTCAATACATTTTGCTTCATGTGTTTTCAAACTATGTTGTTAGGTGCATACATTCATGACCATTTAATTGTCCTAAGTCATACATTTTATCAATAGAAAACCTTGACCCTGAACCCTTTTGTGTCTCTTGTAAAACCACTCCAATTATCTTCTTAATGATCGTCCTCCTTTCCTGATGCCTCCTTTTCAAAATGTTTTCCTCGTTGCCTTCACAATATCTTTCTAAAGTGTAGATTCAGTCCTAGCTGGGTATTAGCATAAGGATAAGTTAATGAAAGGTATGGGGCCAAAAAGAGTATTGGTGGAAACCCAGAGTTCCAGTCCCCTGGGCAGGCGGGGGGAAGATGTTCCTTGCTTAGCTACCATTGTAATGCATGGTCCAGTGGCCTTTGGTATAGGCAGGGCTACCCTTCTGTTTGACATGTTTGTTGGTGATTTCTGGATGGGCATCCCCAAGTAATGTGGGTTTGCCTTTAAGGGGTAGGGCCAGGTTAGGGTGAGGCCCCCTAATGTCTGAGGCTGCACAGAAATTGGGACTTCAGATCTGGCAAGTTGCCTGCTTCTTTGCCTGGTCTTACTAGTCATTGATGAGTCCACCGGCTCCTGCTAAATTTGATTTCACAGGTCAGCCCCATTCCTTTTGGGGCTTTGCCTATGAGATAAAATGCCTTATCCACAGTCCTGATGACTTGAACTGAAAAACATCATTCTCTGCCAATAATGCAGTGAGCTGTAGGTTTATGTGATCAAGGAGGGACTTTTTGTCCCATGGGGTAGAGAGGACGTGTCAAAGATGCACTCTGAGAACTAGTGGGCAGGCCAGAGTTTTAGGACCTAGGAGAGGAATTGGAGCGTCTGGTTCAGTTGTGGGTACCACTGGAGGATGTCTCCAGAGAGTCCAAATGTCCCAGGGCCAATTGGGGCGGAATCCCTGAGGGCGGATGAGGAGAAGATGAACAGACACGGTGAGAAGCTAGGGTTGTAATCTGGGCAGTCTGACACGAAAGAGCTCCTTGTACGGGGAACGTTTATCCCCATGTCCTTTTTTTTTTTTTTAATAAATTTATTTATTTTTGGCTGCGTTGGGTCTTCCTTGCTGCGCGCAGGCTTTCTCTAGTTGTGGTGAGCGGGGGCTACTGTTGGTTGGGGTGCACGGGCTTCTCTTTGTTGTGGAGCGCAGGCTCTAGGCGCGCAGGCTCAGTAGCTGTGGCTCGCGGGATCTAGAGCACAGTCTCAGTAGTTGTGGCGCATGGGCTTAGTTGCTCTGCGACATGTGGGATCTTCCCGGACCAGGGCTTGCACCTGTGTCGCCTGCATTGGCAGGCGGATTCTTAACCACTGCGTCACCAGGGAAGGCCCCCATGTCCTTTTCTTTTCTTTTTTTTTGCGGTACGCGGGCCTCTCACTGTTGTGGCCTCTCCCGTTGCGGAGCAACAGGCTCCGGACGCGCAGGCTCAGCGGCCATGGCTCACGGGCCTAGCCACTCCTCGGCATGTGGGATCTTCCCGGACCGGGGCACGAACCCATGGCCCCTGCATCGGCAGGCAGACTCTCAACCACTGCGCCACCAGGGAAGCCCCCCCGCATGTCCTTTTTGAGAGCCTGGAACTTTGCCTGTGAGGTTGTGTCTTGGGCTGACTTGAAGACAGGCCTTTCTTTGATTTAGACACATGCCATGTGTTATCATGTCACTTCCCTGGTCAATAATCCTCGATGTCCTGGCTTCCCACTGCTGGCGGATAGGGTCTGAATTTTATAAACAGGCTTCAGTGTAGCTCTTTTCTTTTCCTCACCCCAGACACCCTCTGAAATACCTATTTCTGTTTGCTGGTGGTGCAATGTACATTTTCTCTCCTGTTTTTGCACATGCTACTCATTTCATTTTACTTCAAGAGTTTCTCCCTTCTTCCTCTCTCCCTTCACAGGCCCTCACCTGGCAATTACCTATTCATGCTCCATAGCCCAGATCAAATTTTATCTCCTTTGCGAAACCTTCCCTGGGTGGGCCCCCATCTATCTCCTTGCAGGCAGAACTAAGTTCCCAGAGCATCCCGAATAAACTTCCCTTGTGACATTTATCATCCCGTAATCATAATTATTATTTGCCTGTCTTTTCCCCTTATGGAGCTGTGAGCTTTCCCAGGGTATTAGGGAGGTTTTAAAAAAACTTCTTTATCTTCAACACCTTGCTGGTCTGTAATTGATGTTCAGTGTGTGCAAATGTCACAGTTAAGCTAATGTTTCCAGGTGATACAGATACACTTGTCCTTTGGTGTGTTAAAAATAAAGGAACAGGTTTTCTGGGTGAACACAAGATCCATATTAAATCAAGGGATAGGCATTGCCTTCCATCTGTCATAAGCATTGAGGCATATTTGTACTGCTTAGGTTTCTAGGAGTTTTCCCTCTCCTGGATCTTGCTAGTAGGGAAAAAAAAGAATGTTTGGAATTAAATAAAGTCACCATCCTCAGCAAGGTGAGCTGCTTCTCCAGTGATCTGATGTGACAGCTTCAAATAGGCAAAGGAGGTACCCTGGGAGGGGACTCAGTTTTCCTATGATTATAGGCTCTCTTTGTTTAATCTTTGGAATTCCAGAACTGTGTGCTCCATATAACCCTTTTACGCCACAGGTGACTAGAATTTCTTTTCTCTATTTTATTTGTTCATGTATTTAACAAATATTTATTGAGCATCCGGGATGAGCCCAACCCATGTGCTGGAGATATATCAATCAAAGAGATGTGGTCCCTGAGTTCATGGAATCTACAGACTAGTGATGAGAAGGGTTAGTGTTGGGGCCAAAGGCTGCATGGAAAGATTTATTCCAGTGCCTCTGCTTCACGTATCCACTGCCATTTCTGTATCTCTCTCACCAGCCCAAGATGTGAGGACTTGGGTCAACACGGAGGTCTCCAAGTTCGCTTCAGATTTTACCTGTGGGATTTTAGAAAAGAAGTCATTACCTGGAAAAGACTGAAAAGAATGAGAGCTATGTATTATTCACATATGGCTGTGGGATGGTATAAGTGGCAGAGAGAATTCTACAGCACGTTGAGAAATCAGTGGATTTGAGTTTTAAAGAGGGTTGAAGTTTCTTCTCAGGCCATTTTACTCCAGAGCAGAAGTACATCCTCGAGTTAGGAACTGGTCACATAAGTCATTAGATTGTTTTATACATGGTTATTAACAGGTGAGACTAGATGCCTGGCAACCTCCGTTGGATGGTTCAGTTTCTCTACAAAATGCCCAGGCTTGGGTTCCCATCCCGTGTAGCATTTATTATTATTGTAAATGGCAGTTCCCATAACTTTAAGAAATTGGCATATGGCTGGAGCTAACTGGGCTTTTATCAAATTACACTCATTTTATGTTTAAGTTTCTCATGCCTTTTCAAAGCTACATGTTGGCTAACAGAGGAAGGTCTATGAGTGATTGGTTTTATGTTTATTATACGAGGCCATCATGGAATAGCTTCTGGGTAGAGCAAAATATGTTTGTTTTCTAGAATAAATAACACGAGGTCGGGCCATGTCATCTTTCTCCCACATCTGCCTTTGAAAAGAGAATAGTTGTAATTTTGGTTTTGACTCAGAATTCTCTTTCCTATTGTGGCCTCAGAGGGCATGTTGTGGGATGACATGGGGTGTCGATTATTTATGCCAATTGATGTCACACACAAAAATCCAAGGGCGTGTAGCCAAGCACTGCTATTCCCTTTAATTTTGCAGTATGGTTCTGTCATCATGCATTAATTTAAACT
The DNA here is from genome assembly GCF_059928025.1 of Delphinapterus leucas. NCBI lineage: Eukaryota > Metazoa > Chordata > Mammalia > Artiodactyla > Monodontidae > Delphinapterus > Delphinapterus leucas. The sequence goes on from NC_143143.1 coordinate 13,437,857, forward strand.
GATGTGTTTTTCTGTGTTATGTTCACTCACTATAAAAAATAAGAACAGAAAATGTGTAAAGAAGCAAGAAAAAATTATTGATTATTTCACCACCCAGAGGCAAAATGACATTTCATTATTGTTTTACTTTGAATTTCTCTTATTACTCTTGAGGGTCCACCTCTTCTCATGTGTATTTGTTTCTTTTGTTCTCTGAGTTTTGTGTTCATGTTTTTTTTTTATTTACCTAATTGTGTGCTTTGGGTTTTCATTATCTTTTACTCTTTTGTAATTGCTGTAAAATTTTTTGGTACTTTGCTGTTGTCTTAATTTTATTACTTTTGATAATCAGAGGTTTGCAATTATTATCAAACTGTTGATTCTTTAATATCTGGAGTTTGTATGAATATTCATTTTCAATTTTATTTTACTTTCCTTGTATTTTGAGTTCTCAATTTAACTGTTTTATCTATCTAAAATGTATTTTGCGGTGTGTTTGGAGGGGACACTCTCACAATTTTACCCAATAGGGAGCCAGTAGTCCCAGCACATTTTTTGAATGATTCTTCCCCTACCCTTTGGTGTGGTGCGTTCTTGGCATACATTCTATAAGATCAGCTTTGTTCCTGGTCTCTTAGTTCTGTTTCACTTGTCAATCAACTTGTTATTGATTACATTATATTAGCTTTTAACATCATGTATGTCTCTGGGTTTTAACATCATATTGGATTTTAATATCATGTATGTCTCTAGGTTTCCTTAGTACCCTTTTCCCCTCAATGGCTTTGTTGTTTATTCTTACCTGTTTACTCTTTCAGGTCAATGCTGAAATCATGTGTTAAGTGCTAAAATGATTTCCGTAAAAACCTTTCAAAAAGTAACATTCATAGTATTTTTAAAGTTATGTTTGGTGTGGAATATAAAGGAAGAAACAGAAGCCATCAAAATCCCTCCACCCAGACCCTCCTTGAAAAGTCATTTCTTTTTGCAGAGGATAAGACAGGGGGCTTTGCAGTCAGGTGGATCTGGGTTGAAAGCCTCGCTCTGTCTGCCACTCACCTGCCTTTGGGCTTGTGACTCTGAGCCTCATTTCCCTCATCAGCAAAATGGGGATACCCACATGACTGGCTCATGGTGAAAAGTGATTAGATAATGTATGCCCTGGAAAGTTCTTGGTGTGGCGAGCAGCTGCATTGGCTGGGCTCACCCATGCATGACTGTCCTGTGCGGTATGTCACTTTCTTACCACCCAGCTTCCATCCTCATCTGGGACCAGAGAGCCAGCCCAGGGCTTCTCAGGTGATGGACAAAGGCATGAGACCCTCTCTTGAGGCTCATGCTTGGAGCTGGCACAAGCACTTCACCTTGTCCTGCTAGTCAAAACAGGTCATGGGGCTGAGCCCAGATCCAATGAGTGCGGAAATAGACTTCGCCTCTTTAGTGAGAACTTCAGAATCATGTGGCAAAGGACCTGCATACCTTGAGGGATGAAGGACTGGGGATCTGCTGAATTGCTTTAGTGGTCCAGAGAGAGAGAAGGCATTTTCTGTCCAGGAAGACAGGCATGGCCAGGTTAGGACTAAGCGAGACCTGGAGGGGCTGGTGTGTCAGATTTGACTCAGAGTAAGGAGGGCCAGTCTTTGGGGAAGACGTTATGGATGGAGGTAACAACAACAGAAGCAACAACAATAATGAGTTAGGGGTTTGGGATGAACAGATACACACTCCCATATATACAATAGATAAATGACAAAGACCTACTGTATAACACAGGGAACTGTATTCAATGTCTTATAATAACCTAAAATGGAAAAGAATCTGAAAATATATATATATAACCGAATCACTTTGCTGTATACCTGCAACTAGCCCAACATTATAAATCAACTACACTTCAGTTTTTAAAATTGGGGGGAAAGAAGTAACAACAGTAATGCCAAGGATGGCCCAGATGCAGGAATAAACACAAGTGTTTTCAGGGTCAGTGTCTATAAAAAGATAGGCGTGACTGGGCAGTTTGGCTTGAACATTAAAAGGAAAAATAGCTCGTTTGGTAATATGTTTCTCGTTGCTGTGCTGAAGTGACAGGGTAGCAACCTTTAGAACCAGATTGGCATTTTGTGAGGGGCTGGGGGTGGAGAGAGGGGGGACTGGCTGAGAACAGAGTGTTGTATGGCCTTCAATTTCTATAAAGAATCTTTTTGACCAAATTTTGGATCCTCTGGGCTTTGGAACACCGCTATTTATTATTTCCAATCTGCGTCATTTCCTAATGTATGTATTTTTGTCCCTCCTGCAGCAGTCGGGGCTGTCCCTGCTCACTTTAGAAAGCTTATAGGATAAATACTATGTATGAGTAACTTAGGCAGTATTTCCTGTGTCTTAAGTGCCCTGAGGCTTTCTTAGCTGTGGCCTGAAACTGTCTGCATTAATTTATCCTTAATTGTTTTTAGAAATTCTCCTCCTGAGCCACTGCTTAATAGAACTCGAGGGTTTTTCTTTTCTTTTTCTGTTCCCTTCAGTTGAAGACAGCAAGATAAGCTACATCATACTCAGGCAGATTCATCTCTTAGGCTGAGAATCTGAAGGATGCCCCTGCCCCTGCCCCAGCCCTATATGTGTGTGGTTCCCCCTTCCTTTTAGGGAAAGCAGTGCTGCACAAAGCAGGAGACTGTGTTTGGAACTGAGGGTTAAAGATGGTGAATCAACCATTTTCACTTAATGAAAAAAAAAAAAACTTCTGAAGATAGAGAGAGACAGGTAGGGTTTCTTTGCCCACGTCAGGACCTCCTACTATGTCTTGAAACTGGCATAGTGACATCTGGCCAAGCAGTGCTGAGTCTCATGGATTTTCTGGCTAAAGACAATTGCCCTGTCCTTGGAAAAGCAACTCTTCACAACTCAGTGAAAGAGACTTCCCAGGAAGCCATGGAGCCAGTCAGTATTCAGTCCAAAAATCAAAGGTGGTTTGAGGACTATTCCAAAATAAATGTTTACAGGAACCAGGCTGGCAGGGGAAGCATAGAGCTTTGTTTACCCCACGGTGCTTGAAAACAGGGTGTGAGTCTGGCACTGGTCTTGACCAGGGTGTGGGGCTGCAACTGACAATGGTCCTCGCTGGCTGTATGGCCTGGGTTCCTCCCCTCCCATGGCGCTCCTGTGGGAAGCCGATGGAGCCCCGAAAAAACAAATCCTCCTACACCCACAACATCTTGCATCCAATTTCTGGAGCTTTTCCTGGGCCTCCCTGGACCCCAAGGTAGGAACCCATGCCATGCATGGAGCAGGCTGAATCTTGATTCATGAAAATTGCCCCAATACAACTGATAGGCAGGATGGGTGCAGACTCAATTGGTGGGGTAGGCAGTTCATCTCGGAGACTGCTCTGTGTGGAAACTGAACTAATGAGGTGTGCTGCTTCTTCCTGGATGAACTGAGCTCAGCCAGAGGAAATTAAACCACTCAGAAAAGTGTGCATTTTCCCTAATGAGGAGAGATCCAAAAGAGGGGCCTCATACATCTCATTTATTCAGCCTCATATCTCCTTTTGCAAGGTTTGCTGTTGCTAAAAATGATAGCACTCTTTCTTAGGACTATAGGCGAGGCTTGATAAGGAGGGAAGAAAAAAAGAGAGTTTGGGGCTGGTTAATGCACTTGACCCAAGCAGCCTTTAGAATTTGAGCTCTGATTAGTAAATCAAGGGAGACAGTTGTGTTCAGAATGGTATCTTTTAAGTGTTGAGGTGCCATCACTGAAGTTATAATTGCGGGAGGAGATAAGTGATGCCTTTGATCATAAGAAGAGCGGAGGGAATAAATTGGGAAGATAGGAGGACTTTGGCTTTTTATTTGTTCATTCAGTAACCATTTATCTGCCAAGTATTGTTCTGGGTTCTGGGGAAACAAAAAAGAAAGAAGACCCACTGGCTGCCCCGCACTGGGAGAGGACAGAGTGAAGAGTGTCAGGCTGACAGCATGCAGAGGGAGAGAAAGTGACAAAGGACAGGGGCATGACATCCTGTTGGGGGTCTGGGAGAGCTGCCTGGAGCTGGGCTGAGGGAGGAGGACAGGTTAGGCAGAAGGAAGGGCACTTTAGAGAGAGAGAAAGGTGTGTGAATTGAGAGGCAGCGTTTCCGGTTCTGGGAAATACAAATAGTTTACAGTTCCTGGGGGAAACAACAGGGAGGAGATGAGGTTGGAGAGATGAGCTGGGGCTGAATGTGGGTGCCAAGCAAAGAAGTCTGAAGCTAATTCTGAAAGCTACAGAGAGCCAAGGGGATAGTGGAAATGGAAGAGTGACATGACCACATTTGCATCTTAGAGAGATCATGCTAGCCGCAGTGAGGTGGATGGATACCAACCCACAGAAGGCTGCAGGTGGACAGACTGGAGGCCAGGGGCCGGTTAGGTGGCTTTGGGTGTCATCTAGGGGGAATGATGTGGAGTGGAGGTGTGGCAGTAGAAATGGGGGTGGAGGGGAGTGTCCTAAAGAGATGCTAAAGATGGTAGAATCTTTAGGACTTGGTGACATGTTGAACGGGACATGATTTTGACTTGACTCCTGAAGAGAAAGAGTGGTGGCCTCCAATGAAGACAGGAAGGTGCAGAGGGAGCAAGTGTCGGTTTTAGGTATGCTGCATTTGAGATGCTGGTGAGACGTCCAAGTGGAGATGCCCAGTGGGAAGCAGAAGCGTGAAGCATCCAGACTAGAGATGGGGGTTTGGAAGTTGCTGGCATCGTGGTTGGAGTTGTAGAATTGGATGAGATCACCCAGAAAGAGTTGATCAGGTGAGAATAGGAGAGGGCAGAAGAAGGAGCCTTGAGGAATTTTGGAATTTGGAGGATTAGCACAGAAGGGCAACCTGTGAAATAAACAAGTGGCCAGGACAGATCTCCAGTGGGAGAAAAAGCAGAGGTGGGGATGAGGAGATGGCGAGGGTGCCAGGATCCAGGAGTAAATACTGTTTATGTAAGGAGAGAGGCAACCGTGTTGAACACTGCAGAAAGGATCGTCAGCTGGGATGAGGTTGGGAAATTTCCATTGGTCCGGGCCACATAGATGTCACTGGAAACTAACAAGAGCAGTTTTAGCAGAATAAGGTAACTAGGAGGCAAATGATGGTCTAGTGAGGGACGAATGACAGATAAAGGGGGAAGTCAGGGAGCGCAGACAAGGAGAAGAGGCTGATTAAGGCTGTGGGGCAAGGGATTTTTTGGATGTAAATGGGAGAGACTTGAGTCCCTTCCTTGAGTGGAAAAAGTCAGTGGAAGAAGAGTGAAACTGGAGGAGAGAGAATAATGGGTGAAGCAAGGCGTTTGGATGGGAGGAGGCTGGGGAATCCACAGCACAGAGGAGGGGGGGTTACCTTTGACCTCCTGAGGCTGCCTCCTTCAAGGCTGAGTTCAGAGGTTGATAAGCTTTTAGGTGGTGAGGGGGACTCGGGAAGTGCTTCTCACATTTCCACGTGGTGCGGAGAAGCCACCTGCAGAACTTGCTAAGGGACTCTGAGCCAGTGGGTCCGGGTGGACCAAGTTGGTGCATTTTTAACAGGCTGCTGGGGGATGCTGCTGCTACTGCTGCTGCTGCCACAGGCCTGAGACCACACTTGGAAGTTGCTGCTGGTGACCTTGATTCCCCCTGTGGAGTAGGAGGTACCTGCAAGAGAGAGGTTGGCTCGAGGAAAATGGGAAGAGTAGGGAGTAGAGATCGGGGTGGGGATGGGGGAATTGAGAGTTCTGAAAAGCCTCGAAAAGAAGGGTGCGGGGCAGCTCCCAGGGCTTCACGGGGTCTGGGGACCTTGGATTTGTCTTGTCACCACTGCAGTGGTGGGACTTTTTCTTGCAGTGTCAGCAGTGTGTGTGAAGCGGAGGAAAGTTAGATGGACGAGTGAACCCCAGCTGGGGTTCTTCAGGGCTGGTGGGAAAGAAGGCCAAGGGAGAAAGGGTGGGACGAAGGCAAGGGTGAAGGGAAGATCTTGGCCAGGCGAGGGCAGAGCTGATACACTGAGTGGAAACAGAGTGGCCCAGGACCGGGAGGTCTCATTGAGGTTGAAGAGTGGCTGGTTTGGGGATGCAAGGTGGGGAGAACTGGAAGGAAGGGAGGCTGTGACTGTGGAAGGTAGAGATGTTTGAGGTGCAGCAGCTCTGCGCAGTGATGGGGTCCAGGAAAGGCCATGGGAGCTTCGGGCTAATTCCACTGCCAGACTAGGTGGTCCTTCTGGGCGTCTCTCGTTATGGGTCAGAAGCTCCCTGGCTGTCCTGGGTGGTGTCTGAGGCTGTGACCGGAAGGAGAGATTGGAATGACAGGGTTCTAATGAGACATGACACCTCAATTTGGTATAACCTTTTCTTCCAAACTACAGGGCAGTGTATCAGTGAGGGTCCTCCAGAGAAATGGAACTAATAGGATAGCTATCTATCTATCTATCTATCTATCTATCTATCTATCTATCTATCTACCTACCTACCTACCTACCTACCTATCCACCCACCCACCCCCCCATCTATCTATCTATCTATCCATCCATCCATCCATCCATCCATGCATCTACCCCCCACACCCATCCATCCATCCATCTATCTATCTATTTATCTATCTACCTACCTACCTATCCACCCACCCACCCACCCACCCATCTATCTATCTATCTATCTATCTATCTATCTATCTATCTATCCATCCATCCATCCATCCATCCATCCATCCATCTACCCCCCACACCCATCCATCCATCTATCTATCCACCCACCTATCTATCTATCTATCTACCAACCTACCTATCCACCCACCCACCCATCTATCTATCTATCTATCTATCCATCTATTCATCTATCCATCCATCCATCCATCCATCCATCCATCCATCTACCCACCCACCCACCCACCCATCCGTCCATCTATCTATCTATCTATCTATCTATCTATCTATCTATCTATCTATCTATCTATCTATCCAGCCATCCATCTATCCATCCATCTAGCTATCTATCTCTATCTATAGAGATAAGATAGGGTATCTAAGACATAAATGGGATATAGATAACATACAGATGGGTGATAAAGATATCTGTACATAAGATATAGATAGATGATAGATAGAGACATAGATAGGTACATAGATGGAAAGCAAGAGAGATTTATTTTAAGGACTTTGGCTTACGTAATTGTGGAGGCTGACATGTCCAAAATCTGCAAGGCTCACCAGCAGCCATGAGACCCAGGGAGGAGTTAATGCTGCAGCTTGGGTCCAAAGGCAGTCTGCTGGCAGAATTCCCTCTTCCTCAGGGGCTCTCTGTCTTTTTTCTCTTAAAGCTTTCAACTGATTGGATGAGGCTCCCCCACAGGTTGAAGGGTAATCTACTTTACTCCAAGCCTACTGATCTGAATGTTAATCACATCTAAAAATACCTTCACAGAAACACCTAGAATAACGTTTGACCAAATATCTGGGTACCGTGGCTTAGCCAGTTGTCACATAAAATTAACCATCATGGGCAGTTAGACTTGCTTGGTGATCTGATTTCATAATCTGGCCCTGTGTCCACAGGGAGACAGAGAGAGGAGGGAGGAGTTTATTTCTTGGTTGAAGAAAAGGTGAGGTTGTTGGACGTGGTGCGCCCTAGAAAACGTGTGGTGTATCCTGCTGTTTTATGTCAGTCAGCACGCATGGGGTTAATGGTCATGACCATGTCCGAGCTCAAGAGTGGTGGCCTTCTGCGCTCTAGAGCCCGCGAGCCACAACTACTGAGCCCGCGAGCCACAACTACTGGAGCCCGTGCGCCTAGAGCCCGTGCTCCGCTACAAGAGAAGCCACCGCAGTGCACTGCAATGAAGAGTAGCCCCCGCTCGCTGCAACTAGAGAAAGCCCATGCGCACAGCAATGAAGACCCAATGCAGCCAAAAATAAATAAATAAAATAAATAAATGTATTAAAAAAAAAGAATGGTGGCCTATCTGCATAGGGCTTCCAAGGAGGAGCTCATTTCTGTTCTTGGTAGGGCCTGACCCATGGCTTGGGATACCTTGGATTGACGTGCACCGTAGCCACGCCTGTGATTCAGCGTGTGCTCTCAGTGTCTGTGGCCACGTGGAATTCAGGCAGCAGCCAAGAGGCGACTCTTCCACGCACTCGCCTTTCCTTTCTGGTTCCTTCTACCTGGCAACTGGATACCACTATTTGAAAAATGAATCCCCTTCCTAAGTGGCTGGGCCACACTAACGCTTTCTTGGGAACAGAGCCCTTTTGGCTCTCAGTTTGAGAGTGTGGGCTTTGGGCTATATGTGGAGTGTGACAGATGCTGACCAGTGAGGGTCTGGCCAAGCCAAGGAAGCATGTGCCGGCACAGCGGGGGGAGCTGGCAGGTTTGGAAGTGCAGGGGGGAACGGGGGTACTTTCCAGGTTTGCTCGCATATGTAGAGCACGATCAGTATTTAAAGGGTAGGTACCCAAGGACCTGGACCGTCCATTTAGAGGTGGATTGGATGTCGTGTGGATGTGATGCTGGGAATCCTTGCTCCCACATCTGCCCTCAGCAGTGGGAGGAGTAGAGGTGAAGATGTGCCTGTTGCGTGCCTGTCACAATTCTCAAGGGTTTTCTCATTGGAGCACAGCTGCTCTTGGGATGGCAAGGTGGGGTTTGATGACTCAAAGTGCCTATTCTGTTTGACGCCCCACACTTCCCTCCCTCTCATTTTCCTCCACATTGCCTTCCCGAACTCAGAAAGGTTGGTGGAGAGGCCTGCCACTGAGGCAGCACGGACTCTGTAGAACCTTTATTAATGTTTTTTGATGACCTTACACATGTTTTTGGAGCACCTTGAAAATGAAAAAGGAATCAGCCTGGTAGGAATTTGCAGAGCCCCGTATGAGTCTCTGGTTGCACAACTTGGCACTTTGGCGCCCCAGCTCTAAGCAAGCTTGGACAGTTCTCTTCTGGAAGGCGTTGGAAGAGAGGAAGGGAGCCCTAGTGCCTCTGTGTGCTCAGAAGTGCTGATCGCCTGCCTCTCCCTCTGTTCTTGACCAAGCAAGTGTCATCCGTCGATCCATCTTTCAAACCCAGCGCATAGCTCATCTTCTCTGCCCTCCTGACCCGTCTCAACTTATGTGTCACATCTGGTGTAGGTCTAGTTGCCCCTCCGTGTCCACGGGTCCCACATCTGCAGAGTCAACCAGCGGTAGATTTGGATCCGCAGTTGGCTGAATCCGCGGATACGGAGGGCCAGCTGTACTGCGCATTTTACATAAGGGACTCGAGCATCTGCGGGGTTTGCTTTCTGCAGGGGTCCTGGGACCGATCCCCCGTGGATCCCGACGGATGACTGTATAGTGTTTGCCGCCTTGCGTTGCACTGCCTTGTCAGCGTGTTGAGTGCGTTTTAGCCATCAAACCCAAGACTCTCGTTACTGACAGCGGGATTAGTGCTCGGACAGTGCTTGGAGTTGGTCCCTTCACTAGGGTCAGGAAGACAGTGGGGCAGAGACTGAAGGGCATTGTTGCACTGGGGAGCCAGAGCTGAGGCGAGCAGCTAGGAAGGCCCTGCAGGTTGGCTGCACAGTGATGGGCCACGTGAGACGAGTGACAGAGAAACCAGGTAGGCTCAGTGAAGGGGAGCCCTCACCTTAGGTGAGACCCCAGGAGCTGATGACCAGGAGGGGGACCAGGGGCAAGGACTGGAGCCTGGGCTCAGGCCCTCGGGACAGCCCCACCTGCTGTCCTGAGCACACACATGTGCACCCTGCACACCCAGCCTTATAGGTCCTGGGGTTCCCTGCCTCTGCCCTGAGGGCTGGTGGGGACCCACAGAGATGGGCCTGAGTGCATGAGGACAGAAGTCGTTCATAAGCAGCGGAACCTTGGCAATGTCCTGGCGTGGCTGAGAGCAGACGTGGCCTCCCTTTGCTTGGGGTCTTCAGTTAAAAGACTTTGATAACTCCTCGGAGACCAGCACTCAATTGGCCCCTTGCCCAGATTCGTAGCCAGAACACTAGGAGATTTGCCCACATTCCCACCAGCCTTATCAACCCCCGGGGATGATGAAGCTGGCTTCTGCTCACCTGTCCCACTTGAAGGGACCTCTCCTGGTCTGCACTGTGTCCCCAGCAGCCCTTGGGTATGGTGCAGCTGGCCACGGAGGACCGCCACCTCGTTGGGACTTTTAGGGCAGAGAAAAGGAAGCTGAGGCTCAGAGAGACCAAACAAGTTAGCCAAGGCCCCCCAGCTAGGAAGGGGCTGGGCTGGAAATTGTGTACAGACTTGTCTCTTGTAGCTACCACACCCTGCCTTGGGCACGCAGGGGCGTTTGCAAGAGTCTAAAAGTCAGATGGTGATGTTCACGTCCAGGCACCCCTGCAGCATTTCAGACTTGCTGTGTGACTTAGGGCAAGTGACTTCACCTCTCTGTGCCCCAGTTTCCTCAGCTGTGAAACGAGGATGAAAATACTGCCTACCTTATAGGATTGTTGTTCATGCTAAATGAGATAGTACAGCACAGGGAAGCTTCCAGCAGTTTTTGGCACCTGTACTATGAAGTGTTGGTTATTATTATCAACATTATTATCTGTGATCTTCTGAGTCTCCTAGAGGTTGCATCTAAATATTTTTACAATGATGGGGATCTTATGGGGTCCTCTTTTTTTTTGTTTTTGTTTTTTGTGGTACGCAGGCCTCTCACTGTTGTGGCCTCTCCCGTTGCGGAGCACAGGCTCCGGACGCGCAGGCTCAGCGGCCATGGCTCACGGGCCCAGCCGCTCTGCGGCATGTGGGATCTTCCCGGACCGGGGCACAAACCCGTGTCCCCTGCATCGGCAGGTGAACTCGCAACCACTGAGCCACCTGGGAAGCCCTGGGGTCCTCTTTCTGTTTCCAGGTTGGCAGACTGGGTCACAAGTGTGTTTTGATACCTCTTACCTGTATCACATTGGGGTCATAGAACTTGTTTCCCTCAGAGGTGTTCGTGGGCAGGGCTCTGCTTCTGAGAGGATGTGGGCGTCTCTTTGGGCTTTGATTTCTTCCCTGCTGGAGACCTTGACCCTTGATCGTGGCACTTGACTCTAGTGCGTTCCCAGAGGCGGCCCAGTCTCCCAAACTCTTCTTACTCAGCATCAGTGAAGGAAGAGCATGGGCACTTTTGGTGCTAAGTGAAGTCAATGCCAGTGACTCCGGGGTGATCAGGATGAGGGAGGGGGGACAGTGGTTACTCTTAGGCAGTTCCGGAGTTCAAGAAAGAAGGCCTCCCGGACAGATAGACAGATGGACAGTGGTAAGGTGTCTAAGAGACGTCACGTGGTTGGTTATTGGTCTCTGCCATCTTTTCTCTGTGAGGACAGCTTCACAGAATCTGGTCCCTTGTTAGCCCTTTGAGGAGAGGAACCTGGTCTTGAATTTCTTTGTAGCTCCCCTCCTGGCCTGGAGCTTTGATTGGAATTGACCCAGACCTTGAGATAGCTTTCCCGCCAACCATTACCTTTCAGACAAAAGATTGTTTCTTTCCTTTCTTTTATAAATGTATTTATTTATGACTGCGTTGGGTCTTCATTGCTGCGCGTGGGCTTTCTCTAATTGTGGTGCGCGGGCTTCTCACTGTGGTGGCTTCTTTTATTGTGGAGCACGGACTCTAGGTGCACGGGCTTCAGTAGTTGTGGCACGCGGTCTCAGTAGTTGTGGCGCACGGGCTTAGTTGCTCTGTGGCATGTGGGATCTTCCCGGACCAGGGCTCGAATCCGTGTCGCCTGCATTGGCGGGTGGATTATTAACCACTGCGCCACCGGGGAAGTCCCAAGATTTTTTATTTCTTACTGACTAGTTATTG